>NC_041045.1:5699698-6299698 GCF_900634775.1 Gouania willdenowi
AGTACCCGATACAAGGAATTGTTTTCGTGGCGTATTTGAGTTTTAGTTTTGGGCTTTAACCTTCAAAAGATTGGCATTTTTTTTTGTGAGGATTGGATGCCACAGAGTGGGACTTGAAACCCCAACTCCCAACAGCCACTGAACCGTGTACTGCAGACTCTTCCACTCACCCATGGAGTAACCGATACAAGGAATGTTTTTCGTGGCGTATTTGAGTTTTAGTTTTGGGCTTTACGCTTCAAAATATCAGAATTTTTTTTTTGGAGGAATTGGATGCCACAGAGCGGGACTTGAACCCCCTAACGCCCTACAGCCACGGAACCGTGTACTGCAGACGCTTCCACTCACCCGTGGAGTCCAGATACAAGGAATGTTTTCGTGGCGTATTTTGAGTTTTAGTTTGGGGCTTTAAGATTTCAAAATATTGGAGTTTTTTAGTTTTGAGGATGGAAGCCACAGAGCGGGACTTGAACCCCCCAATGCCCTGCAGCCACTGAACCATGTACTGTAGACTCTTCCACTCACCGTGGAGTAACCGATAACAAGGAATGTTTTCGTGGCGTATTTGGAGTTTAGTTTTGGCTTTAAGCTAAAATTTTTTTTTTGAGGATTGGATGCCACAGAGAGGGACTTGAACCCTGCTCATCTGCAGCACAGAACCTGTTGACTAAGACTTTCCCACTACCATGGAGTTCACGACAGATGGAAAGGCTCGTAGCGTATTTGAGTTTTAGTTTTTGGCTTTAAGTTTTAAAACATTGAACATTAACTTATGTACTGACAGGGATATGAACAAACAACCACCTGCAGCATGTACTACAGACTTTCCCACTGACTCACGGAGTCCACAACAGATGGAAAGACTTGTGGCGTATTTGAGTTTTAGTTTTGGGCTTGTCGCTTTAAAACAATTGCACATTAAGATAGTAATAAGGGTGCAAACTGGGATTCAAACCCTTGCTAGTCTACAGCCACTGCAGTGAGTCCAGCAGACTTTCCCACTGACCCATGGGGCACACATCACAAGGATGGTGTTCGTGGCGTATTTGGGTTTGAGGTTTGAGGTTTTCACTTTAAAACATCAAATAATAAGATACTGTGGGATTTGAACCCATGTCAGACTGCAGCCTCTAAAGGTGCATACTACAGACTCTCCCACAGACCCATGGAAAACTCCTTACAAAGAACTGCGTGTGGTTAATTTAAATTTTAACTTCAGGCTTTAAGGTTTAAGAGTTATCAGTGGTTTTTAAAAAAAATGTTGGTCACAAAGGGGATTTGATCTCATTATATATTCTTTTAGATTAATATTAAATTATTATGTTGTTTCTAAACAATTCATATACGTTTCCTAAGGTGCAATGCAAGCATGCATTTACAGATTTGTGGAAATAAGCTGTTTGACCCAAAGTAAATGTTTGATTTATTGTGTTTTAAAGCTGTTTGTAAACAGATTTTATTCCAAATATTATAAAACAAATACACAATTCAAATTCAGCCACACAATTCTGCATATTTCAACTGAAAATATGCTCACATATTGTTAAAGAAAACACAGAGATGGGCAACTTTAATCATAAATCTACGAGCCACATTATTACTATTTGGGTCCGAATTTTGAATATTAGCATTAATGCAGGAAAGAACAAAGGTTTTTTGTGTCTTTTTGTGTTGCTTTGTGTGTTTCTGGAGTCATTTTGTGTATTTTCAGAATTATCTAATGTATTTGTGTCATTTTGTGTGTTTTTGGAGTAATTTTGTGTGTTGGTGTTGTTTTGTGCGTGTGATTTTGAGTATTTTTCCATTTTTGTGTATTTTTGGAATTATGTGCTTTTTTTCTGAAATTTTGTGATTTTTTTTTGTCGTCATATTGTGTGTTTTTAGAGTTTTTTGTTATTTGGTGCATTTCTTGAATTATTTTTGTATTTTATTTTGTACAAAAACAACCGAAATCACACCAAAAACTATAACAATGAAACAAAAATATACAATAACTCCAAAAACAATAAACAAAAAAAATTATAAAAATAACAAAAATACACAAAATGACAATAAAGTCATGCAAAATATCAGAACACACAAAAAATAAGTCTAAAAACACAAAATGATGATAAATATACTCAAACAAACTTATAAGTCACCCAAAATGAAAACAAAAACACCCAAAAATAAAAACAAGAATATATAATATTACTAAGAAATACACCAAAGTCCAGAAAAACACAAAATTACTCTAAAAACTAAAAAATTACAACAAATACCGATATACACAAATATCTATCCATCAAATTTTCATTCAACATTTAGATTTACATTTACATTTAACTTTTAGATTCAACATTTAGATTTACATTTATATTTAACATTACATCTAACATTTAGATTTACATTCAACATTTAGATTTACATTTAACATTTAGATTTACATTTAACATTTGGATTTAGATTTAACATTTACATTTAGCATTTAGATTAGCATTTAACATTCAGATTTACACTTAACATTTAGATTAAAATGTAATAATTAGAGTCACATTTACATTTAACATTTGCATTTTAATTTTACATTTATATTTAACATTTACATTTGGATGTTTTTAATGTTCACACATTTTTAACAATGATATAGAACAGCAATTCTCAACTGGTGGGTTGGGTCACGGACCTGTACTGGGTGGATCGCGGACAGCTGGTCAAAAATAAATAAGTACTTAATGTCTTTCAAGTTGGACTTGTCTTTAATTTTGAAAGAAACTTTTTTTTGACAGACATGCTGTGTAATGCATGTTGTACATGAAATTATATAGATTTATGTTTTTAAAAAGATTATGTGTGTGGTTTTCAACAGCTATTTTGAAAAACTAAATATCTAATCTGAACGCACTACATACTCATTTAGACGTCAGATTTAGTATCAGTAGTATGTTAGTATGTGATTTCAAACACAGCCTCAGTTTGGACATTTTAAGGACTTAAGTGAAGTTAGATGAAGTTTCTTGGAGGAAAAAGTAGGAGTAAAATAGTTTATTGTATCAGTTAAAATGAACAGAAGGCACACATACAGTATCTGAGGGTAGAAGTCACACCAGTGTCAGTACAACTATGTGATCGTGTAGCAAAATATACCAGTCTGCAGGCGTATACTCAGGGCGCTGATGCAATACATTAGCGAGCAAATGCAGCCGTTTGCAAAAATATATTCATATATAATTTTACATGTTTTTTTTTCTCTTTTTCTCTAACACATTGAAGCAAAAAAACAATCTACTATACAAACTGCAGAACAAAAACAAAACTATCTGGGTACAAGAAAGTGTCGAGTCACACGTAAAAGGAAGTCCATGCTTCTTCTGCATCGCGTCACAGTGGCAGGATTACAGGGTCAAAAATAGAAGCGGTACCTTTATCAGAAAACAGCAAATAGGAAAAAACACATAATTCCAAAAATACACAAAAATGGAAAAATACTCAAAATCACTCCAAAATCACACGCACAAAACAACACCAACACACAAAATTACTCCAAAAACACACAAAATGACACAAATACATTAGATAATTCTGAAAATACACAAAATGACTCCAGAAACACACAGAGCAACACAAAAAGACACAAAAAACCTTTGTTCTTTCCTGTATTAATGCTAATATTCAAAATTCGGACCCAAATAGTAATAATGTGGCTCGTAGATTTATGATTAAAGTTGCCCATCTCTGTGTTTTCTTTAACAATATGTGAGCATATTTTCAGTTGAAATATGCAGAATTGTGTGGCTGAATTTGAATTGTGTATTTGTTTTATAATATTTGGAATAAAATCTGTTTACAAACAGCTTTAATACACAATAAATTAAACATTTACTTTGGGTCAAACAGCTTATTTCCACAAATCTGTAAATGCATGCTTGCATTGCACCTTAGGAAACGTATATGAATTGTTTAGAAACAACATAATAATTTAATATTAATCTTAAAGAATATATAATGAGATCAAATCCCCATTGTGACCAACATTTCTTTTAAAAACCAATGATAACTCTTAAACCTTAAAGCCTAAAGTTAAAATTTAAATTAACCACACGCAGTTCAGTAAAGGAGTTTCCCATGGGTCTGTGGGAGAGTCTGTAGTATGCACCTTTAGAGGCTACAGTCTGACATGGGTTCAAATCCCACAGTAGCTTAATATTTGATGTTTTAAAGTGAAAACCCCAAACCTAAAACTCAAATACGCCACGAACACCATCCCTGTGTTGTGTGCCCCATGGGTCAGTGGGAAAGTCTGCTGGACTCACTGCAGTGGCTGTAGACTAGCAAGGGTTTGAATCCCAGTTTGCACCCTTATTATCTTAATGTGCAATTGTTTTAAAGTGACAAGCCCAAAACTAAAACTCAAATACGCCACAAGTCTTCCTATCTGTTGTGGACTCCGTGGGTCAGTGGGAAAGTCTGTAGTACATGCTGCAGGTGGTTTGTGGTTCAAATCCCTGTCAGTACATAAGTTAATGTTCAATATTTTAAAACTTAAAGCCAAAAACTAAAACTCAAATACGCTACGAGCCTTTCTATCTGTTGTAAACGCCATGGGTGAGTGGAAGAGTCTGCAGTACACGGTTCAGTGGCTGTAGGACATTGGGGGTTCAAGTCCCGCTCTGTGGCATCCAATCCTCAAAAATAATAATCCAATATTTTGAAGCTTAAAGCCCAAAACTAAAACTCAAATACGCCACGAAATCAGTCCTTGTATCTGGTACTCCACGGGTGAGTGGAAGCGTCTGCAGTACACAGTTCTGTGGCTGTAGGGCGGTGGGGGTTCAAGTCCCTCTCTGTGACATCCAGTCCTCAAAAAAAAAAAATTGAATATTTTGAAGCTTAAAGCCCAAAACTAAAACTCAAATACGCCACAAAAACATTCCTTGTATCGGATACTCCACGGGTGAGTGGAAGCGTCTGCAGTACACGGTTCCGTGGCTCTAGGGCGTTGGGGGTTCAAGTCCCGCTCTGTGGCATCCAGTCCTCAAAAAAAAAAAATCAAGTATTTTGAAGCTTAAAGCTCAAAACTAAAACTCAAATACGCCACGAAAACGTTCCTTGTATCGGGTACTCCACGGGTGAGTGGAAGAGTCTGCAGTACACGGTTCCGTGGCTGTAGGGTGTTGGGGGTTCAAGTCCAGCTCTGTGGCATCCAATCCTCCAAAAAAAAAATCCAATATTTTGAAGCTTAAAGCCCAAAACTAAAACTCAAATACGCCACGAAAACATTCCTTGTATCTGGTACTCCACGGGCGAGTGGAAGCGTCTGCAGTACACGGTTCAGTGGCTGTAGGGCGTTGGGGGTTCGAGTCCCGCTCTATGGCATCCAGTCCTCAAAAAAAAAAAATCAAGTATTTTGAAGCTTAAAGCTCAAAACTAAAACTCAAATACGCCACGAAAACATTCCTTACATCGGGTACTCCACGGGTGAGTGGAAGAGTCTGCAGTACACGGTTCCGTGGCTGTAGTGTGTTGGGGGTTCAAGTCCAGCTCGGTGGCATCCAATCCTCCAAAAAAAAAATCCAATATTTTGAAGCATAAAGCCCAAAACTAAAACTCAAATACGCCACGAAAACATTCCTTGTATCGGGTACTCCACGGGTGAGTGGAAGAGTCTGCAGTACACGGTTCAGTGGCTGTGGGCTTGCGGGGGTTCGAATCCCAGTCAGTACCTGGAAAAAATCAAAAGTGACGAAGGCTAAATGAGGATGTGATCAGGAAGAAAATACCTGAAAAGGTCTGATCACAAAGGACTGGCGCACCAGTAAAAGAAGTGTGTTGACGGAACAGGTGGAGATGAGTACAAGAAAAGTACCACAGATAAAACAAAAAAAAAAAAAAAGAATAAATTTGCACTGAGAAGTGGTTCTGGTATGAAAGGTTCTTGATGGTGTGTCTGTCGCACATAAGCTGTGTGTTGAGAAGGTTGCAGGTTTGAATCCTCCCCATGCCAAGACCTGGAAAGATCACGAAAATGATGAGAGAGTCAGAAGCTGAGAATACAAGGCAGGGTGACAGAGGTAGCACAAGTAAAGACTTCTTCGTGCTGCCCCTTTCAACCTGCCTTGTATTCTTAGCTTCTGACTCTCTCATCATTTTTGTGATCTTTCCAGGTCTTGGCATGGGGAGGATTCGAACCTGCAACCTTCACAACACACAGCTTATGTGCGACAGACACACCATCATGCCACCAAGAACCTTTCATACCAGAACCACTTCTCGGTGCAAAGTTATTTTTTTTTTTTTTTTTTTTTTATCTGTGGTACTTTTCTTGTACTCATCTCCACCTGTTCTGTCAACACACTCCTTTTACTGGTGCCCCAGTCCTTTGTGATCAGACCTTTTCAGGTATTTTCTTCCTGATCACATCCTCATTTAGCCTTCGTCACTTTTGATTTTTTCCAGGTACTGACTGGGATTCGAACCCCCGCAAGCCCACAGCCACTGAACCGTGTACTGCAGACTCTTCCACTCACCCGTGGAGTACCCGATACAAGAAATGTTTTCGTGGCGTATTTGAGTTTTAGTTTTGGGCTTTAAGCTTCAAAAGATTGGCATTTTTTTTTTTTGAGGATTGGATGCCACAGAGTGGGACTTGAACCCCCAACTCCCTACAGCCACTGAACCGTGTACTGCAGACTCTTCCACTCACCCGTGGAGTACCCAATACAAGGAATGTTTTCGTGGCGTATTTGAGTTTTAGTTTTGGGCTTTAAGCTTCAAAATATTGGCATTTTTTTTTTTGGAGGATTGGATGCCACAGAGCGGGACTTGAACCCCCAACTCCCAACAGCCACTGAACCGTGTACTGCAGACTCTTCCACTCACCCATGGAGTACCCGATACAAGGAACGTTTTCGTGGCGTATTTGAGTTTTAGTTTTGGGCTTTAAGCTTCAAAATATCAGAATTTTTTTTTTGGAGGATTGGATGCCACAGAGCGGGAGTTGAACCCCCAACGCCCTACAGCCACGGAACCGTGTACTGCAGACGCTTCCACTCACCCGTGGAGTTCCAGATACAAGGAATGTTTTCGTGGCGTATTTGAGTTTTAGTTTTGGGCTTTAAGCTTCAAAATATTGGATTTTTATTTTTGAGGATTGGAAGCCACAGAGCGGGACTTGAACCCCCAATGCCCTACAGCCACTGAACCATGTACTGTTGACTCTTCCACTCACCCGTGGAGTACCCGATACAAGGAACGTTTTCGTGGCGTATTTGAGTTTTAGTTTTGGGCTTTAAGCTTAAAATTTTTTTTTTTGAGGAGTGGATGCCACAGAGAGGGACTTGAACCCCTGCTCATCTGCAGCCACAGAACTGTGTACTACAGACTTTCCCACTGACCCATGGAGTTCACGACAGATGGAAAGGCTCGTAGCGTATTTGAGTTTTAGTTTTTGGCTTTAAGTTTTAAAACATTGAACATTAACTTATGTACTGACAGGGATTTGAACCATCAACCAACTGCAGCATGTACTACAGACTTTCCCACTGACCCACGGAGTCCACAACAGATGGAAAGACTTGTGGCGTATTTGAGTTTTAGTTTTGGGCTTGTCACTTTAAAACAATTGCACATTAAGATAGTAATTAGGGTGCAAACTGGGATTCAAACCCTTGCTAGTCTACAGCCACTGCAGTGAGTCCAGCAGACTTTCCCACTGACCCATGGGGCACACATCACAAGGATGGTGTTCGTGGCGTATTTGAGTTTTAGGTTTGAGGTTTTCACTTTAAAACATCAAATAATAAGATACTGTAGGATTTGAACCCATGTCAGACTGCAGCCTCTAAAGGTGCATACTACAGACTCTCCCACAGACCGATGGAAAACTCCTTACAAAGAACTGCGTGTGGTTAATTTAAATTTTAACTTTAGGCTTTAAGGTTTAAGAGTTATCATTGGTTTTTAAAAAAAATGTTGGTCACAAAGGGGATTTGATCTCATTATATATTCTTTAAGATTAATATTAAATTATTATGTTGTTTCTAAACAATTCATATACGTTTCCTAAGGTGCAATGCAAGCATGCATTTACAGATTTGTGGAAATAAGCTGTTTGACCCAAAGTAAATGTTTGATTTATTGTGTTTTAAAGCTGTTTGTAAACAGATTTTATTCCAAATATTATAAAACAAATACACAATTCAAATTCAGCCACACAATTCTGCATATTTCAACTGAAAATATGCTCACATATTGTTAAAGAAAACACAGAGATGGGCAACTTTAATCATAAATCTACGAGCCACATTATTACTATTTGGGTCCGAATTTTGAATATTAGCATTAATACAGGAAAGAACAAAGGTTTTTTGTGTCTTTTTGTGTTGCTTTGTGTGTTTCTGGAGTCATTTTGTGTATTTTCAGAATTATCTAATGTATTTGTGTCATTTTGTGTGTTTTTGGAGTAATTTTGTGTGTTGGTGTTTTGTGCGTGTGATTTTGAGTATTTTTCCATTTTTGTGTATTTTTGGAATTATGTGCTTTTTTTCTGAAATTTTGTGATTTTTTTTGTCGTCATATTGTGTGTTTTTAGAGTTTTTTGTTATTTGGTGCATTTCTTGAATTATTTTTGTATTTTATTTTGTACAAAAACAACCGAAATCACACCAAAAACTATAACAATGAAACAAAAATATACAATAACTCCAAAAACAATAAACAAAAAAAATTATAAAAATAACAAAAATACACAAAATGATAATAAAGTCATGCAAAATATCAGAACACACAAAAAATAAGTCTAAAAACACAAAATGATGATAAATATACTCAAACAAACTTATAAGTCACCCAAAATGAAAACAAAAACACCCAAAAATAAAAACAAGAATATATAATATTACTAAGAAATACACCAAATTCCAGAAAAACACAAAATTACTCTAAAAAATAAAAAATTACAACAAATACCGATATACACAAATATCTATCTATTATCCATTCATTGTTATAAAAACTACACGAAAAAGACAAAAAGGCTTAAAAAGCCTTAGGGATTTTTATTGATTATACTTTATTCTCATTGTTTGATTTTAACCTTATGAGGCAGGGATGAATTTATGAAGCTAATATTTGATAATCATCATTCACGTTATCAGTGTTTTAACATTTTTTATCTACAACAAAATATCTGGTTTTCATCATATTTACATAACATTAGCTTTTCTTTAATTTCAGAGGTTATTCACACATTTTAGTAATTTTATTTTTAATTTTAATAATTAATTTAATTAATTATTAATAAAAAGTAAGCAACAAATTATTAATATAAACTAAATAATAATTAAAATATTAATAAATATGTATATTATTAGAAATGCAATCCTTTGTATTTATTGCAATGACAGCTTGTCTTTTAATGACTTTCCTTGTTCAATAAAGGTAATATAAATATTAGGGATGTCCTGATACAACTTTTTCACTTTCAATACGATACCGATATTGCAGTCTTGAGTATTGACTAATAAACTTTTATTATTTATTTTGTGGTGTGGAATGTTAGAAAAGGCTTGATTATTTAAAAAAAAAAAAAACAGACCCATTTATTATAAACCAATAGATTACATATAATTAACCTTTTAAAACAAGAATATTCTATGATTGAATAAAATACATAAAAAAATTAAATAGAAGATATTGAAAAATAAATCCAAAAATAACAATATATATCATATAGGTGAGTTTAAGTGTGCTCATCATATTTGCCCTAGTTTTTAATGGTCTTAGCTTAACTAACACTTCAAGTGAAATTTACATTTACTGTACAAATAGTTCCCCCTGGTGGCCAATCTTGAGTTGACAGGCCCCTATTTAAAGTAGTTTTCCTTTTACTAAATGTTGTATCATCTTGTTAATTCTGGTCCTTTTTTTCCTTCCATCACAACAAACACATCACATCTGTTGGAGCCTCGAGAGAGAAACTGCAAACCGAACAGTCTTTTAATGCCCTCCTCTGACTATACATTAAATTGGAGGTAGGCTATAGTAGCACAGAAAAAAGTCCCAAAAAAATTTCAAACTCCTAAAAATAGAGGTAAGGCTATAGAAAAACATAAAAAAGGTCTCAAATTTCCAACGCATACAATAGAGGTAAGGCTATAGTAAGACATAAAAAGGGACGAACATTTTTCCAATTTCGAAAAATAGAGGTGAGGCTACAGTAAGGCAATAAAAAAGGCGAAAAAATGTAAAATGCCTAAAAATGGAAGTCAGGCTATAGAAAGGCATAAAAAAAGGCAAAAACATTTCAAACGCCTAATAATGGAGGTAAGGTTATAGTAAGGCATAACAAAGGGCGAAAAGATAAAAATGCGAAGGCTGTAAAAAGGCATAAAAAATGTCTAAAAATTTCAAATGCATACAATGGAGGTAAGGTTATAGTAAGGCATAAAAAAGGCACAAAAAAAAACGCCCAAAAAATGATGTAAAACCCCAAAGAATTGAGGTGAGGCTTTCACCGTGTACAGAAACGTGAAAGGTGTAAATAAGACACATTGGCGAGTATTTGAATAGAAAATAATTTTAATACTGATACATCAGTCAAAGAAAAAACCAAACAAGTCGCTCCGTTTGATACGTGGCACAAAAAGAAAATAATAAGAAAAGATAAAGACAGTAAAGAGTAAGGCAAGTTCTTTACAAACGAGTGAGAGCCATAGATATAAATATGAGACAAATCAAAAAGGCACGAGGTATACAGTAGATATATATCTATCAGACCATGCAGGCACATTAGGATGGATTGGGGTCGGGCGCCCCCACACTAATACTAACTGAGGTAAGTTGTATTTGAAATCCAAAACGCTCTGACATGGGAAACATGGAATAATTCTTCTTTGGTGAGAAAAGTAAAATAAAGCCTGCGGGTGAGAATCAAACAATTTACCATCTGACCACCAGAGGGCAGCAGTGTACCAAGAGTTTGTACTTAATTCCAATGACAGTCGATGAAAAAGAAGCCAAAAAAAGCAAGAAGATAGAATGAGAAGTGGAAGATCACGACTTCGCTGAGTGTGTCCCAAATCCGGGGTTGGCACGATGTAGGGATGCAGTGACGGAAGGCCAGCTTCTCAGAGCATGAAGGACTGTGTGTGTTTGAAATCCTGCGGCTGAGGGAAGGGAGCACAGGGGGCAAAGGTCAACCTGGGCTGGGATTTTACTTGAAGAGGATTAATCACACATCGGGACACTTACTTCTTGGGGCGGAGGGATGTAGTTGACATTAGACCTTGAAGATAAACACAGAGATCTTAGATTTAGAGATCTACAGTCCGACTGATCCCTTAGCGCGCGTGTGTGTGTGTGTGTGTGTGTGTCGTGACTTCAGTGAGGACATGGACAGCTTGCTAAAGAAATAAGCACAGACAAACTCATCCAGAAGCACCTTTGGCGTCCCAAATCTTCTTACCAGCACCTCTAAATCTCCCTAATCGACTCCTAATCCTCACAAAAAAGCAACGTGACGTCTTCACCTGGGTTATCACTTAAGGGTTGGGTTCTCTGTCTCACTCACATGTCTTCTGTTCTGTGCAGGGTTTGGCTGCTGATGTGGGCTGCACCGTGACCCTGGGAGATCCAAAATGACCTGTTTTGGGGGGGGGGGGGGGAGTTTGAACTTTAATATTTTTTACGTAAAAAAGGTCGGAGATGCATCTGCAGGCGTGCATGTATATCTGCCGGTTTCAAGCTGTCAGCATCTCACTGTAGTGTGCACAAGCATGCGTTATTATCATATTATTGTCGGTAAATTTTTACTTAAAGTTTTATACATAAAGGCTGACATCACGCTGTTATTATTATGACACGACACCTGTCATTAGTATGAATAAGGTGTCATAAAGGCTGTCATTAAGTGTTGTTTGTTACCCTAACCCCTAAGCCTTCGATACCCCAACCCACAAGTGTCAGATCCAGCCCTAAAAACCGCTCGAGGAAATAAAAATGACGTTAAATAAATATAACATTTTGTAAATGACCAATACAAAAAATAAAAACAATCCACAATATCTGCCGAGCTTACTTTTCTAGTTCTTATATCACATTACGGCAGCCATTTTTAATCTCAAATTGTTGAAAGTTCTAATTTTTCAAAAATCTGTCAAATTTTCCTCAAAATATTATACAAAAATTGCCCAAAATTCCCCAAAATCAGGGAAATTTAAATGAAGATCCTGCACTTTATCATGTATGTATAATTTATACTTGGAAGTGCAAACCAGGGCACATTAATGTTGAATTTGCCCTTTTTCCCACACAAAAGAAATCCATAATCCATATTTGGCCACTGAATTAAAATGAGTTTGACACGCCAGCACTAACCCAAACCTTATCTAACCCTCCACCTAACCCAAAAATGGCCAACATAGCTCCAAAGGTGTCACAATTTAGCAAATGTCACTTAATGACAGCTTATTTATGCTAATGACAGATGATGACAGCGTAATGTCAGCCTTATATATAAAACTTCAAGTAAGGTGTTACCGAAATGTCAAAGGTTTGGGTATAAAAAGCATTCTTGTATTAAGTTAAGCACTCACCGACTTAAAAAAGCTGAGCAATGCACCTGATTTCAAACAGTTTTTGGTTTTTTTTTTTTTTTAGGAGGCGACCAATCAATGTCATCTTTGGAGAATTGGCCCAACAACCGCGGCTAAACATCAGTGTGTCGGTTGGCTCAGCTTACTTAAGGAATGCAACGAGCAGCAACAAATCAACAGCACAAACCCCGGACGCTCGCACGGCCGCAGACGCCGGCCCTCTGCATGAAAGATCGTCGACACGTCAGCAAGACATGCAGCTGATCACATGCAGCAAACTAACAATCCTCCATTAGAAGAGGAGGTGGGCTCCTTATTGGGCCAATGACATTATTTTATACATCACAAAAATATATTGTTATAAATATTAGTAAGGCACAATTTCTCTCTTTTACTTTTTGAGGTGGTGGACCTTGCCTTCTTCAATAAAAGAATAAATAAATGAATGCCTGAAAATACTTTAAGATGAGATTGAATTCACACAGGGTGCATCTCTGTGAGCTTGCATGTTCTCCCTGCGAGGGTGTGGATTAGCTAAAGGTGCTGCAGATATAAAACATGCACGTCTGGTATGAATCTAATGAGTGACAGCGACAGTGAGTCACAATCGGCCATATCTGGTATTTTATGAGCTACAACATTATTATTATTCAGTATATTTTTTTTATCTTATTTCATGTGTTATTGTTCTCAGCTTTTGCTGTCGTTTGGTTGTTTCTTTTGTCCTTTTGTATGTTTCTCCACTATTTTTTAGTGATCATGTGTGTCTTTCTCTTATTAAGTGTCTTAGTTGTTGTTATGTGTGTCGCTGGTAATAGTAAGTATTTTTCTTTCTTAGTGTGTGTGTGTGTGAGTGTTTTTGGCATCATTTTGCATATTTTGTTTGTTGTTTGTCTGGTCTTTTTATGATTCATTAAATTTTTCTCTTATTTTGTGTGTTATTGTTGTGTTTTTTGGTATTGTTTAAACTATTCTCTCTCAGCGTGTGTGTTTTTGGAGTTGCTTTGTATGTTTCTCTGCTATTTTTGTGTATTTTGTAGCGATCGCGTGTGTCTTTCTCTCATTTAGTGTGTCTTCCTTGTCGTTTTGTGTGTCGCTGGTAATAGTAAGTATTTTTCTCTCCTAGTGTGTGTGTTTTTGGTGTCATTTTGTTGTTTGTTTGTTTTTTATTATTCAGTATATTTTTCTCTGTTGCTGTTAATTATTAGTTTGATAATCATTTTTATCTAAAAATAAACATATTTTTGAGTACCCCCTAATTAAGCAACACTGGGCTAGAACATTGAATTTAAAACAAAACAAAAAGGATGTTTTTGGGTCCTGTTCAGCACTATTACGAGCCATCAGTGCATCAGAAATCCTGTCACATTGCCTTGGAGTCTTAGGGAAGAAGCGGGCTCTATAATAATCTATAAATAGAAGGTGGACACTGACGAGCATCATACTTTTAACCTGACGCGCAGCTTCAAGGAGAGAGCTTGTTGTGACTCTCCATCAAAGCTGGGAGCGGTAACGAGCTGGTAATGAAATAACGCTGGGTGAGTGAGGACATGCGTATGAGCCATCCCAGCCTCCTCACACACACACACACACACACACATACTGTAACTGTGTGTCCAGCAGCGATGGCTTACACAACACCCTCATCCCCTAGCATGATCTGCTGTAGATTACAGATCGCTTTAATTGCCTGCGATTCCTTCCTTGGTCTGATTAACAGACAGGCCTGACTCAGCACACAGATGCAGACACACAGCCCCGAGTGAAACCTCCTCCTCCTCCTCCTCCTCCTCCTCCTCCTCCGTCAGTGGTCAGAGTGGGATTAATATACTGCCTGTACTTAACCAGGTTAGCGCCATTTATACTGTTTAGACATGGGAAACTGGCAGCCCAGGGGCCACATGAGGCCCTAGAATGAAATTTTGTGCTTTGTGCTTCATAAAAACACGCAAAATTGCAAAGAAATACACAAACAAAACAAATTACAACTAAAACACAAGAGAGGACTACAAAAAAATATACAAAAATGTATCAAAATCCACAAAATGACCCAAGAAAACACACAAAACAACAACAAACGTAAACAAAATTACACACAAGGACTACAAAAATACACAAAACACACACACACACACACACACACAAAAAAAACTTTGTTATTTCCTGTGTTAATGCTAAGATTGGTCTTTTTTCTAAATGCTGAAATGAATATAGATAATGTCGCCCTCTGATTAATATTCTGAGGCCCCAAAAATAAATACACAAAATGAAGCTATAAAAACATACAAGATTACAGGAAAATACACAAAAGACAAGTAAAAACAACCAATTACTTCAAAAACACAAAAGATGACTACAAAAAATATACAAAAAAACAAAGGGGCTACAATAACACAACAAACAACAGTAAACACACACAAAATGAGAAATCATTTACAAAAGTAAAATAAAAAATACACAACACAACAAAAACACACAAAAAACCTCTTTATTCTTTCCACTAAATACTGACTAGTGCAGCAGATTAGTAAAAAAAAAAAAAAAATCGTTCATTTTGGTATAAAAGCATGACATTTGGCAAAGACACTCTCTAAAGGGCGGTGTTTAGCTCAGTGGGTTGAGCGCCCGCCCCATGTACAGAGGCCTTAGTTCCTCACCTGCAGCGGGTCCAGGTTCGATTCCCGGCCTGGGACCCTTTCCTGCGTGTCATTCCCTGCTCTCTCTGACCCCTTTCCTGTCAAGCAACTGTCATATAAAGGCCACTAGAGCCAAAAAAATCCTTTAAAAAAAAAAACAAAAAAAACTCTCTAAGAGCCTATATTTTGGAAAAAGGCATTGGCCACTCAAAAATTCAATATGGCGCCCATTTTTCAAGATGGCCGCCATTGTTATTCAATGGTTATTATTTAACAAAAAATGCTCGAATTGGGCCAAACAAGGTGTCAGCGGAAAAGGTCTGATCTGCCTGAGTCCGAATATGTTACGAATATTGGGAAAAATCTAAAAATGCTCGGATCTGGTCAAATGAGGTGTCAGCGGAAAGATATCGTCCTCCCGAGGCCGCGGAAGTTTGGTGTTTTCCCACAGGAGTATAAGCAAAAGGAAGTGACTTTCATACTGCTTTCTACCATTGACCGAGGTTACCCCTGGTGCAGGAAAACACCAAACTTCCGCGGCCTCGAGCCAAAAACAAACCACGCTGTTTTACGTCCCAGCGGGCGCAGTTCTAACTCTGCTATTATTCTGCTCCTGTACAGCCTGAGATAAGAGACAGCGAGCAGTTATGAGTGGTTAGTAAAGTGCGTCTATTTGTTTATTGGTATGGTAGGGGCCATAAATGAGTGAATAGGTTACTCTGTCAGAGCCTAACCAGACTTTGCATCATGCACACTGCACAAGCCCGTGCATGATTCCTAAAGCAGCCTCATCTCAGTGCTCGTGCAGGCCTACCTTCCTCTGTGTCCTGTTGACGGTGGGTCGGGTGGCGGGGGGGGGGGGGGGGTTTGGACACAGAAAGAGCAGACTGTTAGTGTTTCGGTGTGCACAGTCCCATCACACGCAGAGCGCACAACTCACGGGTGAAGAAGCCGTTCCGGTGCAGGACGAGGCCGCCGCAGCCGCAGGTCACCGCCAGCAGCAGCAGCACCACCACCACCACCACCATCACGTTGATGTTCACATCCTCTACAAAGACAGAAAAAGAGTAAAAGAGTGAGCGTGAGGGAGTCGCACCGGGAGCTGATGGTGTCTGGTGGCGTCCAAACACACCCACGGTCATTTGCTTGCCCTCACACATCTTTGGCAAACCCACGCCGTTGGATGCCAGGCAGCTATAGCGGCCCGAGTCTTCTTTGGCTACAGATTTAAACTCCTGCAAGGAAGAGATGAGATGCACTCAACTGAAAATATGACTCCATGTTTTCAAAATAAAATAAAATCCAATAAAAGAATAAATAAAGACAAATATATTAATATTATAAATAAAATAAAACTCCTGCAGGGGAGAAACGAGACTCACTCAACTAACACCAAGGTGAAGCCATGCTCGATATGACTCCATGTTTTCAAAATAAAATAAAATTAAAAAAAATTAAATTAAATTAAATTAAAAAAAATAAAATAAAATAAAATAAAATGAAATGAAATGAAATGAAATGAAATGAAATGAAATAAAATGAATAAATAAATAAATAAATAAATAAATAAATTAAATAAATAAATAAATAAATAAATAAATAAATAAATAAATAAATAAATAAATTAATAAATTAATAACTGAATAAAATAAAACTCCCGCAGGGAAGAGACAGGACTCACTAAACTAACATAAAAAAGAGTCACGCTCGATATGACTCCATGTTTCCAAAATAAAAAAAAAAATGAATCTAGAGATTTTCTTTTGGCTGTTCCCTACTAGCTGTGGCGAATTAAATTAATGGTATTTAAATTAAATTAAACTACATCTAAAAATTAAACTAAAAGCCGTAACAATATAAATTAATTAAATAACAGAATAATGTGTCTGCACATTTGTACATCCGTCCTGTGATCGGCGTCTTACCAGCACTCCTGTGTGGAAGTCGATCTGATAGGTGGCGTTGGCGTGACGCGGCATGCTGATTGGACGGTTGTCTTTGAACCAGGAGTATGTGGCAGGTGGGATGCTCTGCTGGTCCCTACAGCGCAGCTGCACCACAGAGCCCGTCACTGCTGAACTGGGGATTTCACAGGCCGGTGTGTGGGGGGGCACTGCAGGAGGACGAGGAGAAGAACGCGTTATTTCTGCACACCATCGTCATTATTGTTCCGACAACCAATCAGTCGAGTTATGGGATGGGACAGGTCAGAAGGTTGAATAATCTACAAGTTCGGATTCAACAAATTGATAAAGCAATGGAAAACTGACGTCTGATATTTACAGGAACACAGATATTGGTTCTCTAAATTCGGTCAAATGAAGCTCTAGCAGACCAACAAACAACTAGTTTTGTTTGGTCCACAAAGTAAATGCACAAAATGGCAAAAAAATACACAAAACAACAGCAACACCACACTAAATTATAACAAATACACACAAAATTACAGAAAAATACACAAAATTCCTCCAATTACACATGAAACACCATAAACATACACAAAAGGATGATAAAAGAATACAAAAATAACAATTCAACAATAAAAAAAAACCACAAAATGACAGTAAAATACATAAAACAACAGCAACACTACAGAAAATAACTCCAAATACATACGAAATTACAGAAAAATACACCAAATACACATTAACTTACAGAAAAATACACAAAGGGATGATAAAAATACACAAAAATAACAATGCAACAATCAAAATAAAACAAAATGACTCCTAAAACACACAAAATGAGGGTAAAATACACAAAACGACAAAAAATTACTCCAAAATCGCATGACCCTACAGAAAAATACAAAAAAGATGATAAAAATACACAAAAAATAACCATACAGCAATACGAAAAAAATAAATAAATAAATAAATGGCACAAAAAACACAAACTGACAGAAAAATACACAAAACAACAGCAACACTATACAAAATTACTCAAGAAATTACAGAAGAATACACAAAAGGATGATAAAAAAAATACACAAAAATAACAGAATTACACAAAATGACTAATGTAAAAAAAATATTTCCACTGGTTTGTACCCAAAACTTTGAGCGTGACGTTGGTCTCGCCGAGGCTGACGGCGTCTAAGGGCGCACTGATCTCACAGCGGTACTCTCCAGCATCCTCCTGAGTCACGCCGTGCAGCGTCACCGTGGCTCCCTCGATGCTGGCGCGGCCCTCAAACGTACCTGGGAACACAAACAGAAGGTCAGGCACCAGAAACGATGTTTCTCTGGCTGAGCAGCATGAATAAATCACACACACACATACAATGCTGCTTAAAACACACAGTGTGCCAAAAGTGTTTGAAGCAGCTGCAATTAAGTGGAGCATCACACATCCTCTCCAACCTCCAAAAGACTCTCTTTTCTGGTTTTATTAAACAATTTAAATAATTATTGTAACATGTTTCTCTAATTTTGTGTGATTTTTGAGTCATTTTGTGTGATTTTCTGTAATTTCCTGAAAAAAAATTGTGTACTGTTGCTGTTGTTTGGTGTGTTTTTCTGTGATTTTGTGTTATTTTGTTTTGGTTTTTTTTTTTTGTATTATTTTGTATCATTTTCATACTATTATCAAACATTTTTAATAATGATTGCGAGTTTATTTACATATTAATAGAAGATCACAGGTTAAAAATGTAAAAAAAAAAGGGCTTCATATCACAGTGTAGTGTTTGAAAAGGGGACAAATACGACATTAGTTTGTTTATCTGCTCTTTGTGCATCAATGGAAATCACATCATTAGTCACTATTTGCAGTAATGGCAGAGCGTGATGGCTATTAAATGTGTCCTCAGGGAACAAAAAAAGACAACAAAGACCATAACAGTTACTGCTGGATGTCAGAATAATAAACTTATACCTACACAATTATTCTTATTTTAATTCAATTTAATGTAATTTAAAAAGGGGCATTATTTACTATATATTCTCCCTGATAATTAATGGATTACATTAAGTATACTATATAGTGACATATTCAATTTCTACATGTGGGAGTTGAAAAAAGGGCTGAACCAGGACCCAAACCACCCCTTAAAACTGAGAAAACCTTCTAATTCTTAAATATATTCAATAAAAACATGTTACCTTTCAAACAAGAGAAAATAAAGGCTTTAGTTTCTGTCTTTTTTAATAAATAATAAAGTTACTGTAATTGAGTTGCTTTTATGGGTACTTGATTTCCTCCACACGAAGCGTGGGGTGAAAGAATAATGCAATGTACTCTTTACACCTCTGTAAACTGTATCTATTATATTCTATAACAAGTAGTGTTACTGGGATTGGGATTGTGTGACCGGGAGGAGTTTGACACCTCTGGATTAAACCGTGGGCGATCACTCCTCATCCACTCCCCCTCCAGCTGCGACGGTCAATCTGATTAAAACAAAGCCAACGTTGGTCGCCAAGGCGATGGCATGCGCCGCCGCCTTCTCACCTCTGAAGTGTCCGTCGTAGTAGACGAAGGAGACGTCTTTGCCCTTCTTCTTCCACTCGATGCGAGGGCTCTGGTCCCTCTCGGTGCGGAACATGCAGGACAGCACTGCGTCTGCAAAACCATGAGATATTTATTACGCTGTAGACAAGGATCTGTTGCATTTTTTTTTTTTTGAAGTGGCTGGGTCTATTTATAGCTTCTGTCAGAGGGAAACAGAAGATGGCAAAAGTAGCTTCTCTCTTCCTCACCTGAACTCTCCCGCACCTCCACTTTATGTTTGCTGGTTGTCACGGTTACGGGAGCACATGGGGCACCTGGTGGAAAGGAGATTTGAATGGATAAAGGGTGAGAAGTTTCTAATGTAATATCACTTGTCTTCTATTGGGGGAAGGGGGGGGGGGGACAAGGTGAATAGCAGCAAGTCGTCCGCTAAAACTATGAGAGGAGAATGCTTAATGAAGGAGAAGGAGTCGGAGAGTGAAGGCAGGATTTACTCCCGCCTCTGCTTTAATCCTCCAGGGTTAAGGATCAGACTGACGTATGTTTATTTAGACGCAGGTTAGGATGAGGTCACAATCATCTCAGTCGTGCCTACACCAGATTAACCTCTTGTTGATGGAAGGATTTAACTGAAGGCGGACGACTACACTCGCACCGTCTGGATGCAACTGATACCAAACATAAGGAACCAGTGAGGCCTTGATCCGTAGTGGAGCTGGATCGCTGCCATGGAGCATCACTGACTGACTGCCTAACACTGACTATAGTCAGTGCTAAAGGACACTGGAGCAGAGGGTAAGCCTACACCATGGGATCCAAACAGAACAATCACAGTCTCACGTAAGTGAGGCGATGGTTAGAAATTTGATAAATGCACCAAAAATTTATTTATTTAAAAATGTTTCATCCTTTTTAACTCATGGATTAACACCCTGGGAAAGTGGTTACATTCTTTTTTGTTTTTTTTTTTATATCAAAACTGTTTTTTACAAAGTATAAAAAAAACTTATCTATAAAAAAACATTTTAAAAATTAAAAAAAATCCAGATTATTTTAATTGTTCTTAGGGTTTGGGAAAATTGAAACAATTTTAAGAAATGTTGCATTTCATTTTTATTTACATATTTTATTTTTATTTTTAAAAATATAATTATATATGGTTTTATTTCATTTTTAACAAAGTCGTTTTTTAAGGGTTTTTGGGAATAGAAAATATATATATTTTTAAATGTTTCAAATATTATTTCTAATTTTTTTTTTTTTACATATTTTTAAAAATATAAGTATATAAGATTTCAATTAATTTTTAACACATTTTTTATTTTATTTTATTTTAGGGTTTTTGGGAATTTAAATTTTTAAAAAAAAAAAAAGGTTTCACATTTTATCATTATTTTTTATTTACATATATATTTAAAAGAAATATATACATATACACACATATATATATACAGGTATATATATATATATATATATATATATATATATATATATATATATATATATATATATATATATGTGTGTGTGTGGTTTGAATGAGTTTTTTTTAAATTTCCTTTTTTTCAATGATTAATTTTTCCAAGTCCCAATTTGAAGCCACCTCTCCCTAAACCAGAGCCGTTTCTGGCTATATGCAAACCATGCATTTACATAGCCACTAGGGGGCTCGTCTGAGCAGAATCAAATGCACCTTTTTTTGTTTCTAATATTCTTGGAAATAAAGGCAGGAATATAAGAATAAAATACACTTCAGTTATAAACTGTGGCTTGTGTTTAACATTATAAATAAACTGTTTTTTCAGGCCTGCTCCCTCTCCCAGCATTATTTTTAGTTTTCTGTGAACACGCGGGACGAAAACATCCCTCAAAACCTCTGCAAATTAAGAGGCAAAGGAAAAAAAACTGTGTTTGAGACTGGGAGGCATGCATTTTTGAATATGCATAATAAATGCAGAGCGAGCCCCGGGGGGTGCCAAGTCGGAACATTAAGGGCTATAAAAAATAAAAAAAAACTTCTGACAAACTTCTAATTTGGTATAATGAAGACGTCACACACACACACACACACACACACACACAAGTGTCTTCCTGAGATTGTTCCTGCAAAGTTCACGTCTGAATTCAAATGTCCTTTTTCCTGTTTGTCTGTAGCGTTCCATGTGTTTCCATTGTTTGTGGAATAGAGTTTCCCCTCCGTAGCCAGAGGAACAATGTAGGCCAGGCAAAAGGCAGGAAGGGTGGACGGCAACAGGATGATGCCCAACGTTCAAACCAAATGCCTCCTACGAAAATAATGCCGAGGGGCGTTTTAAGAGCCACTCGTGGAGTTGCCTCACTTTCCACCAGCGTCGCTTTGCTCCCACTTTGACCCTCGTGACTTCACAGTACAAGCTTTCTCCTCTATAAGCTCTCGCTTTCCTTGACACCTTTGCAGAGCTACAACATAATTTGAGTCCTAGCGTTGGCTCGACTCCCTCCACACCATCGGAGAAGCTATGTCTCACCCAGGGATGAACAAGGAGAGGGAGGGAGATACAATGGGATTAAAGGGGGACAAGAAGCGATCAAGGAGAGATGAGCAGCCCTAAGAATAGAATATAAATGGAAAGGGAGGAGCGGACAAGAGACCCGGAGATGCATGAATAAAAGAAAGAGTGGGATTGAAGCCCGAGGAGATCCTGTACGACAGCAGCTCTGTGAATGGGAGACGCTCTTGTCACATAGTGTGAGACGCGGGCCGGCGCCACCTTGAAGGGTGTCTCTTTGAGCCAAAGGAAATGAGGCAGGGCTGACGACGACGCACACGCCCTGAGTGTGCCTCACTTACACACACACACACACTAAAACTAAAACTCCTAAAAAATAAGCAGTGACTGTGCGTCATGTTTCCACTATCAACCTACACTGGCTTCAAACAAATAAAGATGGACGATGAACACATGGCCTGTTCCAATCCTTTTACATTAGCATGGTGGCTAATGGTAACACAGAGGCGAGTTTTTTTTTCTTTCTGTGCACTCCAGGAAGTCCAGAGTGTGCGTGAGTGGCGCTCACAGACCTAAGCCTGCCAGCATCCACGGGTTGACCCACTGAGCCGTGGATGTCATTTCAATTATGCGCCTCTGTTTCGGTTCATGTACTACATCCAAACGTCACATGCAGCAGGCTTCCCGATGTACAGGACAACCCTGTAATCCCCACAGAAACATCTCGGTTTCAATAATCAGGGGTCTATCTGATGTGAAATTGGGTTTCAAGGGTATTAAAGTAACGAAATACAAAAAAGAAGATGATCAGGAAAAAAGGCTCATCACTATCAAACGTTTGGCAGTGCAATCTGTTCAGAACTACAGGATGTGACCTGTTAGCAGCTAGCAAGTGGCTAATCCCTCACAGCACGATTATTTCAAAGAGCTAGCATTGTGAACGAAAAACTACCAAAATATATTCATATTTTTGATACCCAATAAAGTCAAAACTATAATGTTCACATGGGACAACGACAACCAACCAGAACTACGTATTTGTTTTGGAAGGCGGGACAAGCCGATGAGTCAACCAATAGGAAGTAAGTTGATTGTGATCATGTGGTCTTGATTGATCGCATCAAATCTGTTCGTGTGTATTTACAACCATTAATACGATCCCATATCTGGTTGATTAATAGTAATTCAATCTTTTAAAAAAACGACATGTATATTTATATTTTAGTCGACTATAATTGTAATATATTTACTCGATAAAAATCTTAATGACTTAAAACCTGTCCCTTCAAAGTCTGTATATGATACTGCAGAAGTCACAGAGTTTTCTTTCCATCTTTCTTCAACTCAAAAGAGCTTCTTGAATGAATGCAAACAATCTTATAACAAAAGCACAAATATTTCCCTTTTATGTTACAAAATATATTTTATAATCTGCCCTTTATGACATTAAGGAGCTAATACGAGGATTTAATGTAAAAGCAGACTCTGGAAATTGGTCTCTCGTTAAAAATGGTTGCCTCTTAAACTAAAACACCAGTGAAGTAAAATAAACTCAATATCTAAATCTACCGTTTATATCCTAGCCAGATATTTCAAACACTGACAGAATAGAGTGGAGAGTTTTAGCATTAGCATTAGCATTTATTTTACTTCACAAAGGCATTCCAACAGAGGTGTATAGCAGGTTGCTAATCATGGCTTTTTCAGTGGAGTACAAACTAGGGCATATTAAAGTTTTGATCAAATTACGTCGAGTTTGCCACGCCAGTTATGAAGCCTTGTCAATATTAGGAGAAAGTGAAAGTAGAAGCACACATGGAGACAGATGGAGACACACATGCCTTTGTTTTGCCTACTTAGAGTGGCAGAAGTGTGAAAACAGATGAGCAAACACTGGGAAATAGATTATTTCTGAAACTCTGACACACGCGCACACAATGTACATGTCACACTATTCATGGAAAGCGCATTACGCGACTTTTTCTAGCGCTACAGCTGCGGAGAAAACTCCGAACGCAAATCTGCATTTTTGAAATACGTACAAACTAATTAAAGCTGCTGGAGAGGATACATCTTTGGCAGTGGCTATCCGTACGTAGCGCCCCTCATTGGCCAGTTTAGTTCACGTGAGTGCCCCTCATTGGCCAGTACTTCTGTTTGCTATTAATACGTAGATCCCTAACCCTAACCTAAGTTATGGACTAACCCTAAAATAGCACCGGGGTTTGTCCGTACAGCTACGTACGTAAAGCCACTCTGTAATTTTTTTAATCAGATAAAGTGTAGGACTCACAGATCAATGAATCCAAGATTATTTGCTCAAAAAAAGATGGAAGTATATACAGCAATGTACACTCCCTTGTCAGAAAACTTTCGCACATTGCATTATGGGATGTGGAGTCCCATAGACGGACGCTTTTAAGTGATTTTCCTTCATTCTTACTGTGAGTTCTTGTGTTTTTCACCAGACAAGGTGGACAGTGTGTCTTGACACCCTTTTTGTTCTAGTTTGTTCCCAGTATTCCCCGTGATGTCACCTCATTCTGTGAGACATTCATTTTCGCCCAGATTAGGATCGTTCCGTGTAAGCCCCAAAATAAACATCTGCCATTGTTTTGCTCCAACTTTGAGTGAAAACACCAGAATGTGTTGAGAAGTCACTTTGTCAGAGTTCTTTGGGGCAAACACACAAGAAATAATAATAAGAATGAAGTAAAAACACTTCTGCGAGATCCGTATATAGGACTCCACATCCCACAATGCAATGCGTGAAACTTTTCCGACCATGTCAATAAACCGAGTGTTTACAGTGGAGATGAAAACAAATAACTTTCGAGCAGCAATTTCCATCTTTAACATTGTGTTTTCCAAGCAAATGACCTTGGATTTATTGATCTATGGGGCCTAGCTTTAAACCTAGCATTTGAAATGCAATAAAAAGATCACATTTGACCATTTTCCTTCATAATTGACGTTAAAAAACTAGTTTTTAGATCTGCTCAAAATCAGCCCCAAAAATATGTAGTTTATCAATCTTGGAGGTGACTAAACAAAACAAGTTAAAGTGCAGGGTTGTGACTTGGTTAAAGCATCAATGGTTGTGGTTCTGCTCTACTTATCAGAAACACCCTATCTAAGGACTGGTCACTCACTCTCAGGAAGCCCGAGTCACGAAACTCGAACTGGTGGCCTATATAAGTCAATAACAGGATTTACCAGATCAAATAGATTAGTATAACAAGCATGAGCCGCAAACTGGGACGAGGGTCCTGAAAAGCATGACGTGGGTCTCTGGTGGTCCTGCAGCTTGGGCGTCAGATCTGCCACAGCGGTAATTAAAAATGCTTGTTGATGCTTTGAAGCCCTGAAACATCTAACAATAGCATCAACGCGGAAAGATGCAAAATATAAAAAAACACACGAGAACATCGAAGGCCGTGCACGTTCCTGCACGAGGCTTTCAACACACTGATGTGTGTAGTCCAGAAAGTTTCCAGAGATTGAGGTGTTTCCAAAGCTTTGCTGAGGTCAAAAGCATGGGCAGTCCTAATTAAGGCACTTATTCAAATTAATTGGGAGCAAATGAGAAATGGACCCAAAGGAAATATCCTTTCTGGCTGCGTGACACAGATAACGTGGATGGCACGCACGTTTCAATGCTGCAAGGATGGAGGGGGAAATCACAAAAAAACACTATAAAAAACAGGACGAAGCCTCTGTGTGTGTGTGTGTGTGTGTGTGTGTGTGTGTGTGTGTGTGTGTGTGTGTGTGTGTGTGTGTGTGTGTGTGTGTGTGTGTGTGTGTGTGTGTGCGCGTGTGTGTGTGTGTGTGTGCGTGTGTGCGTGTCCAACTCAAACAAAGCCTATCTGTGTGACTGTAACACAGCAGCAACAGCTGTCCCAGGCAGACACAGGCTGTGTGAGTAGCAGAAAGAGGTAATCTGAGGGAGGAGGAGGACAAGGAGGAGGAGGAGGTTGAGGTGGAGGAGGGGTGTGGGTTTCTTGGCACAAAAAAACACTCCAGGAACATTTCCTCTTGGAGCTAAAATCCACAGGCAGGCAGTGACTGGGAGAAAGTGACCCATCACACACGCACTGACAACACACACACCTCTGCGACCTTTGTGACCTGTTGGTCTGACAGGTGGTGATCACGCTCACTGTCTCCTCACATCCATTGTGCACGACACACACACACACACACACAGCTTTAATTCACTGATGATCTCATGAGCAGATCTGCCAAAGAAAAAAAAAAAGAAAAAGAAAAAAAAAAGCGGGTGTCACTGATGATCCACCCACACCCTGAGGTGGCACCCTGCCAGTCTCACACTTGTTTAAGTGTGTCCACCTCACATGAGCTTCACATAACGACTCTAAGGAAAGGGTATGAGGTATAAAGACAAAGAAAAACATGTTTAAAAAGAGAATCTGGATAAATACAAAAGGTGCAGGAAGTAGAGGGGAAAAGTCATCACACACAGATGGAGAAGTAGAATAGTTTCCACTCACATTGCATCAGTACCATAACAATGGGCAGATACAGAGACGTCCCCTCCATGGTCGTCCACATGAGCGCAGAGGCAGATCCCGGTGCCCGGCGGTCTTCACACACTTGTTCACAACTCTCCAATAATTCATCCAGCTTCCAGGGAATGACCGCGGGTGGAAGGATGGATGGTGGGTGGGTGGATGTGTGTGGGTGCGACCCGACCGGACCAGCCCGGCGCCGCACGCACGGAGGACGGGGAAGCGTCGGTGCGGATTCCCGGTGGAGCGGCTCCTCCAGAAGAGAGGCGACCGGAGCGTGTTCCGATCGCAAATGATCAGTCCCGCTCTGCACTCCTCCAGGCAGGCTGTGGTGAGGTGGAGATGGTGGAGTGGGGAGGGAGGGAGGGAGGGGGGAGAGATACGGCTACAGCGCCAAAGAGCGCAGCGCCGTGTCCAACACGCGCACTGCACTGTCAGCGTGGAGCGGGAGCGCGTGTTACCGACAAGGTGTGGCACCCACCGGACCTCACTCATAACACTTACCAGGGTTGGGGTCAATTACACTAAATTCCAATTACGTCTTCAATTACACATGTTCAATTACAACACAATTACAGTGACGGGCATTTTTTCCCAATTAAAATTACAATTATTATTTTCCCTCTGAAAGTCAATTAGTTACATTCTAAATGACTCAATTTCAATTTCAATTACATATTCAATTACAACACAATTTCGATTCTAATGACCGGAATTTTTTCCCCAATTAGATTTTTTTTTCTCACTGAAAGTCAATAACAGTTACGTTCTCAATTACTACATTTAAAAACAATTACATGTTCAATTACAACAAACAAAAAATAGGAGTCTTTTTTTTTCCTCTTTTAAGTTATTAAAATGGTCTTTGAATTTAAATATACTTTGTGTATTCATTCTACATTAACTACACAATTTTCCATAAACTAATATCTATTACAAGCTTCAGTCTTTAGTAGAAAAATGCGATTAATCGCATTTCAATATGAAAAACTGTGCTATTAAATACCGGTAGTATTTTTTTTTTTAATCCATTGACAGCCCTATTTTTTTTTTTTATCAACTGTAACACTATGATTAATCATTAGCTGTTAAAAACAGGGTTTTTTTAACAGCTAATGATTTTGGGTTGCAACCCATTTTTTACACCGTGCTTTTATTTTGGTAGGGATTGAGCACTCAATCAGACTGAGCTGCAGTAGCTCAAACTAACTCCAAGTTTTCAGCGATCCCGAGCTATTTTTACTTTGCTCAGCTATTTAAAAATGCATATTTCATTCATATTCACCTGAATGTGAGCATTTGTTGTAAATTATTTGTAGCCGTTAAGTGCAAACATAACAAATGCGAAGGAAAGCTTTTACAAAGAAATACATTTCCAAAGAATCCTGTTGGTTCCTGCATCGGCTCGTCAGCATTAAGAAAAAGACACAAAGACATTAGAAATTCAACGATTCAGTAGTTATTCAACGTTAATCACGTTTGAAGAGCAGCAGTGAGGAACTCAGGGCAACAGGGCACTGGTTCAAACATCAACTGTGCTGCTGCTGCTGGGGGAGTGTGCCTTGCTCTCTGCCAGGGTATGACAGGCTGGGGGGAGGAGGGGTGGGCTGTAGTAGAGTAGGAGCAGCAGCTGCATCACTGGGGTTCCTCACTCCCTTTTCCAGTTGTCTGGATGACGACTTGTGGGTTTACAGCAAGTTAGAGGCTCAATGAAAAGGAATATTACATTACCAGCTGTCTGTTGTTCATCAATTCAAATCACGTGTCAAACTCATGGTCCAGAGGCCAAATCCAGCCCTTTGAAGCATCCAATTGGGCTCGCAGGAGAAAATAAAAATGACAGAGAAAACATGAATCATTGTGTAAATGAAACTCAATAATATTTTCAGGGGCTCACTGTTTTCCCTGATGTTTTAAATTCATAATTGTAGTCATTTTTAATGTTGAACGGGTGGAAAAAAATTCAAAATTCTTACAAAATTACTCAATTTTCCTCTAATTAAATAAAAGCTGTTCACAAAATCTAGGAAATTTAAAGTGGAGAGCCTGTTGGGACTGATGTCTCACTTGGATATGGTCGGTTTCTTACATATTGTGTTTGTTGTGTACGTAGAAGTGCAAACTAAGGCACAATAATGTTGTAATAACTCGTTTTCCCACATAGAATCTGTGGCCCACTAGAGATCAAACTGCTTCTTATTTGGCCCCTGAAAAAAGTTGAGTTTGACAGCCCTGAATTTCCTAATTCAGCGGAAAATTTTAAACACCATCCACATGTGATTTAAACCGTACAGCTACAGATCTGCACGTGCTCCAGTCCGACGACGACGTATCAAATCGTGCAGAAAAAGAAAAAAACAAAAAAGCCAAAGCTGCCTCCTGGAGATTGCTCACACGTTGTCACACTTGCCGAACACACTGGGAGGATTGAAAGTGCACCTGTCTGAGGAGTGACGGGGTGAAGCAGCTGCACCGCCGCCTGACCTTCAACCAACGTGCACTCGCAACACACGCGCACGCTGCGTTTGTTGTGAAAGCTGCAGATGCCTCGGACGCTCGTGGTTTACCAGGGCATTTGCTCCTTCTCACATTCAGCCTGAGGGACAGAGGAGTGACTTCACGAAAGGCAGACTGTGATTTGTGCGTTGGTTTGACACATTTATTGAACAAACAGTAAAATCAAACAAGCTGAAGATACATGGAGGTGGTTACTCGTTGACTGGAGGCGTGGCTTCTTTCTCAGCTGCTGATACATCCACCTGTGAGGAGAAGGGGGAGGAGACAGGGCGAGTTTGAGGATGAATGTACCCTGTTGTTTGTTTAGCAAGTGTGTTCTCAGCATTACGGGTGTAGGGCGTAAATGTGTGTGTGTGTGTGTGTGTGTGTGTGTGTGTGTGTGTGTGTGTGTGTGTGTGTGTGGGTGGGTGGGTGGGGTGATTTTTGGCGCCAGCTGGAGGCAGATGGAGGACATGCCTCCCTGCCGCCTGCAGCCGGCTCGCTCACCCACGCCTCGCTGCTTTCAGTGGCGAAGGTTGGCACGGACCAAACATTTCACCAGCAACAAAAACCCCTTTAGTTACAAAACGAAAACAGTGTCGAGGCCGTGCGTGAAAAGAAGAGACGTGACTCAACAGGAAAGCAGCTCTGCAGCTCTTTAAGTTGGACATTTAAGAGGTGGTGAAATAGGATTTTAAAAATTGGTTAAAAGTTGCAAATTAGAGTGGGCAAAAATGGACAGAAAAAGTGGTAAAAAGCCTCAATATTGGAACAATTAGTGGGAACAAGTACTTTAAACTGGCAAGTAATGTGCATGACATATCATGAATGTGGTTACATTGGACAAAAACTAAGCATGAAATATGGTGAAGAGGTTAAAAGTGACAATAATGGGTCAACTTATGCGACCTGTGGGAAAAGTGGTGGAAAGGGTAAATAAGTGCCGAAAATGTCTTGAGATTGAAATTTGAAGGAGAAGTGAAAATTCATTAAAAGGAGCAAAAATATGGCAAGAAAAAGTGATGAAAATAGATTAAAATACGGCAAGTTGCAGATAAATGGTGAAAATAAGCAAAAATTGGCTCAAATTGATTATAAATTATCTGGTGACGCCCTACCAGTGTCTCACGACGTTTTCAAACTGGGGGCCTGACGTCATCATTGCAAATTTGATCTTATTTTGATGAGATTTGAAGTACAATAGTCTCTTCTTCATTCTTCAAAGATGGGCGCAGCAAAACGACTGGTTTAACATTTCTCAGAACAATCTTTGATCACTATTCACTTGTTAATAGTTTAAAAATACTTAGTAAAAATGTGTCATAATATTGGTTGAATTGATTTTAAATTTAAATCCAACTCAAAACCTCCAAAGGTGCGGTGACTGAGTGAAACGAAATAAGCCACTGACTGAACACAGGAAGTCATTATCTGCCAAATCAAGTGTGTCTATTAATGATTGCATTGCTTTGTTTTTGGGTTTTTTTTTTTTTTGGGTTACATAATCAGTGATGCGGGAGAGGCTCGCTTAGAAGCTCCATCCAAAATTAAACTCGCAGCCTAGTTTGAATGCACACGTCTCCTTTGGAGCTCCAGTCAATCTCGGTTATGCAGATTGTGCGTCGCGTCACTCCAAGTGTCGTCGAGTCTGAAGTGAGAGCGCTGAACTTGGGGAGATTTAAAAATACCTCCTTCCTTGGATCTTAAGAGTGTTTTTTTCATTTGATGTCCTGACCAGTTTTTCCTTCAGATTACAGCTAAGTGAGCGAGACCGTCTCCGCTCTCTGCCAAAAAAATAAAGTGAAGCTATAAAAAGAGCGGTGTTAAATCCTAACCTCTGGCTACTTGGAGAAATGTGCAAGGTGGGGGGGTGGGGTGGGGCTGCGGCGACTGCAGCCAAAGAGCAGGCTGACTCGAAGGCAAACAAGCCGTAAATTGGATGTGAATCTAAAGCGAAACGATAGCCCAGAACGCTGCGGTTTTGATGTCACTGCGGTTGAACGGGTGTTTGATGTTTGCTGTTCTTACCAACTCCTCTGCCCGCTGCCTCAGCTTCCTCCACACTGTGTGATGAGCCTGCGGCGAGGGAGGGGACAAACAACGTGTCAGTCACACGCCGAGTGCTTTTTAGAACACAAAATACATGTTTAGCTTATTACACTTTAATCGATTCAGGTTATTCTCATTTATTCTCATTTTAGGCAGAAAAATAAACAACCTCAACATTAATGTGCCCCAGTTTGCACTTAGTATAGGTATAGTATAAAAGGCATCAACAATATCTAAGCAATAAGTGATAGATAATTATCATTTGATTGATTGATTTTTTTCACCAATTTTTGTTTAATTTGGGGAGATTTTGTGGAATAATTTGAAAATAACTAAACTTGGTAAGTTGAACGCAGAGGTGAAAGTAATGGATTACGAGTAGTCACATTTAGGGTTGGGTATCGGTTGGTTTTGCCTACTCTGTATTTTTTTTTTTTTTAAAAACGGTTCCGGTGCTTAAACTGGTACTTTCAAAAAAATTAAACTGCATACACTTTCTCAAAATACTATACATTTTTATCATCAGGGCCAAATTGAACACAATATTACCTTAAATATTGTTACATATGGAAATAATAAATAAACAAAAACATTTAAATATCAAATAAAACAATATTGTATTAAACTATATAATACTGAGATTAATGTCGTGATCATGATTTTATTTGTCAATAATCATTAATAACCTCTGTAAAAAAAAATTTCAATATCTTTTTTAAAGCTATTGGGAGCCATTGGAAAAGAGTCAAATCACCAAACGGTCTGATTACTACCATTTATGTCAGAACCAGTGACCCCCCTACTCACATTACTATAATGGAGTTGCTTTTGTGGGTACTTGTACTCTTTTTTTAAGTATATTTCTAAATCAGTCATTTTACCCGTACTTAAAGGTCCCATGTCATGCATCAGATCATAACCGACCAATCAGATTAAACGTAATGTAAAACATCATTGAATGGAGTTAATTTTTTCTGTTTTAGAGTTAATAAATGTAGTTATACTTGGAGCCTGAGGATGTTCTTTTTCATTTTAATTGAATTCATTGGTGTTATTTTATTTTTGAAATAATTTTTCAATTGGACAATTCTTTTATTTTATACAGATGCCTTTGTGGAAAATAAATTAAGTTCCAGTTTTGTAAGATTTGGTCTTCATTTTTAAGTTGATACATGAGATGTTAGCTATATGCAAGGGAACCGTGGCAAGAATGTAACTAATACCCATTTATTTGAGCTACAAGTTAGTTACGTGTACTTTTAAGTATGACTTACTTGTACTTGAGTACAATTTCAATCATGTAACAGTACTTCTACTTCAGTAGGATTTATCACAACACTGGTTTACTGACACGTTGCAAAGCAGAGGAGCTAAAACGTTAGCTTGCTCTTTTTTTTATGTTGCAAAACACATTTTTTACATTCCAAACTATTTATATTTAATGTGTTACAAAAATATGTGTAGTGGATTCAGAGTTACTGGTTCCTACATGCAGCTGGAAAGGCAAAGAGAGTCCCTGCACGCGCCGGTGGAGCCCCCACGCTCCCTGTCCCAGGCTGTGCACGGCCGTCACGTCATACTGGGAGCACAGGCCAGTCCTGGCCACCAGGGGGCCACTGCTGAGCAGCACGTGGTCCCCACATCTACAGAGCAAAAGCCGTCAGTCAGGAACAGAAAAGGCAATGTAAAGCTGCCAGCCACAGGGTGAGGACGGAGTACGTCACCTGTAGAGCGTGACGGTGCCTTTAGGACTTTTTGCTGCTTTCTGCTCCACCTCTTCCTGTTTACACCTGAGACACACAATGCTTCAGAGAGAGAACATGGGCCTGCATGGTCGACGAGAGGTGTGAGAAAATATCAATTCTGCGATATAGCCCGATATTTTACAGCGTGATTATTGTATCAATCCAAAATAGGGCCACATTGTGTTTTTAAATCAAGTTTTTTTAACAAAAAAAAACTTTTTAAAAAAATGTCAGTGAACCAGATAAGATGCATTTTAGTTTGGAAGTTGATAGCACTTTATTTTCATAAAACATACTGGGCACTTTTAGAGATGCATGTGGTTACTTTGGTAATACTTTATTTGAAGTTTTATACATAAGGCTGACATTAGCATTAGCATGAATAATTTGGTGTGTATATGTATATATTCAGTTTTTATTGTGCAATTTCCTTTCTTGCAACATGTATATGTACTGTGCACAAGCCCATATATATATATATATATATATATATATATATATATATATATAATATTCCTATTTATCTGCTGCTGACACTCTGCTCATTTCCCCTTTGTGGGACAAATAAAGGATATCTTATCTTAAGGTGTCAAGAAAGCTAAATTATGACACCTTTGGAGCTATGTTGGCATTTTTTGGGTTAGGTGGAGGGATCTAGTGGGGTTAGGGTAACGAATGACCCCTTATTCATAATAATGACAGGCGTCATGTAATAATAATGACAGCATAATTTCAGCATCATGTATAAAATGTCCAGTCAAGTGTTACCGTTACTTTTTTTTAAAATAATTTAGGAACTTAACATACTCAGAATTTGTTGTTGAAGCAAAAATTAATTTGACAGTTTGATAAACATACCAGTTTGTTTTGATATTGGTACTTGAATTACAGTTAGTTACCATTTACTTCTTCTAGCAAGTAAAAAATAAAATGAAATAAATTGTATTTCATAGCATCTTGTACTTGTAAAAGTGACATTTAGAATTTTTGATATCGCAACACATTGTTGATGTATATCGTATCGTTTAGTATTGGGATATATTGTACTGTGTGTTGTATGGTAAGATTTATGGCAATGCACACCCCTCATGGTGACCCTCATGTGGTGTGTGATCTCCTACCTGCTGTGTGAGAAGACCTCCAGTGCGACTGAGGGCAGCACCTCTAGGGGCTCCCAGGCCAGGTCTTGTTGGATCAGCTGGTGGGCTGCTCTGGTCAGCGAACGCAACGTCTCCTAACGACACAAACCGTCACAAGGTCAACAAGTGCTCCCGTCGAAGTTACGCAGGAAGCCCCGCCTGAACACCTGCCCACACGCACCTCGGAGGGCGTCCACGAGTCCAGGCGAGGGTCGAGGGCCACGTCACAGCAGAAGGCGCCCGAGGTGACTGCAGGAAAGAAAACGGTGTCTGATATAAACTTGTTTCCGGCGCAGACGTGAGGAGGAGAGGGCGCTGCTTTACCTGGTACTTCTGGTGAGCTGAGGAGATCCACGGTGTAGTCGTCCTTGAACGCCGTCTCCAGAACCTGACCCAGGAGGGCTGCACAGGAACGCCAGTAGACCTGATGAGCAGAAACATACTTAGGACCTCATGTAGGGCCAAGGTGAAAAACCTGAATTCACATTCTGATCCGGGAAAATCAATCTGACCCCCTTTTTTTTTTTTTTTTTTAAATTTCCCCCTTTTCATTTAAAATGATGTAAAAAAAAAAAGCCTCACATGCATGTTTTGGGACAATATCATACATTTACACACAATTTCTCACTGGAAAACAGTGACTGAATGTCTAAAAACTGTAAAAAAAAAAAAAAAAACCAAATGAACAAATACATTCAATTCTGCCCACAATCTCATTCTAAATCTCTCGCTACGTGCACCAGATCGAGTAGTGATCATACAAAGATGTTTAGCTCAGAATTTTTCAACCTTGGGGTCGGGACCCCATGTGGGGTCGCCTGAAATGTCTACTAATAAAAACATTTGAGTTAAAAAAAAAAACTGCTCAAAATTATATTATTAAATTTTTTTTTAATTATAATTTTTCAAATGAATACATCACACAATAAATATCATGTGTTTTCTGTACAATATAAATATCTGAGGTGCTGCATCTCATCACTTTGTGCACTAATTCTGGCTACTCTGTATTTGTAAAACAAAATCCTCTCCATCAGTAGTTCTCAAACTTTTTTGGCTAAAATACCCCTTTTTCTCTTATTTCTCAATCCAAGTACCTCCTTTGTCCGACTACATTAGAACATTCTAATAAGGATAATCTTTATAATTTTGCGTGTTTTTGGTGTAATTTTGTGTATTTTGTTGTTATTTATTTTGTCTGTTTTTATTATTCAGTGTATTTTTATCTATATTTTGTGTGTTTTTGTTATCGTTTTGTAAGTTCCTGGGAATATTTAGTATGATTATCGTTTTTAACTAAAAATAAACATAAAACCCAACATTTTTAATGGTTTTACTGGTTAATTTTCCTCTCTCTATCAAGTAACCCCATTAGAGTATGTCTTGTACATAGAGTGGAATCGACAATAAAGATTACTTTGACTTTGACATGTAAGATTAATAAATATGATTTCAGGAAGTTTCATCTGCGGGAAAGTAATTCAAACAGGGAAAGAAGGTGGAACAGAAATGGGTAAAGCCTGGGATGACATTTGGAACATTTTGAGACTCTGCTTAGGTGTGACACAAATGTTCCGGCTCTGTGTCGTACCTGGTTGAGCAGCGTCGGGTCTTTGTCTCTGAACGTGAGCAGAGTGAGCGAGCAGGAGTGGGTGAGGGGTTGGTTGAGGGGCCACGGTTCTCCGTCCACCAGGGCCAGGCCAGAGTTGGTCACATGATGCTCCGTCAGATCTGACGTAACAACACCAAGCGTGGGAATTAAACTGGGATTTGGTTCATGGCAGGGTTTGGCGCAACTTAAGTTGTAATTGATAATTACAATTATGGCATATTTATAATTGCAATTTAAAATTTTTTTTATTGCTCTCGTAATCGTAATAAAATTGTAATTGAGTTCAAATTAGGGATGTAACGATACGATTCTCTCACGATTTATTTAACAAAATGGGACTGTAGACAAATAATGACTGAAAAATATTCCTTTATTTTTTTTGGGAAAAAAACTACAAAATACTGTACTACTTTCCTTTTATTTTTCATTGTCAAAAAAATCCTTTGATAAACTATTCAAAACAATGCAATTTAACTAAAAATAAATCTTGAATAAAATAAATAAAGGAATAATACAAATGAAGAAGCCTATTAAGTTAAATTCTGGTTCTATAGTAAATAATGCAAAACTGCATAATAGTTCTTTTTCTTTTTAAAAGTGCAAATAAAAATGGTTTTTGTGCCTTAACAATTGGACTTAAAAAAAAACAGTCATTACATTGTATTTACGTCAGATATTTGTTTGGACCAGCAGAGGGTGCTGGTAACCCAGTGGTCGGTTGGGATGTAGTTATTCTAGCAGTGAAAAACGTGACTTTTACAGATATTCACGTAATATTGCAGATATTCTTTCGGTGCTAAAGGGGTAAGGAATCGTTTATGAACATGTTTAAGAGTAGAAGGCGGCCAGAAAGAAAGTAGTAGCAGATTCCGCCCACAGCCTACACTGTTAAACAAGAGAGGGATAAATATATATTGCTGTTTAAAAAAAGTACTGCGATTCAATTTTCAGAATATCGATGTCAACCGTTATACCTATGAATCAATTTTTAACTGCCTTACGATTAATCGTTACATCCCTAGTTCAGATATTTGACTTAATTATACTTGCCATGAAATTCTATAAAAAATGTCAATTATAATTTAATGCAAAACTAAGGGAACCATGTTACAGTTCTACACATATGTAATTAATTAATAAAAATATATTTCATATCAAGCTTTCGCACATTTTACCATTTAAAAAAAATTAAATCCAGGGGTTTAGTAACACAAAAAAGGCTCAGACGCCCACACCAAAAATATTAAAAACCTATATTTTCATAGATTGGAAAGGCAAACAAAGTAACCAAGAGATAGGACAGAAGTTAGTGATAAATATTAGTTTTTAGTGTATTTTACAGCTGATTTAGGACCTGTTATTATAAGAGATGCTAACAGAAAGCTAACACAAGAGGAAGGTTCACTTTTATTAGGTTATTTATTTCAGGCTGAGTAATTGAGAACATAAATGTAATTGACTTTCTGAGGATAACAAAACTATTGAAATTCAATTGTAATTGGAAAAAATGCTCATAACTTTAATCAGAATTTAGTTGTTATTGACTAATAATTGTAACTGATAAATGTAATTGACCCCAATCCTGGTTCATGGTGTGAACAGGTGACCCGTTACTTACGCTTGGCGCAGCTGAGCGGCGTGGACATCCCTCGGTTCATAATGAGCAGCGTTCCATCCAGACCCGGGCCTCGCAAGGACACCTCGATCTTCTCAATGCGGGGATACAGCGCTTTTTGCCTGGCCTGCTCTCTGGAGAACACGGCGTTTCTCTGGATACGAGCCTCGACCAGCGACGACCGCAGAGCAGTAGCAGTCTTTGCAAAACCTGGGGACGAACGTGGAGACCTATTACCACATGATCCCTCATCTTACATTCCATTTATATTCATATGTCATTCCCAGAAAGCGTGCAAAGGCTGCATTCCTCTGTAACAGCTGCTTTACCAACGTGTATGCTCTGTATCTGAGTTGACTGTGTTTTGCAGCTGTTTATCATATTTAATTACGCAGTGAATTAACTTAATATTTGTGTGTTTGACCAACAATCCTTTCTACCAAAATTAAACAAAATAATAGACATGAATAAATACATACAATGAAAAATAAATAAATAAAAATATGGAGATATATCATCGAGCTATAAAATTCAAATTAGTAATAAAATGAATAAGCATTGCAAAAAACAGCAATAGAAAAAAGTTAAAAAATACAACAATTATATAGTACTTATTAGATTGGATACAAACTATTTTAGATTCAATTTATTAACGAATTCCTGTGTTTTGAATGTGTATTGGTATAGAATGAATGAAACAAGATTTAAAACAACATTTAAAACTATGTATGAATATTTTCTAATGGCTTTCAGAGTCTTTGTATATTACATTTTGCTCCACATTTTACAATGATTTATTATTTCTATTATATCAATTTACCAATAATAAATGTGAATAAACACATCCCACTCGTTGCTTTTTTTTACACTTTAAACATGGATTCTGAAACCACTGTTTAAAGAAAAAAAAGAAAAATAAATATATATACGTGTGTGTGTGTGTGTGTGTGTGTGAGTTTTTATTTTTTTATTTAAACCATTGACCACATTTCTAAACTGAAATAGCCTGCATGTGTCTGTGCAACTAATTAAAAGTCTCTAATGTAAATGTGTAAAAATGTGTTTTGTCCACTCCTATAAATGCATTTATATATCTATATACTTATATATTCTGGCCAATGGTTACAAGCTTGTTGAGACACAAACTAAGGTGGTATTTGTCAATTCGCTGCTGACGGTTAACTCATCCTTGCTAGCTCACATGCTAATGAAGCTAATGACTTACGGCGCTGAAAGACTCGACACGCGTTGCTGCTCGCCATCCCGTTACAAGCCTCTGCAGCAACAAAGAAAAAGACTTAAGTCAAACACATGAGAGCTACTGATGCCCTCCTGTCAGACAGAGCAAAGGTTGAAGGACGCCATGCCTGTTCCTGTGTGGGTTAACTTTCGAGGAGGAACCGGAAACAGCGCGCAGACACTTCCGCTCAATGTCGTACAGTTTCTGACAGCAGAGGGCGCTGTTTGCAACAGTTTTAAAGCTAGTTAAAGATGATCATATCTAGGGATGGGCAACAACAAAAATACATCAATTACACACTTTTAGTTTAGGTTCATTTTTTTTTTGTTGCTTTGTGCATTTTCCTGTCTTTATATATATTTATTTCCCTGTCCTTTTTGTATAGCTTTGTCAAAGCGCTGCGCATTTTTGTTATTTTATCTCTTTTTGGAGTGTTTTGTGTATTATAGTTGTAATTTTGTATATTTTTATTACTTATTAGTAATAAGTATTTGTTTATGATGTTGTTTTGGAGTGTTTTGTGTGTTTTTGTTGTCATTGTCTACATTTTCCTGTCCTTTTTGTACATATATGTTGTCATTGTATATATTTCCCTGACATTAATGAATAGTTTAATTAAAATTCTGTCTGTTTTTTGTTGTTCTGTGTGTTTTTGGAGTGTTTTGTATATTTTTGAAGTGTTTTGTGTGTTTTTGGAGTGTTTTGCGTATTATAGTTGTAATTTTGTTTATTTTTCGCTCACTTCTGTGTTTATGAGTTTCTTCTGTTTTTGTTGTCATTATGTACATTTTTTGTTCTTTTTCTACATATTTATTCTCATTTTATAAATATTCCTGTCATTTTTGTATAGTTTTATTAAAGTTTTGTCTGTTTTTGTTGTTGTTCTGTGTGTTTTTGAACTGTTTTGTGTATTTTAGTTGTTAATTAGTACATTTTTCCTCTCATTTCTGGTTTATGACATTGTCATTTGTGTTTTTGGAGTCTTTTTGTGTATTTTTGTTGTCATTTTGTATATTATTCTCATATTTGTTGGTTTGTGTACTCCCCTTTTGTATTTTTGGCTTAGTTATGTCTATTTTTGTCGTCACTTTGGTTCTCCTTTTTGTATTTTTCTGTAATATTGTGTGTTTTTGGAGCGATTTTCAATATTAGCTTTGGGGGCCCCAATAAAATAAATTAAGGGCCGCATGTGGCCACCAGTTGTCTGAGTACAGTGTCCTGAAAAAAGAGTTCAGCCTACTCTGAAAATGAATATAATAAAACATGTCCACAAATGAGCTCAATGTGCCGAGGAGCTACATGATTGTACAAAAACGTAAAGTTGTGTTCATGAGATTTGAGAAATGCTTGCAGGTTTCTTCAACACTCAATCAGAGCCGATGGAGGCAGGAAGCGGGGAACGCTGCAAAAGCAGCAAACATCATAAATCAGGTTTAGCACTTGTTGTAATAGTGCCAGATTGCACACATTTAGAGCAGCATGCATGAGAGCAGAGAACACACAGGACACGTCTTGTGCTTAAAGATTTATTTCTGCTTGAAAATAAGTGTTTCTGAGCTCTAACACATCCAATGTGATCCTCAGATAAGCTACACACACACTGACACCGAAGTTCACGTCGTACAATGTAACAAGGCAATCGTTTCATCCATAAAAGTGTAAAGACGAGCATTCATACAGCCGATCCGATCGCTGACGCGCTTTCTTTGGGTGAGTTGATTGTACTACATGCACAGAAGTCAACGTCTGCGATCGTACCCCCCTCCCCGCCCCCCAAAGGTGCAGCTTCCCTTTACAGACATTCGTTCATCTCGTCATTCATTCATAGAGAGGAGGGGGTTGCTGCTCCAGGATGACGCCCCTCACAGTGACACTGCTTTGATCGGATCTCACACAGTAAGAAAGTCTTCAAAAGTGCAACAAATGACCAACACGGATGGAGGAAGCGGAGGACAGGATGAAGCGTTTAGCACGACAGTCCTCCACGATGGTTTTTGGCACCATGCTGCCTTTGGGAAACCCTGGAAATGGTTTCCTGACTGGACTTCAGAGGTCGAGTGTTGTTTCAAGGTCTTCTGAGGATGAATGCTTTGTCCTTTGAACATTCTCTCTGGTAAACCATCTCCATCCCGGCTCCGTCTTAGGCTACTGGACGCTACAGGCAGGGCAGCAGCTGTCCCTTCGGTCCGGGAGAGGACAGAAGTCCATCTGACGCACGATCTCTGCGAACAGCTCGTCCACCATGGTCTTGCTCTTGGCAGACGTCTCCATGAAGGGGCAGCCCCAGTCCTCGGCCAACGCCTGGCCCTCACTGGGAGAGACCTCCCTCTCCTCCTCCAGGTCCACCTTGTTTCCTACCAGCACCACAGGCACCTGCTGGTACCTGTTAGAGAGAGATCAGAGAGGGAAATGAAGCTTCTACACCTGCATGCAAACCTAAAAACCAGTAAAACCATCACATAATAACACATATATTCCCAGTTTTGGTCTTTTGTTGTTTTGCTTGCCTAATTATCGAGTGTTTGAATCAGAAAAATGACAAATAAAATTCTCAAATTTGGCATTGAACTTGAAAATGAGAAAAGAGAAATTAGAAAAATAGAGCATTTGTGTTATTTAGGACCTCCACATTTAGGTGATCACTGAAAACGGATGGGAAAATATTCAAAAATTGCATTTATTTTTGTTATTTTTGGTCAAAATCAAGCAGGAATTGCATTATTGGCACTGAATATTTCCTCACGTGCATGTTTTGGGAAAATATCACGCATTTACACACAATTTGTCTCGCACAAAATGTGACGTAACATGGATGAATACTGGCCAAAGTGGGAGCTGTTAAAGAACAAAGTTATTAAAACTAATATATATACAGGATATAGGAAGAAACATCTCAGCAATATCAATGAGTAATTTCTAGCTTTTGAAAACGTTAATCTGCAGACAATGGGTGTAAAATCAATGCTGAAGGAAACATTAAAAAGCTAATTTTATAATGCATTACTTTATTTTACTTTAAACAACTAGATTTTAATTAACAATGTAGCTGCTTTCAAAGCATGCAATACAAAATATTACTGGGGAAAAAAATACATTTCAAAATTATTGTATTGAAGAAATTAATTAACAGCTGGTTTTATTGAATAATTGTTTTCAAAGTATGTCCTCCATTTAAAGTGGAACCAAACGTGAGAATAAAAGCAGGGGTAACATTCAAAGAGCATACAAAATGACTGGAAAATCACTCCTTAGATAGTGAAGGAAGGCAATCAGGAGATGAGGAACACCTGAGCGGAGACAAAATTAGCTTAATCACATGCACAGTGAAAAGCGTAGAAGGTAGAAATAGAATTACACACAAAACAAACTTAGAGCTAAGAACCAAGAATGCACATCGACAACCAAATAATAACAAAACACGACCAGAAGCATCAAATAATCTTGAATGTGAACATCTAAGAAAATCAAGGAGAGATGAACTGAAAACCCAACGCGTGACACACATCATGTGAGGAAAGTGGCTTCCCATGAGGCTCCCATTACTCCCAGAATAAGAGAAGCTTCATCTTTCCTGCACAGTGATGCTCTATTATAGACATGTGTTGGCATGGCTCGCACGCTCGCACATGTAATAGCTTCCTAATGTTGAAATCATTAGCTTCCCTCCTCTTTGCATTATTCCATCGTGCACTAAGCGTGTCTTAAAGGATCAAAAGCTTTCCTTCCCCAGCGTGCGGCTGACGAGCCTCGGTCCTCTTCCCACGAGCCGTCAATACAAGAAAACCAGGCTGGGGGAGAGTAATGGAATAAGTTATTGAATAATTGAATGAAGCTAATGTGCTGCTCTCACACAGTGGGGGACACGAACGTTGGTTTTGGGCCTAAAAAACGACCGCCTCAGGTTGAGCTTTGAAACCAAATCCTCTGTGCAGTGCCGGAGCTTGGAAATGTTCCTGGGGTGTCTGGAGCATTGCTAACACTGGGTGGCACAATCACTATCTTTGCTCCGTGGCTTCCCAAAATCACGATAGTAATAAATCCGGACAGCAATTCCTGATATTCTTCTTTATTCTTTCTAATTAGATTGTTTGTAGTAAATATCCAGCAATGAGGTCAAATCTAGGGATTTTCCATGATTGCGGAGAATTCACGTTCTGAAACAGATAAAGCAATCAAAGTCGTTTTTCTCCCCGTTTTGTCTCTTTTATCAAAATCAAGCACAAATATGACACTAAAATATCAAAAATCGAAGCTCCTATTGGTCCAGAAGTAAATACCTGGAAATAAAAGCTGAAATTTTGATCCCTTGTCTTATATTATTTAGTTATGTTGTGTTTATATCTGTGTTTTTACACATTTTCCATTGGATGTCACCAGGGTTGTGGTAAAATATTATTGTAATTGCGTAATAGGTAATGTGATCGTAATTAAAGTGTAACTGAGTTTAGATATTAAAATGTACAAAAATATTAATAGCAATGTTTTCATTGAGTGGAAAGCCGAACGAGATGAGAAACAAATTGGATGATCAATAATAACCGATATCGATGATGCTAACAGAAAGCTAACACAAGCTTTACGGGGGTTATTTATTTCAGGCTTCATTTAATGTGAACGTTAGTCATTGAGAACGTAATTGTAATTGAAAAATGTAATTGACCAACCAAGAATTTGCTTCACTTTTGGGAACTTTTACAGTTTGTTTTGCTCTTTCTGCGAGATGTGTGTGTGTGTGTGTAATAACTACAGAAAGCATGTTACAGTGGGTATATGTTCTCACTATGGGTAATGGGCACAGACCACCTAATAGCCTGGACTATCAGTCATTCCTAAGTGCTTTCCAGGGCTGGGGCGTATTGATCCGACGGTGCTGAGGAGAAACGGGCTCTTATCTACAAATTGGTGGCCTGTTGCTGGGGCCCGCTCAGCTGGAAGGGTGGGGTGGGTGGGGGGCGTGGAGAGGCCATGGGAGGAAGTGGGTGAAGTTCTGTGAGTGCTTTGAAGAGTTTTGGTTCAAATGCCACCACCTCTCCTGCAGCGTGACATTTCCACACACACACACACGTGACACACACAGCTGACCTCAGCGGGACAAGCACATCCACTGGCCTCCACGTTAGGATACGCTTGGAGCCTAAAGGGTGTGAGGTGTGAACGAGGAGAAACCACGAGGAAAATGCAATATGACAGCCTGGCAGGAGGGAGAAACTATACAAAGACACAGGGCGAGAGGCGTATACAGCCGGGGAGTTTGTTGTGGCGTCAGAGGAACAGCGTGCCCCCAAAACAAACCCCCAAAAAATGTATTTGAAGACGTTGGAATGAATATATGGTCTGACATAATAGACAAAAAAAACTCCCAAAAGACACAAATCGACAGCAAAATGCTAAAAAATGCACAAAAAATTCCAAAAACACACAAACTAGCTGGGTTTCCTTTACAGATTTTCACCAAAAAAAAAACGATATTTCTAAATGTCAACAAAGTATAATTGTGCTATGAACGTGTTTCCAATAAAGGTTGTTTCAAAACTCATAAAAATAACATAAAATGTGCAACCACCTACTTTTAACCCGTAAATTTTCATGCAGTTATATGTAACGTGACCTAAAATTAGCTGTAGGGGGAGGGGTCTATGTATATATTAGTATTGATTCAAATCGGAAAAGAAAAATGTATCTTTCTGCAATATTAGCTTATCGTATATATCACCAAAAAACTACGTCCCTAATTGATATGATGTGGTCAATTCCACTCAGAGGCAACAGTATCCAACAACACCAGTAATACACACCAGTAAGATTCCAGTCTCTATCAGTAACACCTTGTTCTGACATTTCCAAGTTTATTTCCTCGTCAACGTTACAGCTAGTGAGTGTACCAACAACACATGATATGAATCCGTTTAGCTAACGTGGGACTATGGGAGTGAGTCAGCTTGTATGTGATAATGGAAACCACATGTGCGGACTGGGAAGGATGGGAACACTGTGTGGAAAGCCAGCAAAGCATGTGAAGAACATACAGACGGGAAGGTTCAGAGTAGAACAAAGCAATCGAACCAAGACACAGAAGCTAGAATAGTAAAAAGCAAAAAATACTAAAAAGCTAAAATGCTAAATAGTTAAAAGGCTAAAAAGCTACTATGCTAAAATGCTAAAAAGCTACAATACTAAAAATCTAAAATGCTAAATTAGTAATATGCAAAAAAAAAAAAAAAAACTGAAATGCTAAAAAGCTAAATTGCCAAAAAGCTGAAAAAAGCTGAAATGCTAAAAGCTAATATGCTAAAATGCTAAAAAGTTAAAATACTTAAAAGCTAAAATGCTAATATGCTATAAAAAAAAGCTAAAGTGCTAATATGCTATAAAAAAAAACCTGAAATGCTAAAAGCTAATATGCTAAAAAAAAAATATATATCTATATATATATATAGATATAGATATATATAGATATATATATAAATAAATAAAAAGCTAAAATGCTAAATAAATAAATAAAAAAAGTTAAAATATTAAAAAGCTAAAATACCAATATGCTAAAAAAAAACTGAAATTCAAAAAATGCTAAAAAGCTCATAAGCAAATATGCTAAAAGCTGAAATGTTAAAAAAGCGTAAATGCATAAAAGCTAAAATGATTAAAAAAAAAAAAAAAAGTGTGTCAGTTTGAACAGCTACATCAACCAAATGTGATGGTAAAATCCCACTAATACCATAAAAGCTATAATAATCGATGCTTCCTCCCACACAGCGATGGTGATGAGGAACAATGGAGATGATCTGCACCGTGTGAATGGGAGCAAAAATCCAGGCTTTATGAATTTGCATCTTTTTGTTTGTGGGAAAGAATCCACGAAGGCGTTTGTGCTGCAGAGAACAGCGGGTGGTCAGCAGCTGAAACCATACACACTTGCCTGTCCCTAGGCTCATCATTACAGATGTAAAACACGTGACGCTCTGCTTGTTTAGCCTCCCACACACAAAGCAACGGGGGTTCAGAGTACAGTAGACCTATTAAAGCTACCTGCGGCGCTAAACAGCTGCAGTGACATCACTCGGCCTTTTTCACGAGCCCCACAGCAGCGACAAACAACAGTCTCAGCCAACGCCAAGGCTCTCAGCTCAATGTATCTGTTGTTAATTACCAGGCAGGCCTGAAAGGACAGTAGAGCATCTATCAACCTATAGCACCCACACAGAACACACAGCCCCTATATAACAGTGATAAGAAAAGTACAGAGAGCGAGAACTGCCCATAGCTTCACGTCCATCTCTGATCCTCCACATACTTTTAGTGCCGCACATCAAACCAACGAGCAACCTACGACAGAGTGCCTCATTACTGCTGTTAGGAGGAGATAACAATCCACAGAGAGGGCAAAGGTTTGAGAGCCAGACCTAACAGCGATGGATCTGATCTGTCTTTACTCCCCATATAATGAGAGCATGAAGCATCCGACAGTCATAGATATACATAAGAAAGCTTCAAATTCGTAAAGGAATCAGTAAAGTTTAGGGATGCAACGATTAATCGTAAGGCAGTTAAAATCGATTCATAGGTGTCACGGTTCATATCGATACTCTGAAAATTGAATCGCAGTACTTTTAAACAGCAGAGGGCTCTAGTTATCTATTTATCCTTCTCCTGTCCAGAAGCGTAGGCGGCGGGCAGAATCGCCTACTACTCTTAAACATGTTCATAAATGATTCCTTACCCCTTTAGCACCGAAAGAATATCTGTAATATTACGTGAATATCTGTAAAAGTCACTTTTTTCTATTAGCTTTGTCTGCTAGCGCATAGCATCTCTTCTTCACTGCTAGAATATCTGCATGCCAACCAATCACTGGGTTACCAGCGCCCTCTGCTGGTCCAAATATCTGATGTAAATACAATGGAATGACTGTTTTTTTAAAGTCCAATTGTTAAGGCACAAAATACATTTTCATTTGCACTTTTTAAAAGAAAAGGAACTATTATGTAGTTTTGCATTGTTTACTATAGAACCAGAATTTAAATTAACAGGCTTCTTCTTCATTTGTATTATTCCTTTATTTATTTCATTCTGAATTTATTTTTAGTTAAATTGCATTGTTTTGAATAGTTTATCCAGGGATTCTTTTGACAATGAAATATAAAGGAAAATAATACAGTATTTTTTAGTTTTTTTCCCGAAAAAAATAAAGGAATATTTTTCAGTCATCATTTGTCTACAGTTCCATTTTGTAGAATAAATCTTGAATCGAATCGTATCGTGAGTTGAGTGAATCGTTACATCCCTAGTAAGGTTTATTCATTCATGGCAATGGAGGCGTGTGGAGATGGAAAGAGGACAAACTTAAGTCAGAAAAGTGGAAAATGCTTACGCAATCGGACAAAATCCCAACGGACACAAACTGAATGGACAAAATCCTAAAGAACAAAATATCCCAAAGGGCCAAAACCCAATGAAAAAAAAAACCCCAACAGACAAAAATCCTAAGGGACAAAAATGACCAACGGACAAACCTACAACAAACAAAATCCCAATGAATAAAACATGTATGGACAAAATCCCAAAGAACAAAATCTCAACAGAAATTATCCCAATGGACCAAAACCTAATGAAAGAAAACCCTAACAGACAAAATCCTAATGGACAAAAATGAACAACGGACAAAACAACAACGAATAAAATCTGACGGACAAAAATTCTAGCGGACAAATTCCCAATGGACAAAAAGTACCAACGGACACAACCCTAAATGACATAACTCCAATGGGCAAGACCAAAATCCCAAACTAAATTCAAGTACCAACATCTATCTGGATGCAATTTGTGAATTTCTGGATTTTTGTGTTCATAAATACATTTTTGAAATCTGACTTTAAACGTTAACAGCTGCTATCATTTAACCTGTTTGGTCAGACGAGTCGATTAGGACGATACAATCTTCTGTTCTGCAGCGTTATTTACTCCCACGGCACCATAGTTTCCTCTGTGATAAACATCCGTATGTGGGGGAACTCCAGATTCTGGGTTTTTCTAACCCTGAGGAGGGACGGAGGGTTTCATCTGTGCTGCTTTGTACCAAAGTGCCCCCTGGGATACGTAGTTTTGGACCTCTCCATCCCATTTGCAGCCAGCGGCGCGTGACGCTCACCTCCTGCCATTAGACACAGCATCAGTGCAGCATGAAAACACAGATCAACGCTTTGAAGGTGCCTCGTCCTCCGGAGCCGGAAGAGGAACGCTCCACATGCAGAGATGATTAGATTAGAGATGATCTCACTGACAGCATGAGAGAGTCACACCCATGTGTGGAGCACAAACTGAGTCCTATAATACCCAAAGAGCTATTTCTCATCATAATAAATCACATATTCATTCATTCATTCATTATTACTTTTGGAACTTTCAGTCGAGATAACCCAGCTCACAACTAAGTATTTTAATTAATTCAACATTTAAATGCATTCATTTGTATTCATATTCAATGATCATTTTGAATTAAAAATGTAATAGATTGTTTGAAAATCCATTAAAAAATAATAATGAATTCAGTTTATCTTGAAATATATTTGAAATTCATAAATGTATTTGTAATATTTATTGAAACTTTCATGTCTGGCTCATTATATTATCATTATCATGATTATGATGATTGCATTTTTTTTATTGATTCAAAATGATTTTTTTAACAGATTTCTTCTCAAAAAGTGTAAAAGAAAAATAAATAAATTTATTCGTATAAAATTTGAATTCAAAACATTCATAAATCATTTATTCAAGAAAATAAAATGCTATTAAATTTCTAATTTGAGTTACAGTTATAAAATATTGATTTAGGCCATTGTCTTAAATGGACAGGTTGACATATTTTCTTATATTTTTATCATGAGAGAAAAATCACATCATCCAAAATGATGAAATAAGATCCTTAAAGTACAAAAAACTATGACAGTCACATGACTTGTGTCCCTATTTTTCCACACAAATATCTTGTGTGTGTGTAAACATGTCTTCATGTACAGAAAATGTCCTTATAGCACATTTTTTTTAATACTTGAAGTCGTGTTTCTTTACATGTGTAAAACACGATGTGTTTGTTGATGGGTATGTTTCTTATTTGCAAAGCAAAATGCATTTGTTCTGTGAATTATTATCTTTAGTATTTGCTAACGAAGATGAGTTTGTTTATTTTAGGTTTAGGCATTATTTTAACTCCATGCCTTTGGTATTGAAATCTTCCTCCCATGAGGGTTCTCAACTTGTGGGTCAGGACCCAAAAGTGGGTTGCAAACTCATTTTCAGTGGGCCCAATAAACATCCTCGGCCCACTGAAAATGAGCTTGAGGACATTTGATTTTGATGCATATTTATCATATTTTCTAATATACGATATGAAAATATTATTTATATGGATGTATCTTTATTTTAAAGCATATTGTGCTCTAAATTAGTCCATTTAAGACTTGCCACTAACCCTATTTCTTCTTCAAACTGTCTGCAATTTAAGGAAATTGCCCCGCCCTTAACTTAAAATAATGAACAATCGGAGGACTATGACAGGAAAGGACAAAAGGTTTTTATTCTTGTATGTGTTTGTTGTTTGTTTGTATATGTTCTCTCATTTAAAAAAATAAAATAAAAATGTTTTGTGCATTTTTTTGTAATTTTGTTTGTTTACTTTGGGGACCACACAAAATTAGACCCAGTGCCACATGTGGCCCCTGGGCGGCTAGTAGAGCTGCACAGATATAAGCGAATTTTCATCGTGATCACAATTTTGGATTTGAAATGATATTGATCATTGGCAATATTTACATTTATAATACGGGCTCTGCACGCTGTAAGAGTGCATTTATTCAGTTAGCCTTTGCTACATTTTTAAATCTTGGGTTAATTTGTTTTGTTTTTTAGTATAATTGTTATTCAAAGGTTCATTTTGCATTGTAAACTTACACTAAAGTAATGCAATAAAAACAGATTTGTATCCATAACATGATAAATAACTGTGATTACAGTATTGTTCAAAATAATCGTGATACACATTTTGGCCATAATCGTGCAGCCCTAGCAGCTAGTTGCCTATGTCTCCCTCAAAGAGACTAAAAGGTGGTCACATGTTTCACATATTGTGCAACTCCTGGTAATAAAAGTCCGGGTGTGGAAATACTTAAATTAGAAAAACCCATGGAGGCACACATGGTTGTATCATAATAATAATAATAATAATAATAATAATAATAATAATAATAATAATAATAATGACACCTCCATGCTTGGAGCTAGAACTGGTTTTTGAGGTTGATGTTGGGTCCTAAAGCTGGACTGGTTAAAAGCCGCAGCCTTAATGGAAGCTTCCTGGCTTCCGACCCAACACAATCTCATTAAGTTGTGGTGAGTGGGCACTCGCACTGGATGTTTTTTTTTTTTTTTTTTTTTAATTTTTCTATTTTTTTTTTTTTTTTGTGTGTGTGCTGCTGGCTCAGCAAAGCTCTCAGGAGGAGTGGGGGTCCATCTCCTGAAGACAGCTAATGAAAACCAGCCGCTGACGGTTGGAGACGTACACCCCCAGGATCTGTATAAGCAAACAACTGAGAGGCTAATAACTCAACAGAACACATTTGTTACCCATTTCTCCCAGCTACGGGGCCACTATTACTGGGAGGAATTACAGTGGAAGCAAGCGAAGCCTCTTAAATTAAAACATATGAACCCTTCTCTTTGTTTCCTTTACACGTGCACACCCAGAACAATCCCAGAGCGTGAGAAACAAATGCTTCAAACATGTATGGATGTACAGGAAGAGCCTGGAGGTGGTTTTAATCCCTGTTGATCTAAAGGTGTGGAGTCACCGGATTGTCTTTGTTCCCACTAATATGACTCGACTCGAGTGCATGAGTCGGAGCTGGATCTGATCCCCTCCACTCATTCTTCCCTTATTTCAAAGTAAGACGACCTCTTTTTTTGTGATAATTGTGGAGCTTTAAAGGTGCTGATGTGAGGATTTTTCCCATGGATACAGAGAGCAGGCTTCAGTGTGACGCTGGGCTCACCATCCCGCGCTGCTCTTCCATATTTAATGAGCAGACACAAAGAGTGGCGTCTCCTTATTTAACCCCCCAGCATCATAGAAAACAAGCACAGTATGTTTCTAAATGTCTTTACCAAGCCCAAACCTTCAAATTCACACAGCTAACTGTCAAAAGTCAACTCATCTACATAAAGGTGTGTTGTTTGGCAACAAAAACAGTAAAAAAAAAAAAAAGGGGTTACAATGTGTGTCCCCTGAAGGAAACATTCAAGTAATTCCAGCTGTGATGAGCTCAGAGGATTTGTTGAGTCACGATCAAAGGCCGTCCCCGGGTTGGTTTAAGCGTGAGAGTCACCCAAGGAGTGGGAGAATGTGGGAGGTTAGTGGGTTTGAAGGGTGACAGGTGAGCTGCAGGTGGAGCTTTAACCAAGAACACATGAAGGATCGCAGCTTCGCACGAAGGAGGACAGAGGATTTCAAAGTAAAAGGCAGAAGACTTTTAAAGGTCCTGATGGGGATCCAGGGGGAACTCCTCCTCTGGGTTGGATTTTATCACATGTAGTCATTTAAAAAAACAAGTTTAGTTTTTGTCAGACACACTATTACTAGCTGGAAAAAATACAAGAACGAAAAACTATTCATTCCACAAAATTATAGTTGGTATAGTAAATATTTAGTCGACTACAATGAGATTATTACAGAAATAATCCTGATGACTAAATTTGGACCGAAACATTTCATTTTCCTTTGTGAGGACAGAGGATTTCAAAGTAAAAGACAGACAAATTATAAGGTCCTGGTATGGAGCCAGGGGGCACTCCTCCTCTGGATTTTTATTCTACACTTTTATTTATCACATGTAGTCAATTAAAAGATTTAGTTTTCATCACATATCAAGCAAATAATTTAATCATTGTTTTTGTCAAAGTGACAATAACAAGACTATGACTAGTTAAAAAAAAACAATACATGAACAAAAACTATGTAAAAAATCTATGAAACTATTACTTCTTCACATGGGATGATGGGCTAGCACCCTGTCTAGGGTGTACCCCCACCTAATGCCCAGTGAGAGCTGGATATACTGTAGGCACCAGCAGACCCCCACGAAAAATAGATGGATGGGATGAAATTATAGTTGGTATTGTACAGCTCAGATTCTCAACAGGTGGGTAGTGGACAGCTGATCAAAAATAAATAAATAAATAAATACTTAATGTATCTCATGTTGGACTTGTCTTTTATTTTGAAAGAAACCTTTGTTTTTATTTTCTTTTGACAGGCATGATGTGAAATGCAGGTTGCACATGACAATACTAAAAAAAAAAAAAAAAAAAAAAAAAAAAAAAAAAATGTAATGACTGGCAAAATGTGGGTCCCTAGGTGAGAACAGTTGAGGACCCCTGTGAAAATTACAACTGAAATAATCTAGATGACGAAATTTGGACTAAAACGACTAAGTCAAAAGACTATAATGACTAAAAAAAATAAGTGAAAAATGAAAACCTCCTCTCACCGTTTGACCCTGATGATCTGGTCTCTCATGGGCTTGATGTCCTGAAAACTTTGCTGGTTGACCAGGCTGTAGACCAGGATGAAGCCCTGGCCGTTCCTGATGTACAGGTCCCTCATGGAGGCGAACTGCTCGGTACCGGCCGTGTCCAGGATCTCCAGCACGGACGGAGACGAATCCACCTCGATCTCCTTCCGGTAGAAATCTTCAATGGTCGGATCGTACTTCTCTATGAACGTGCCGGTGACAAACTGCACGGTGAGGGCGGATTTACCCACCCCGCCGCTGCCCAGCACCACCACCTTGTACTCCCGCATCGTGAGCGCTCAGACCCGCCAGAGGAGACGCATGACCCTGTGGAGGATCCTCACCTCACACCGCTGCTGCTGCTGCTGCTGCACCAAGGATGGAGAAGATGCCTCTACTGCTGGAAGATTCCCACGCTATCTGTTCCAAAGGCATCCATAATGCAATAATAAGGCATCCGGGTGGTAAAAAATAAAGATGGCTATTATTAGATGCAGCAAGATGGCACATCTTCCACTGTGCCGACAAAAGACAGAAAGGCAGGGACTACATCTGTGCTCAGCGGGGTTCAGGGGAGTTAAAGGCGAAGAGCAGTGATGGCAATCCACGCCTATGGAGTCAGCCCGGCCACCAGGGGGCGCCGTTTCCTGCAGTATGGAGGCTGCTTAGTGCCACAATGAGAATAAACACCAAACGTGTCAGAAACCCCAAAACGATCCTATTTTAATGATCCTGGGCTGAAAAGGGGAATTCTGATGCAAAGTGCCACACAGGCACATTTATTTAACAGTTGCACAAAATGTGGCACTTTTGGCTTTTTCCTTCTATAAAAGGACAGCACATGTGAGTGAGTTCTGTAGTGTGGTTTATTCAGGAGAACGCACTCAGAAATCCTTCTGAGCTTTTTTATGCTAGTCTGAGAAGTAGTAAAAGTACGGAGGCTGTAGTTCCTCACCTGCAGCGGGTCCAGGTTCGATTCCCGGCCTGGGACCCTTTCCTGCATGTCATTCCCTGCTCTCTCTCACCCCCTTCCTGTCAAGCAACTGTCATATAAAGGCCACTAGAGCCAAAAAAATCCTTTAAAAAAAAAAAAAAAGCAACGACTCCTAAGACAAGTATTTTAAAACAAAATAAGTTATTTAAAAAATACATATCGATATATAGGCGATATTATAATTTTCTATATATCGCCCAAATAGAAAACTCGATACATGTTGAATCTCGATATATCGCCCAACCCTACCTGGTATGTACCTTGAAGGGTTTTATATTATAAACCAGCAATTTCCCCCATTTATATTCTCTGTCCTTTCAAAACAGCCCATTTGTAGATAAAAATGGACAAACAAATTTCTCTTAAGATGACTAAATTTACTGGAATGTCAAAATATTAAGAAAATATGATGCAGCGACATAAAATTCCCTATAGATCCCAAAGCTAAAGAATGTCTTATTTAAAATAATTAGCAACACTTACCTTTGTAAAGAATGATCACATTCCAAATTCAATATTGACGACATTGAATATGGCCAAAAATATTTATACATAAATGTAAATTCAGTAAAGTTAAACCATATTTTAATCTGTGAGCTGAGACTCTCAAAAAATGTTTAAACTAAAAAAAATAAAAATAAAAAAATACAAATATTGCTTTATTATTTATAATGAATTAATCTGCTCAATTTGATACATGATACCATTTTTATTAAATAAAATCAAAGTTCAGGCCTCATAGATCAATTAAACAAACATTTACTCAAAGGAAAAACAGCAGACAAATAAAAATAATAAAATAAAAATAAAAGAGCAGCCAAATACGTTCAAAGCCATTAACGTTAACAATAACCCATCTGAACATTAATTTTTCTGTATTTATGTTGTTGTTTGTTGCCATTTTGTGTATTTTCCCTGCATTTTTTAATGTTTTTAGTCATTTTGTGTATTTTGATAATGACGGTGGGATTAATAAAAAGAAAAAGTGCGTCTTTCTTTTTCACCTGACAGGGAGAAAATGAGTGAACAATGATTGACACAAATTCAAAGACTTCAGGCCGTAAATGTTGTCCTTTGATTTTCTTTATTTCTTCCTTTCAATAGATTTTACACTATTCTGCTTAAACCAAAGAAACTTTTGACTATAGAAACAGAAAATAGCACAAAGTATATGCAAAACAAATACATTGAAAAAAGAATACACTCAAACTCAAATCCAAAGAGGGTCTTCTTAGTTTATATCTGTACTCATAGCCTTTAGTATCTTTAGTGTAGCGCCCTCTGATGGACAACGCTGTGAATTCCAGGTGCCTCCTGATGCACACTTTCAAAAAAAAAAGCCATTTAAAAATGATCGCTAATATAAATATGTGAAATATTTGAGAGGAGAGGTTTCGTTTTGTAGTAAATTTTCATTCATAAGCGCTCCCTAAAAACTTGTCGCCTTAAGCACGATGGGCTCAAGATAAGGCAAAGTGTTTGGATAAGCTGAGCCTGCTCAGAAAGTGCTGACATTGATCTCACTCAGTCGCAAAAAATTAACCCCACACGCACACACACACGCACGCGCACACACACACACACGCACGCACACACAGTGGTGGGCAGTGGTTCCCAAAGTGTGGGGCGCGGGAAAGAAAGGAGTCACTGCACGTTAATAATGCAGTTCTAATTTAAGAGTTTGAAACTTCCGAGTAGCTCAACACATTCGTAAAAGAAGATTAAAAAACATTAAATAGGAAAAGTGCAACCCTAGAGTCTACAGTGTGGCACCTAAAGGTCCGTGGTCGGGGGGAGAACATATTATTTCATAGAATATTTAGTCCTTATATTCATATATATATATATATATATTTATCCATAGATGTAATTTATAGAACATTAATGAGTTTAAATCTCTAAATGTTACACTCACAGCTCTATAGAGGCTGTTATTGGCTAATGCAAACATCAGGTCTGGTGTACAGTGTTCTAGCAAAGAAAGAAAAAAACTAAACAAAAAACAAAAATCTAATTAACAATGTCATTTACAAAAATACCCAACTTTAGTCATGGCAACGGCTCCATATCCTTATGAAACACTATCAGACTAGAGTGAAAAGTACAACTTTTTTCATCTTTATCAGAACTTTTTTTTTTTTTGTTTTTTGGTAAAATTTAATCTATTCATAAACTTGTTTTTCACCCCCTCCCCTCCTCCCTCCAAACAACACAAACAACTTCAACTCTCACTACGCTCGTTACCGCAACCGTGACGCAATGGCTTAAAAAAAAAAGGAAAAAAAAGGTCCAGTAGCTTTTTCCATCAAGCCCCGCCCCCATCTTAAAACCGTCCCGTGCCGTACGCAGCGCGGCTGAATAAATTACATTCATTTCAAAAGAGTTTACAAGAAAGAACATCGTATCGGACTAAAATCTGACCAAAGATCAACCAACGTAAAGATAAATTACAACAAAAACGACCACCGTCCACAAACAGCACGCACATTTCAATCTGACCACGATCAGATTCAACAAAATAAAAGAAAAAGGTGTGATTGTGGATTGTCAATGTTATTCAAGCACCATGAAATTACATTAAAATTTAGAAAAAATGAAATAATTGTTTCGTATGGCCTATTATAACACACTCCTAACCAAAAATTTAAAAAAAAATAAAAAAAAAATACAGTTTTACTATGTTGGCTAAAAAGAGTCGATTAATTTGTGAGGTGGGGGTGGGGGGGGGCGAACGAACAACACAAATTTTAAATAACTGATACATTTCAATACATTTTCTATAAACTCGAATAAAAGAGGAGACACTTTACATACATTACAGGTTTACAATACACTTTTCTTGCTCACATTCCGCGTGTAAACTACTCCAAACCGTGGTAAGAAACGACGTCAAAGTCACCAAACATTCTGCAAAAGCTCGTTTTGATTTTGTCGGATCCTTGAGTTTCTTTTTTCCAACGTCACGAACCAAAAAAAAAAACATTCAAAATGAGAAAAAAAAAAAGAAGCTAAAATCGCTCCAGAGAAAAAGTCTTTGCGTCTCCTGACAGCCAGTGTGCTGCATCTGTCACTTCAGCAATTCACTCTTGATGTCGTCAGTGAGCTTTGTTTGTTGTTGTTGTTTTTTTTTTAGGCACTTCTACAGTTTTTCTAACGTGGAACAGGATTATCGGTGACGGTGGAGGGGGGGGGGGACACCCGAAGCTCACAGATAGCCCTCCGGTCCAAGTTCAAGTCATCGTTTTGCTTGACGAAGGTCGTCAAACGCACTGTTTTTTTTTTTTTAAACATTATTTTTTAATGTTTTGTTTTGTTTTTAAGTCTTAGCACTTCATTTAACCCCTGGAGTCTCAGTCTGTCATGCACACGCAGGGCTTGGCATGTCCAGAGCGAACCTTCAGTGGAGCCCTTGGCAACGAGCCGAGCTTTTGGGACCCTCGACGGCGTCGATCCATCAATCACAATCGTGTGAACATTTGGGGACGATGTTGGAAAAACGAAGCCTGGCATTCCTCTGATGATGTTTTGGCGGGAGAAAGGAGGATCGACTTGTCTCCAACGTGGCAACTTAACACCGTCCATTTCTTTTTGTGTTCCCCAAACAACAGGACGCACTTTGTGTTGAGGTTTTGATGAATAAATACGCAGTTTGGAGTCCAGGGTGCTTTGGGTTGTTAAAATGACTTCTACAGTGAGTCTGCTATGTATGCACTATACATATGAATATCTCTGACTTGTTAATAGCTTTTTTTCCTATTGATACATACAGTATATATGTGTGTGTGTGTGTGTGTGTGTGTGTGTGTGTTACACTGGCACTTCAGTTCTTACGGTTAAATGGAAGTGTTACACTCTTAACATGCAGGTTGCTGGACCTCTACAGGAGAGGCAAGGTAGTATTTACACAGGGACTGTTTTGGGTTTCCTAGTGCCGCTTCTACACACTCCGCTCCATTCCAGACACTTATTTCAGGATAATCTGCAGAGAAACAGCGAGAGGAAAGAAGAGTTACACATTTCTGAAGAGTGAGCCTCGACCATATCTAGCAGTGATTGATCTTTACATTTATCCAACCCTATTCCATGAACATGAATGCAACTCTTTATGTCGGGTAGTTGAAGGCTTTCCATACGGCTGTGAAAACATGCACGTATCAACACTTTTGGGAATGCAATGGAGGGAAACCGCCTAGTTGTTCGGGCACGGGAGAATATGGGTCGATGACGTATGAGGTTTTTCATTAAATGGGCGTGATCAGACAAAGTTTGCATGCAGGGTTGGGGTCAATTATAATTGTATTTGGATAATTACGATTATGGCTTTATTGTATTTGTAATTTTTTTTTTAAATTGCTTTTGACTTTGTAAGTGTTATTGCCATGAAAATTCTATATAATCGCAAAACTGGGGAACCATGTTACAGTTCTGTGTGCAGTTCTACACACATGTAGTAAATTATTATTAACACATGTTTCATATCAAGCTTTCCCACATTTGACCATTTAATCAAATAGTAAAACCTCTATTTTCATTGATTAGGAAGCCTAACAAGGTAACCAATAGATTGGAAATAAGTTAGATGATTTTGTTTTTAATGTATTTTACAGATAATTTATGACCCATTAATGCTGGTAACTGTAATCATAATTTAATCGTAATTGAACGTGGATAATTGAAAACATAATTGTAACTGAAAAATGTAATTGACCCCAAACCTGTTTGCATGAATTTTAAAGTGGAAGTAAAAATAGAAATACCGTAAATTCATTTTTAATCATGTAAAATAGGGTAGATTTTATTTATTTATTTATTGTTTTAAGAGTTTATAGTAATAGTAATTGATAAAAAAAAACAACAAAAACTGATTACTTTTTTTTCTTCTCTATATTTTAAACACAGTAATGCATTTGGGGTTGCCAAAAATTTTGTGAAATTAAAATAGGGTCACGATCCAAAAAAGGTTCCCAACCACTAATTTTAAAGATGTTTGAGACATGTTCAAAGTCAGCGCATATATACAAAAGCTACTACATATATTGCATCCTTTTATGCATTTAAAGCTTATTTTAACAGAAAGAAATACAGTTGGACAGAAAATGTAGGCACACGTCATTGAGCCACACATAAAGAAAAGGAACATGCTAGATCTTTAGCTCCACCTGACTCTTTAAGACTGAACATATTCTTTTGTTTCAGCTCTACACACTGGGAAATAAATACAGAGAAATGTTCTGGGTTTAAGTCCCAGCCTGTTACTGGGTTACTGGTTACGATACACTGCCTAAAAACAAAGCTCAGTGTAATATTCCAATACATGAATTAGTGATTTATTAGTTAGGCTGCTGGTCCCCAATTAATGCAGATTAAACTCAACAGCAGCAACAATGGAGGCTCAGTGCTCAACTCCTGTGTTGACCTCATTTTTTTTTTTACGGCGGCAGGAAAAACATTTCTAACTGAATGAGACATGTTTCTGTTTGTTCTTGTTTGCAGGCCATCGACCACAGCTTTAGGTGAAACCGCGCCGTGACTGACGACTGTCCGTGGTGTTTTTTCGTGTTGTTTTTTTTGCAGGACTTTGGATTAGAGGCAGTGATGCAAACCTGGAGCTGTCGGGGAGACGATAAATGGTGGATGGGGTTTAAAAGTGTTACGGAATATTAAGCCATCGTCCTAATGGACTGACCGATTAGCGACGCTGTTTGTCAATTTCAGTACCTGCGATAAAAGCAACGACAGGAAGCCTCCATCTCAAAGGACAAGAAGTCTGAGCATGAATTTAACATCAGTCGCAAAGCATAAAATCGTCTAGTAGTAGACAATTTTGTCACGAGTATTAATAATAAAGTTTAGCAACGTATTTTAAGTCTACTATTATTACTAGTTATACAAAACCGTCTACTAGAGGACGATTTTGATTTGATCAACTAAAAATCTTGACTGTTAAAATACATATTTTATAGTTTAGTACTTGGTAGTACTAGTAAAGCAGTAGTTTACAACCTTTTTTGAATCATGACCCACTTTTTTTTTCCTATAATAACCTATATATAATTTTTTATCGTGCTTGTTATACTGTGTAACAAATACAAAGTAGTCAGGATTAGTGCACAAAGTGACAAGATCCAGCTCAGTTATTTTCATACTGTATTTAACGTTTGTATTTTTCTAGTTCCTCTTTTCTTTATTGAACTCAATTTGTATTTGAGATAATGAAACTAAAGAATACAGTTGTTTTACATTGTGTTTCATGTTTTAGTTTGACAAAAAAAAATGTTTTCAATTAGTCATTTTTTCATTTTTATCAATTAATAGACAATTCAGGTGACCCCAAGGTTGGAAAACACTGTAATAAAGTTCACTAATAGTACTAGTAGAAGTAATGCTGATGAAGTAGGACGTATTATGATTTAATCCAGCACCCTGGTTGGTTGTAATGTTTTTGAAAGTCAATGAAAAGCCTGAATTAGATTTTTTTCCCTCACTCCGTTATTAGTATACAGTGCTTACTAGTAATACTAGTAAACCCATATTGAGTACATGCACTCCTATATTGAGCACTAGTAGAGCTCAACTATGCTTGATATCAGCAATATTAAATCTTCCACCAGCAGATGGCGCTGTAGCCTCACAGCCCAGTGTTGGCAGACGTGCTGGGACACAAGGAGGATGTTGTTGATTCCTGCTTGTAATGATGACGACAGGTTACTGCTTCCCAGGGTCACATGTTGACCAGACTGAACCTTTTAACGTGTCTGCAACCACCCAGGCTTTAATGAAGAAAAAGATATTTTCTAGCTCATGTGTCTATAATTCTAAAAAAAATAAACAGCTCTCGGATGAATGCTGTGAACAAGGGAACATACTGTGTGCAGTGCAGCTGACGATCAGAAGGCTTAACCGTGTCCAACCTGGAGGGATATTTACGTAGGAGGAGGCGGGGGGGACGGAGACAGACAGCGAGGGGACTGACGTCAGTGTTCCTCGTGCTCCTTGTCCCACATGCATCTTTAAAGAGCAGCCCAGCCTCCTGCTGCTACTGACGCTCTATGACAGGAGTGCCAAAAGTCATTTTAGTCCAGGGGCCAAATACGGACCAGTTTGATCTCAAATGGGTCTCAGATTTTTTTTGGGGGGGAGAAAGAGGAATTTTAACATTTTTGTCCTCTATTTATCAATATCAGTCCCTCCAGGATATTGTCTTGAAAAATTCTTGATTTTGTAACCAATTTTGGTGTAATTTAGTGGATTTATTTGTGAGAAATTGCAAGAAATTTAGATTTATTTCCATAATTTGCAATAAAAAATGACTGCATTCATGTGATATAGGCTACAGTAAGCATGGGAAAACCTTGAGCCCCAAAAAATATTGTGGAGTTTCATTGAATTTGTGAATTTGAGATATCGACAACTGAAATTATTTGGTAATTTACACAATAATTCATTTTTACTGTGTTCTGTGGGTCGAACATGATGCTCTAAAGGGCCGGATTTGAACCCGGGGCCTTGAGTTTGACACATGCGTGGCCCCGCCCGCTTACGGGGGACACAAAGACCCCAAACCAGGTTTAAAACATGAAAGATTTGGACCCATTAAGAAGAAATAATCTTTAGTTCAGATTTAAAAAGAAGCCCATAATGAATACATAAAGATCAGAGGTATTTCTGCTGTGGAAGAATCTCCTGGAAGCAGCGGGACGTTTCCACCTGTGGATCGTCGCTCATCTATTCAAACGCACGTCCTCGAGGCACCTCGGCGCAGAAACTACAGCGAATGATCGCCAGCTGCGCGAGGCCCAGCGCCGCCAGCATTGTGCTTCAGATCTCCAGGCTTAAAGCAGGCCACCAGAGCCTCACTCTGGCATCCCAGCCTGACCCAGCTTCCCCACAGCTGCCAATCACAAGCCATTTTTAGACCTTTTTTTTTTCTTCTTTCTGCTGCCACACCCGAGTCTATATATCAGCTTCCTCACATGATTTAACCTCAAGATTCAGGAAAAGTGTGCGAAAGAGCGTCCATTGACCAGGCGATGGTGGGTTTTGTATGTTTGCAGAACACGCAAAGCAGCACATTTGATGCCCCCGGAACCAGGGTTGGGGTCACTCATTTTTTTGTTTTTAAAAATTAAGTCTTCAATTATCCATGTCCAATTGCAACTCAATTACAATTACAGTGACGGGTATTTCTACAATTAAAATTACAATTATTATTTCCCCCCTGAAAGTCAATTATAAATTACATTCTAAATGACTAAAGTCCAATCACAGTTAATGAGCCTTTAATGAATTTAATGTAAACTTCCTCTTGTGTTAGCTTTCTGTCAGTTTCACTCATGTCTTAAATCAGCTGTTAGATACACTAAAACTTTTTATTTATCATCTAATTAGCTTTTCTTATCTTGGTGACCTTGTTAAGCTTCCTTATCCATGAAACTATTGGCATCAATATTTGTGGTATGAGTGTTTTTTCTGTCAGTTTAGCCTCGATTTAATTCTTTATTTATTTCCTTTTTTTTTATAGTAAAATGATCCTGAAGAGAACTGACAGGTAGTTGTAATACTTGATATGACACTTATTATAATAATTATCATTAACTACGTATGTGTACACCATAGAACTGTAACATAGTTCCCCAGTTTTGCATTTAATTAAATTGCAAATGACAGTTTTTATTGAATTACGATACCAATTACAATTACAAAATCAATTATTAGAACTAATTAATCATTACGACAGCAACACATTTTTCAATTACGATTACAATTCTAATCACGTCATAAATGTAATGAATTACCAATTATAATTGACCCCAACCTTGCCCAGAACTGCTGCTGATGAGGGAAAGCTCACTCGACGACAAGACACGTGAAAATTAAGAAACGACGACATGCAAACACAAAAAAACCAAGGAAACAGTGCAACACAACAACACAACAACACAACTACTACTTGCCAATGTGGGAGCTCTGAAGAAGTGCTGGCTGGCTGCGTGTCTGGAACCCACTCGCACACGTGTAGTGTGTTTATGCAGAAGTGTGTGTGCGTGTGTGTGCGTGTGGGCTCTGGCTCAGCTGCAGGTTGTAGCAGCACTTATTCAGAGCTCCGGGGACTGATGAAAGAAAGCTTTAAAAGGAGCAAACCTGATTGGTTGGTGCTGTTGCTGCGTAGGGGACACTTGTAGCAGGAGTTGTTGCTGCAGAGACAGTAGCAGGCGCAGCACTGTACATCATTGGGACTTTAGAGGGGAGGAAGAAGGAAGGGGGGGAGGAGGGAGGGGAGGGTGGAGAAGGGGGAAGAGGAGCCAGCAACGTACAGGTAGGTGGAGCGTCACGGTAACCATGGAAACAGCGGTGGCGTGGGCGTTAGTGGAGGTGGAGGGGGGGGGTGGGGGTGGCGGTGTCATTTTATATTGTGGTTGTCGATGGTGGCGGATGTCAGCGAGCCGTCGTTAGGGCCGGCAGATGGCATGCAACCATTCACAGTGCAAAGCAAAGAGGGACGGAAAGAAAGAAAAGGAAGGAGAGCGTGGGAGAGGAAAAAACGACAACAAAAACAACAACAAACAAACAAAACAAAACAAAACAAGAGGAGAGAAGCCCATTACAATCACATGTGAGGAAATTTATACGAAAAAAATCAGTTTGCTACTATTCCCAGAGAAGATAAAGAGCACGGGACGCCAATTGGAATCAATGAGAACTTGGACTTTCAAACTGGGGACGATTTTAGAAAGTTTAATTTCTCAGGGAAACTGATTTAAATTTCCTGGTGGACAAGCACAGTAAACAGACAGAAGCTCCGTCTGCGGCTCTGAATGCACGCTGCCCTCATAAATGAGCAGAGAGTCAGTAGGGAGGAGCGTTTCCAGCTCTTCCAGGTGACACAGTCTTCCAGGTTTTTCCCACATCCGAGATGCAATGAAGCAATTACGTCAAATTAAAAAAAAACCTGTTAACGAGGTTACATTTGGTGTCACCTGTAAGGGCTGCACAGGAAACACTCTCCCTGTATAAAGAATCCTACCCAGTGCACAACATGTCTGTATGAGAGTGTGTGTGTGTGTGTGTGTGTGTGTGAGCAAACATACGTCAGGACCTACCAAGACTGCTAGCAGGAGTCATGCACAAGACTGACCCTGTTTGGTTCATGCAGAGAGAAACAGATGAGGAGGGAGACAGACAGACAGAGAGAGAAAGAGAGAGAGAGAGAGAGGAGGAAATCAATGGGTTAATAATGATGAGGGAGAACAACAAGGTTAGACAAACACAAATCCAAAAAAACAAAGGCTTCAAGGCTGGGCTGTGCTGATACACTGGCCATGACAGCGTAGCTACAGCAAGCAGGGCAATCCAAGTGTTATTAGTGCCAGTGCACCCTAAACCTTCCCGTCCTTTACACTGGTGATGATTAGAAGATTCCTCCTCACCAATACATGCGCTTGTGATTAATAAATATGTGTTAGTGATTATTTTTACTCCACTTCTGAAACAAGCTTCTCAAAATAAAAGCTGTGGACTTGTTGATATTTTAGATTTTTACTGACACCACACAAATAGGGTCTCCAATTTTCCACGTTTAGATGACTACCAAATTTCCTGAAATCATACCAGACATGCGAAATATGGTTAATAGAGTCAGCTACTGTTATTAACTTTACATTTTATATGCTTCAGTGACATTTGCCACGATGCTAACCCTCGGCCATCTGTTTAACAGTAAAAATCCAATGGAAATGTGTGATATGCTCCCAAAAGTTTATTTATGAAACCTTTATTTACCGCCAACTGACAAATCACCCTCAAGTTTTGCCTGAAATCCCGCACGACATTGAAGATGCTTCTGCCGTGATGTGTCACCAGGTAAATTCATCACCAGTTCAGCTTATACACCGTCAGTTTCAGATGAGAATTAAGTCGTAATAATTTTCATTAAAAGTTGAGATGTGGAGTCCCGTAGACGGATGCATAGAAGCGTTTTTTTGTGTTTCTTCGTCAGACAAGGAGGAAGGGACTCCACATCCCACAATGCAATGCATGAAACTTTTCCAACAATGTCAAGAGTGTTTACAGTGGAGATAAAAACAAACTTTCAACGGCAATTTCACTCTTTTGTAAATGATCTTTGATTTATTGATCTATGAGGCCTACACTATGTCTTTATCTGATCAAAAATGATGGCCTCCAACAGCTTTAACTGACTTTAAAAGTTTTTATACTGTTTATTTATTAATATCAAATATAAATAGATAGAAAAGTATGTAAGTACTGACAATCTCCCTGATTCCCTAATTGATCCTTTTCTTATTATCATATGTACATTATATGCAATATTAGTTAAACATAAATATTATATATCCATGTTTATTTATGGAAAAATTATTTGTCTATTCAATTTTTTTAATTAAATCTTTTCAGTTATAAAAATCAAACCTTTGAGCGGCAGTTTCAACCGTTTACATCTTTTATTTATTGATCTATGAGGCCTACACTATGTCTTCATCTGCAGATTTAAATTTTTATGATGAATAAGTTACGATTAAACACTTAAAGCTACAATAAAACCACAATAAATTCTTTACACACATCATTTTTATCTTCTGTTGATTCAAAGCGGACCAAAAACCTCATTAGGCGGCGTTTGTCGGGCTTCTTACGCTGGCAGGTGTATCATATTGAGGTGCTGCTAATGTATTGTAGCTTCCATTGCTGGGATCAAAGCGCGCGCTGCCTATCCACCTGGCAGCAATTACGTTTATATCAGCAAGCAGGGGATCAAAGATTAGGGATGGGCTCGGGAGTGTATCAGCATGTTAAATTCCAAAAAGGCACTCTCGCTGTGCGTCTGCGTGCGTGCTCCGCATACCTATCAGCCCTTCTGATCTGCGCGTACTGCTGCGGTAGACTCTCACCTGTGGGAAAGAACGCGGGCTGTTGGAGCGGCGCGTTGGCCAGCGCCTGCTGGTAGTGCAAAACACTGGGGTTGAACAGGGAGCTCACGCCGTTGCTCTTCTCGAGTGCTGGTCTCTTTGGTAAGGGCTGGAGGACGCCATGTGGGAACGCCTGGCCACACAAAGAAACACAACAGCTTCAAAACACTCATACTCCCACAAAGAGAACTTTTAAAGTGTTTATCTATGCCACAGCACAATAAGGCTTAAAGGAAACTTGCATTAACTACCACATGGATAATGAAGCTACAGCATTGCAAGAGAAATACAGAATCAGTTTAATGAAAATAGAAAGACAGCTGCAGTTAATTAACCTTACATTAAATCAAATACATTCAAAACATTCATTACTACAAATGATAACCAAGTCAAATTCAATGTTGTGAGTGGCTACAGTACAATTAAAGAAGCTACATGCAAAGCAAAAGGTGAAAGGTCAAAGTACCAGGTCTAAAGTTGCCTCGAGGGGTCGCTTCATTGCTTTGGCAGTCGACTGAGTCTTTAATTAGCAGGCAGCGAGCACATGATGGCAGTGGGCCAATGGGATTCAAGCGTATTAACATACAGGTAACAGCAAGCAGAGGTGCGTCAAGGGGGACAGCATTGCATTGTGGGTAGGTGAGAAGGAAAAAAAACAAAAAACAAAAAATAATCTGAATGCAAGTATACCACATACAAAACAATAGGCATGCACATAAACAAAGGTCTGTTCTGCGTTTACTCTGGAGATACATTTTGCTACTTGTTGAATTAGTACAGAAGCAAATGCGGGCATCTACTGTCTGAGATGTGCTTTAGAGCGACATTTCAAAACTCTATCTGAAGAAAAAGCAGTAAACAATGTTACAGTAGCAGTAATATTATTGCTGTCAACTTGGTACGGTGGCACGTGGAACTCTGTTTATTCCTAATGTCAACCAATACAACCCTCATTAGCCTCTTATTGCACTAGTAACATACATAATCTCTATTTATGTTCAATACTCTTCTTTAGAATGGATGTTTTTGCTGAGAGGAACAAAAAAAATGACATGGAAGTGATTGAATGGTTCCATGCACAAGCCTTTTGCTTCACGTCTGTGGGGTTTTTTTCTTTAGCAGTATTTCTCCCTACAGAGCATACAATGCATTGCGTGGTGTTAAGAGCCTTTGAGGTTAGTTCAGATGAAGAATGACCAGTGACATGGAAAGCAAAGATGGCTGCATTCGATGAGGGAGGAGACCACAGCATGGCAAGCAACACAGAATGTGGCACGGCAAGACAATCTCAGCAACAGGATCTGCCTTCAGTAACTGTTCGGGATAACATGGAACCTGATCTGCACTGAATATGATTTGGATTCTGTTTTTTTTTTTTTTTTTTAAAGGGGAAATATGTGGAACAAGAGCGCCAAAACTTCTCTTTTCCAGTCAGTTATCTGGATCAGTGATCCTGATCATGGTAAAATGATTTTTTTAAATGGCGATGAAATGCGCAATCCAGACCCGATGCGGATAAAACTCAGTTATGTCAGGTTGGTTCCTCAAATACTACACCGTGTCAAAGTTCATAAAAATCAGTCAATGAAAAACAGAGGTAAAACATTTTGAAATTTCGCCAATGATGAGAGAGGGATTTTTCAATATTTCAAACTGATCCAGAATCAGTATTTTTGATCCACAGCCCATCCAAAATGTAATGGTTCCCATCCTTTTTGGATGGTGACCCTATTTCTGGCGACCTTCTTCATTTATTTTACTATATTTATATATATTTATATATATATTTTTTAAAGGGAAAGTATGAAATAGTTATTTAAGATTCTGCGTTGTGTTTTAATGAATAACTATGTTTAAAAATATGTATTTTTGTTTATCAATTACTAGACATTTCATGTGACCCCATTTAAATTTCAAGCGACCCCAAGGTTGAAAAACACTGGCGTAAAGGTCTATCTTTGGTTAAAACTGTAAAAATCTGTTTACAGACAAATAAATAAATAAATGAATATATGACCTCCTTGGCGAGAAAAAACAAAGCCAAAAGAGAATGAAGGTTAACCCTCTTCCTCTCCTGCTCTGGCGAGATGATGAACTGGGTTATAGGAGGAGCTTAGGACACGCTCGCTGCGCCTTTAAGAAAACAGCGCTGTAAGGTCACTGGGGGGAATTTCAGCACGTGTTCCCTGATCAAACATCAAACTGCCCTCACCAGCAATTCTACGACCCAATAGGAACGAGCAGTGGTGATGGGATGTGCGCATGGTGCCACAGCACTGCGACCCTTCTGAGAAGAAAGACACACACACACACATGCCTCCCTCACCTACGATGCTGCATCCTCATCCATTCCAGATTCAATTTGCACTGATTTACAGAGAACTGCACTTATCATTGAGAGCAGTGGAGTGGAGGGAGAGGCAGGCGGGGGGAGCCGACGCATTGTCTCTGTGTAAACCAAGGGCATTGGGAGGAGAGAAAAAAAAAAAAAAAAAGGACTGCGACGAGGTAACAACAAATTGCTCTTGGGGCATTGGGCTGATGTGTTTAGGGTATGGCTAAAGCACTGTTTATTGTACACAGCAGGCCTTTCTCTTTGGGTTGCCTATTGTATTGAGTCTGCTGGAACACACCAGCACAGGTGTTGTGTGCAATAATAAAACAGTGCTCCACATTTATGTGTCATCAGCCACATTTATTCAAGTAGCAAAGAAAACTTGGTAACACTTTACTGGAAGTTTTAGACATAAGGTTGACATTAGCATTATTTAAGGTGTATTAAAGGCTGTCATTGTTGTTTGTAACCCTAACCGAGAGGTGTCAAACTCATTTTAGTTGAAGGGCCAAATACAGAACAGTTTGATCACATGTGGGGCGCATGTTTTAAACAGGAAAACATTAAGATTATTGTGCCCAAGTTTGTACTTCCAGTTATAAACTTGACAAAGTATGGAAGGCATCAACAATATCTAAGCAATAAGTGACTTAAATGTCCTTTGACTGATTTTTTGACTACATTTTATTTAATTTGGGGAGATTTTGTCCGAATCAGATGGTCTGAAGGGCCGGATTTGGCCCCTGGGCCTTGAGTTTGACACATATGCCCTAATCCTAAATCACCCCAACCCCCAACCCCCAACCCCACTATATCCCTCTACCTAACCCAAAAAACGCCAACATAGCTCCAAAGGTGTCATATTTAGCAAACAACACTTAATGACGGCCTTCATTACATATTATTCATGCTAACAACAGATAACAGCGTAATGTCAGCCTTCTGTATAAAACTTCAAGTAAAGTGTTACCAAAAACTTCCTCCTGAATAATAAAGTTAAACATCTAAGCTCCTCTTTTTTATTTCACTACAATATCTATAAGTCCTACTCTTGGTTAGTTTGATGCAGATATGGTTAGAACAGAAAAACACTTGGTCTTAGACATAGTGTGTAGTGTGAGTGCTGTGCGCTCACCATGGCTGCAGACTGGTTGGCCTGGTGCTGGGCGGCCTTGATCTTGGCCTGCAGGTGGGCCGGCGGGTGGAAGTACTTGCACTTCTCGCGGGAGCAGCGGCTCTTGATGTAGTCCATGCAGACGGTGACTGTGTTGTCGCTGGTGTCGATCATGGGGCTGTCGCTCGGGTGGGCGAAGCGGCAGTCCGTCTCGCCGCGGGCGCAGTTACCTCGCTGGAATTCACGGCAAACCTATGTGTGGGTGATTCATACGTACACAAAGACACACACACACGGTGGAAGAAATATGGCTTTTACAACAAAGAAAGTCAGAAAATAGAGTGAAATTGCTGAAACACTGGCTCATACCTGAACAAATCCGAAATTCAAAAATTTAGAACAGCATACATATGTTTATTCTTCTAGACAATAATTATTTATCAATAAATCAAAAATCATTTGCTTGGAAAAATGAGGTACAAGGTGGAAATTACCACTTGAAAGTTTGTTTTGATCTCCACTGTAAACACTTTATTTACAATGAAAAGTTTGGGCATTGCATTGTGGGATGTAGAGTCCAAAAGACGGACTTCCCAACACATTTCTTGTGTTTTCACAAACTAAAAGTTGTGGCAAAACAATGACGGATGTTTCTTTTTTTTTTTTTTTTTTTTTGGGGGGGGGGGGTTCTAAGGGAAGATCTGAATCCGGCTGAAATTGAAAGTCTTGCAGAATAAGTTGATATGATGGGGAATAAATCAAAGTAAGAATGAAGTAAAAACACTTCTATGCATCTGCCTACAGGGCATTTGATATCCACTTTACAGTGGGTATCAAATCAAACTATCCAGGGGCAATTTCAACCTTTTACATTTTTTTGTTTCGAGCAAATGACCTTTGATGTATTGATCAATGAGGCCTACACTGTTTAAAGAGAAATTGTACCTTTCATCTGTAAGTAGACCACCTTTATTTAGTCCTTTAGAGGGAAACTTTAAGCCTCAAACGCACATAATATCCCTTTATTTGTGGTCATCGCCATTTTGGAGAATTCAGCCAATAAGGGTTTGCATAAAATGTCAGGTCAGGATTCTGAAATAGGAACTCAATCTGACATTTTAGTGCTCCTTCGTTGCACGTCATCCTGTTCCATTAACTTTATGTTACGTTACTCACAGGATTTGTAGATCTGTGTTACTTTTGTGTCTTCCTTTGCATTTTTTTAAAATGGTAAATGGACTTGATTTTATATAGCGCTTTATCACCACACTGAAGTAGTCTCAAAGCGCTTTAAATATCAGCTCATTCACCCAATCACTCTCACATTCACACACCAATGGGACAGGACTGCCATGCAAGGTGCTAGTCGACCACTGGGAGCAACTTAGGGTTCAGTGTCTTGCCCAAGGACACTTCGACACATAGTCAGGTACTGGGATCGAACCCCCAAACTCTCGATCAGAAGACGACCCTCTACCACCTGAACCACGGTCGCCCTTTTAGTCTATTCTTTCAGGGAGCAAATCAAATAATCAAAAGAACCTTTTCTTGTCTCATTCAGTTCATGAAATATTCACATACATTGAACTGTGCTTGAGAAAGACGCTTTCAGTGACATTTTGCCTCAAGGTTGTGAGTATATTTCACACACGTTCGGAAGAAAGCAGATCTTTAAATTGGAGGATATAAAGTCTGCTAAAGCCTACGCTGTGAGATGTGATGCGACTACAGATCGCACTCACGCATCAGCTACACACACGGACTTACACTACAACGAATTTCAGCGTCGATAAAAGAAACTGGGAGAACGGACTGTGGACTAAAATTCAAAATCACAATGCAAATAGTAGAAATTGTGGTTTTCTATGTGCCCATCAGAGATCTAATCAAAGGGGCATCTGCCCGACTCGCCCACAGAAACTGACACACACACACACACACACACACACACACACACACACAGATTGACACTGGCATAAAGCACAGTTATGATGCACACGTGTGCACACACATGACGCCTCCGTGTGGGAGTGAGTGTCTCAGAGGGATACTGTTTCATTAGAGGAAGGTTCATTCAGTTGCTAAGTGATCGCTCTCCCGCTGAAAAACACACACAGGCGCACACCTACGCATCTCCTCCAGGTTTCAGGGCGATTATTGTTTATCTTTATAAATGTAGAGGGTATGTAAAAAAGAAAAAGGCTCCTTCTCCTCCTCAGTGCGCCCTCGTTCACGATCAGCGAGCTGTTTAGCAGGGGCCAGATGGAGCTGGCTCAAGTTGTTGTAACCGTCCCAGTCTCAGTGCGTCTGTCTGGCAAGTACCAGTTTCTGTTGAGCTAAAGCCAATTTACATCACTATATTCACTTCTTTTTTTTATTATTTATTATTCTTTCTGTACCACGCCTCAGACAGAAGCTGTAATTATTCCTCTAAATGATGCTCGAGGAAACGTGAGAAACAGTGCGAGGTGAGACGCTCAGGTGGGAAATCACAGAATAAATGTTAGCGTCAATTCCTAATTAAGAGGCATTTTTCACATCAACTTAAGCACAAAAGAAATTTATACTCGTGAAAAGCAAAATAAATGGTAAGAAAAACATCACCGTTTACCTCCAGTTTGTCGGTGCGTAGAAGCTTCTGATTGGAGGAGGAGCCTACGCTCATAGACACAGGTGGGCTCCCGGGGACGATTACGGGCGTGCTGGGCAGGATGTCGGTGGGCACCAGGCCCATGCTGTGGGACATCGGCGTCAGGTAGGGGGCGTAGCTCAAGCCTGTGCTGGAACCAAGGCCTTGGCTGACGGGAAACGTCTGCTGCGGATTGAAGAAAAAAAAGCCTGATTATAAGCGACTACGCTGATGTCATCGCTGATGCTTTCCTCTACAATAACCGACTTCAGTCCTGATCGCTGCAGTGTTGCACCCCTGGCTTGAGACGCACTGGTGTAAGCACAACGCTGATCAAAGCAGCAAGGAATGCAGCAGCATAAAAAAGAAACAAAAAAACACAGACGCTGCTATGCAGAGAAGTTCCCGACAACCTTTTTGTACCCTGGGATCATTTTGCCGACTATGCAAGTTCTTTAAAGTTTTACACTCTCTCACACCCAGCAGCTGCCCCGTGCGTCTGCTGACTGGGAGCTGCGGGCTTTAATACCAGTAACATGACATTTATGATCTGCTCCAGGGCGTTAAAAATTCTCCTAATGTATCTACGCTGATAAACAGGACCCACAGTCAGGAGTAAAGCAGCAATTTTAAAAGTGAGGGTGTTCTAAGGTTGGGCCACCATTAACTCCCAATTTAGTTTATTAAAATGATTTTGTTGTCCAAAACCATGATAAAGCGGTTACTAACTCAGTGATACTCAACATGTGGCTCTTTATGTCTTAATTGTAACTATTATTACCCCAGAAAACCATAAAAAAAGGAAACTTTTAAAACCTTTACCTTTTTATTGGGCCATTTTGCAACTTCTTTTGACCCATTTTTGCCCAGTTTTCAAAAAAAATTGACACTTTTTTGTCAACTTTTGCCAATAAACATCCCTTTCTCCTAATTTTTGGCAAGTTCTTTTAGACACTTTTATGTAATTTTTGTCCATTCTTTAACCATTTTTTGCCACTTTTCATCCAAGTAAGCTTCCTTTTGCCCAATAAATAACAATCATTTCCTTTTTCCCCAACATTTAGCCTGTTTTTGTTCCACATTTTTGCCTTTTTCCACTATTGTTTGCCACATTTTGCTCATTTAAGCATTACATCCCACCTGTTTCTTCTCTTTATAATTTTTTTGCCCACTTTTGACTGCTTTTGGCCCATTTTAGTCACTTTTCAATCTTTTCTTGCCACTGTTTTTTCCCACCTTTTACTAATTTTTTGTCACTTTACTTACACTTATTGCTTTTAACTCTTTGTTTACCCTCTTGGAACGCCAGCTTCATCAAATGGCTGGCTGTGATTGGCTTGATCGCCATTCAATCAATCTAACTGAGCCAATACGTTTTAACAATGAATCCCTCTGTAAAATGTGAGGGGGATGAATTTTTGTTTTTATGAAAGTGCAGGTGTCGCATCATTAACACGCTGTGACTAGTAACCAGTAGAAGATGAAGGGACACACTAACCACAGGCTGCATGGTGGTGCCTGGGATCATGAACTGCATCTGCTGAGCCAGCATGGCAGCAGCCGTCTTCTGCTGGATCAAATTGTTTCGCCCGTTGATCTCCAGTTGTGTCTTCAGGTGAGCAGGTGGGTGGAGGTACTTGCAGTTCTCTCGTGTGCAGCGACCCTGAAAAATAACAAAAAAAACATTATTACTATAATTACACGGGGGATGACTCAAGGCTCAGTTTGGATGTGTCTGACTAGCGAGTAGTTATCTTGTTAACACGCTCCCTCACCGACATTTCGAGCAAAACATAAAGATCAGGGCTGCAATGATGACGCAGTCACTGGAACTCTGCAGCGTTTTGATGGACGGATCGTGTTGAAATGCAAATACACAGCAGGCGGGGTCAGGTTTACTCAGAGTCCAGAGGATGAAGGCAATTACACTGTCAACCAAAGCGGCTAATGGCAAACAATAGGAGGCCGATTTCAGGTCTTAAAGTGGGGAGAGAAGGAGGTCAGGAGAAAGGAACAAAAGGTAGAACATCAGCGACGGGAAAGAGACATTAAGTGAAATCATGCTGAGATTTGTCCCTGTAGCATTCCTGCTTGCTGATGCAAGGACAGAAAACAATCTGTTGTGTACAAAGTCTGTGATGTTACATGTAGCACGGTCTGGACTGAAGAGGCAACGACTCATGAAGACATTGAAGGGCGTTTACGTGCATCAAAGTCTCGACTATTAACATCAGAGAAAGTAGCGTGCAAACTGAAGGACAAAAAAACTAAAAAATATATGCAGCTGGATTCTTGCAAATGTATTCAAATTAATAATATTGAAAGAGAAAAAGCTTTTTTAATGTCAAAAATTACGTAAATATCATTGTAATAATACAATATTTCATAATATTAAATTCAATTAATTAATAATTAATTCTAATATTAATTACATGACAAGAATGTATCATTATAATATATTATATTAAAATGATTAGTTATGATATTTAATTATGTATTTATTATTATTTCGATTTTTTTAATTTTCATTCACTAATCATACACTTTTAAGTTCTTTTATTTATCTTTTTACATCTAACAAGCCTTTTATTTTTTATTTCTGTTGAATTACAAACAAAAACATTCATTGCGCAGTTGCACCATGTAGCCTTTGCACTGTTTTACTTGACCTTTTATGCATAAATACCTTTAACCTCTTCTCAAGTAAATATTTGTGTTTTAATTTATTATTTTATTGTTATTCCATTTGTATATGTCGTAACACTATTCCAAGCTGCTACAAATGTGTTGTATTACTTTGTAAAATGACATCTATCTATGCATCTATTGGACATTTGACAGAAACACTTTCCTCCATCCAAGTACTGTTTTCTAAACGTTGGTCTGTGTACAAGTTATAATTATTAGTGTTTGTGATGTCTTGTCTCTGCAGCAGCGCATGGATCCAGTAGTAGATTATTCTTACTCTTTGTGAAGCACCTAACTGGAACACATCCCTCGGGGGGGGGGTGGTTGTGTGACGCAGAAGAACAAAAAGGTATGATATGGATGCTCACACAAAGGATTGTGAGATACGAGCGTCACTCGCCACCTAGCAGGGATTTGAAGATGACACAGAGGCTGCTGGAGTCGACTGGACTTTGTTTCTCCCCAACGGTTGGGCGAGCAAACAGTGGGGAACCTTTTTAATCAAGCGCAGCTCAAGGTATCAGCCTGGCCCTGAGTGTAAACAACCCGCCGCTCATAGATTTCACAAAGGGAAAAACTCATCAAAGCAGTTCATCGCGACTCTTATTGACGACAGAGTTGAGAATGTGAGAACAAGGAGTTAATATTCTATATTATCTAGTAGTTTTAATGAGTTTTGACATTTTTTACCAAATACAGACCTTATGCCATGCAAGATCCTATAAAATTTTGGAGGGACTCCGGATGAATATACTGATTCTGGATCAGTATGACAAATCGAACCATCCCTATCTCTCATCATTTGTGAAATTTCAAAAATTCATATCTCTGTTTGTAATTGATTGATTTTCATGAAATTGGACTCAGTTATGCTGGATTTGTTGTTCAATTACTCCACCACATTGTATCTGAATCAGATGTGGATTGTGCATTTTTAAGTGTTTATATGAAAAAATAGGGATCCCCATACATTTGTACCTACTGCATGGATTTATGGATTCTTGTTGCTGCGATTACTTTTTTTTTGGCAAATTTAAGACCCAGGAAAGCATAACATGATGTCACTCAACATTGAAATTATTAAAATATTAACTCAAAGATAGAAAGTAGACCTTGTTGTAAATATGTTGCATGAAAACAGCTTTGAGCCAAATCAGACAGATGACATCAACCTGTTGTCAAGGCTTTTAATGATACACTCTCCCTCCTGCAGCATGGCTCACACGCTCTAAGTGACACCTTCCCACACGTAGCATTGCAAAAATCTCTTCAACATAACAAGCCTCACCAACTCCCACGCGCACACGCACACGCACACACGCACACACACACACGCACACACACACACACACACACACACACACACACACACACACACACACACACACACACACACACACACACACACACACACACACACACACACACACACACACACACACACACAGAGAGCTCTGGTTATCCCAGTCCAGACTGGAGGAATAATGGAAAACCCACAGAAAGGGAAAGACTAATTGGAGCTTCATAAATTTGTCAAAAGTGGTAAATGTTGGTGTGTAGGCAGTGAGTGACCGTGCGCGTACGCGTGCAGGAGAGAAGCGAGTGGGTGGGTGTGACCGTGTGTGAGCGAGAAGGCGGCTGGTGCTGAAGCTGAGCTCTGGACAGCATCCCAAAACCAGGCCTGGAACGCCACAGAGTCCCGCCGAGATCACAGACCCACACGGGTGCAGATGCATACAATTGACTCACTGTGCACACCTTGTCAGTCACATGGAGCTATGGAACTCACAATAGTGATTGACGTCTGCTTCTTCACCTTCGCTCATCATTATGCTTTCTCATTTTAACTGATGATGGAACTCGTGGAGAAGCTACTCGAGTGTCACGCTGGAACACATTTCATTTTGTCAAACTTGGTTCGAAAGCGTTTTCTTACCGATGTACTAATGATATATTGTTCAATTGTGTCCAGTCTTTGCACAAATGAGGCTTAATTAACCTTGTCTAGTTAAGAGCTGGATAAAGTACTTTCACTTATAGCTGCCATGGTGATAGAAAGTCGTACACTGAAAAACGATGATGAAACCAAGGCTTCCGTGCGATCTCGTCAAAGTGCACGTTTTTCAGAACAAAGTGATTTTTTTTTATATTCATAAGAAAAATAAAGTGTGAATCTCTTTGGGGTTAATCGGCCCAATGTCTTGATTTTATTGTGATTATTGAAGCGTTGATTCGATTACAAACCGATTTTTGATTATTAACGATTATCTTTTTGATTTTTGATTAGAATAGAATAAATAGACTTCATTGTGGATCTTCCACTTAACATCAATCAGCTGTAAAAATTATTTGACTTCTGTTTTGAGCAATACCACACAGCACCTTCAATATTGTATTGTGTTTTTCAAATAAGGAAGTATCATTGGGTTTTCAGCCTCTGGAATCATATTTAATGCTTGGAAATTTAAGAATCCATCAATAATCGTCAATAATAAAATCTACTCAAGTAAAAGGAGAACATGCAAATGATGTTCTAAATAAATAACAAAAAAAAAACATACATGACTCAGTCACAAATCTCAATAATATCAGCATCATTATCTAAACTGACACGGACAAAGCCTGTTTGTCAACAAGAGACTATCAGTACAATAGTGCATTCAGGGGACTCCGCCTCTTTAGCTTTTGCTTTTGGTTGGCTTGAAGTAAAATTTCCATTTACCGTCTGCTTTGATGCAGAAGTTATTCTTGCTTTAACAAAATGTGAGAAGGCTAATTACAAGAAGGACACAGCAATAGCGATGTTGCAATTATAGTCCATTTGGCGAGGAATTAGAATGATTAATAGTCATGAGCTTAGGCAGTAGTTTAAAGATGTCAGACTTGAGAATTCTAAGCAGAAGAAATGATGAAAACACACACACACACGCACACGCACACACACACACACACACACAGTAAATGGCATGGAGCAGTTCTTGACATAACACTGGTGTGTGGCCACTTCTACACTGGCCAATTATACATTTTGCAAGCGTTCATCACTAACCACCTTCTTAAATTAGAGGTGCTCCTACGTGCACAATCACTGTAATCCACGTGTCGGGGTAGACTAATGACTGCTTTGATTCAGATTGGATAATTACCTCCAAGTATCAGTGTGTAAAACAAGCACTAACTACGATATACAAACAGCCACTCGTACCGACAAGCAGACCTTTCATCCCTCCTGGAACGGGCTTCGAATCAGCAGCACCGACTGTTTTACAAATTTATACTGTATTATTACGTCAAAATGTTAATACATTTGTGTTTCACATTAAAGCTGTTCCAGGATGGTCGTCATTTTGTGTATTGTTTTTGTACTTTTCTGTATTTCTAAGTAACTTCATGCTTTTACGGTCCTCAATGGCACTGGTTTGTTTTACTTGCCATCTGTCTCCACAAAATTCAGTTTTGCGTCTGTTGATTCTATGGCTTGTGATTTAAAAATTGCAACTTTTCTTTTTTGACTTTTCCTTTATAACTTGTATCAGTTTGGAAAATCAGATCAGTTAATACTAGCTGTTCCAAAGATAAAGGAGAAGATGAGAGATGACCACACATTAAGTCGTAGCCCTGAAAATATAGATACATGCTAAATCACTTCCAGTTTTTAAATCTTCTTCAAACATTTTTTTCCTCTTTGGCTTTTAAGTCAGTTTGAGACGTTGACTTCGTGTTTGACTTTTTTAAAATACTGTTTTGTTTGTTTTCAATTATTTTACACAAAGTAGCGATGACTCCACTTCTTCTTAGATGTATTAAACTCAAACCACCGTTGGTTCCATTGGTTCACGCATAGCTGACATCAGCATCCCCTCTCCTCAGCTTCACCCTGGCATCTTCATCAAACCCCTTCCATGACCACCCCCACGTCTCCTTCATCAGAGCCTCTGAATGACCGGAGTGATGACCGTTGTGTGTCTGTGGGTGGCACAGACACAGAGAGCCTGTCTTCCTCCCCCTCTGCAGAATAGCGCTTCACTTGTGGGCCCCTCCGTTCACCACTGTAACATTTGCATTTTGCCCTCAATGGCAGCTCTATCCTCACAGAGTGGCGACTGCCTATAGGCTGCAGTCGACAGAGGAGCCATAAACGTTCTCATAAAGGACACTGCAGGCTGGCCTTTATCACTGCTGTGCTTTCCGACACACGTTATTGGAAAAGTCGCGCCTTTGTACTTATCCAGAGCACATCTGCGAAAATTGGGCCACTGCGTTCCTTTCCCACATCAACACGGCAATATTGACAAATTAGGTGGTGTCCGAGAAGTGCGTGCGTGCATGCATTTCTCCATTAAGCCTCTGTTGCCTCGATCGTGGCTCTTCTGATGTCTCTGTAATGCTAACACAGCGCTCAGTGACGTGATCAATAACTGAGGAAATGGCAGTATCGACAAGCAGTTATCTGGAAAAAACAAGGCCGACAATTGGTTGAGCCCAGACCAAGACTGGAAGGGATTTCCACAACTGTGACTAATAATTCTTCCTATTAACAATAAAAACTACTTGTGAACAACTCCAGAAACTGTAGTTGAGTCCACTTTGCTCTGTGTCCAATTGTCCTTGGTGTAAAAGAAGAAAAACTGCTTTGAGAAACTGACATAAATCTTTCTGACAGGAAGCCTGTGATACGTGTAATCCCCTTACACCTTCGCCCACAAACACAGTGTATCCCATCTGACCGAGAAAAAAAGTCGAGTTGAGGTTTGAGGTTCTACTTTCTATCATTTCTGGCCATTTATATCTTGCAGGGAATGCATTACTATTGCCTTTTTGTGTGTGTGTGTGTGTGTGTGTGTGTGTGCCATTGACAAACGGTAGTATTCTATTAATATCTACATTGAAAAACTATTTTTAGGATGGTAGCACCAATTGGAAGTGTCAGTGAAATGATGCGTTTCAGGAAGTTGCACGAGAATTTTCCTTTGACAGCAGTCTCAGCTCCAGTTGATTTCTTCTGAATCCCCGGCGTTGAGCACATTGAGTCTTTTCTGAAGCAACATGAAAAGCACTTCTCTTTCCTCTCGTTTCTACGTTTGTGTGCCAAAAAGTTTTTTTTTTTTTTTTCCTTTTCCTACAGACTGTAACCACTACTGGAGAAAACCACTTTAATGTAAGTTCCCGCCATGGGACACGGACAGGACAGGCACTCCGGTGCTCACGTGACTGGAAAAAAAGCCGACCCATTGATCCCAGCACCTGGTAGAGTAGCTCACCTCTGGATACACATGAACAGGAGTTCCTTTATCTGAACACAAGGAGAACATTCCCTCTTAAGGAGCACGTCTTGTTTTTTTTGCCACTAATGGAACTCTGAACTAATGGGTCTGTGGCAAAATGGGGCAGCAACAGAACCTTCTAACTCAGTTAGCATCACTCGGCTGTTATTTCAACACATTACACAATTTTAAAAGTTTGGACTGATTACAAACAAGAAAATGGCAGCAATTAGGTAAATTAGTAAATTACTGTACAAAGATGTTTTTTACCCCCAACTCCAGGACACACACACACCAAGCAGACACACAGGAGTGTGTTGTCTCAGCTATAATTATGCACCTTTGTTTTGCTGACTGTAATCCCTCAGATGAAGGAGTGCTAGAGCAGCGAACACGCCCAAGATTGCCCAAGGAGTGGAAAAAATACAGAGAAAGAGATCCACAGCAAGACGAGACAAAGTGTCTTGTTTTGTCTCTTGCTCGTTTGTCTTTGTAAGCCTCTGTGCAACATGCCCTAAATGTAAATACCGCCAGTGAGGAGGAGACATGCACACAGGACTCATTTACTTTGTTTAGAATAAAACTAGTTCATCATTCCGTTCATTTGTAGGAAATAGTTACGCATCAGCTGCAAATCACATGATGGTTTTATCGCCATAAACCTGGTTAAACCATGCAGCTTGAATCACTTATCAGATGCTTATTGGAAAATACAAGAGATAAGAGCAAAGCATCATGGGTGAACACTCAGGCTGGATGGATGTCTTGTCAAAAATAATCTAAGTGACTATTTGGTTTTTCTAGTTTTTGGGCTGCATGAACTTATTCAGGTGATCACAATGGCAGAAAAACAACAATTAAAGATGACAAAATGATGTGGGGATTGGAATGAGCGGTTTTAACAGCGATGCCTGTTAGCTTACCAGCGCAAGCAGAAATCCACACAGTATCTGACAAAACGGTGGTCACAAATGCAAAAATGTGTTTTGTTTGCAATACATTAAAATGCATAAAGGCAAATTTGTCAGTGTTTAAAATTGGTAAATGGTTGTTTGACCTAATCATGGTAAAAGACAAAACAAACAAGAACCAGTAAAAATATTCCCCTCTTGGTGAAGGTAATTATAAGGTCCACTCCTCTTTACTGGTAAAATAATCAAACAATAGTTTATATTGTTTTACGAAAAATAGGAATCATAACGAACTCAAATATCTTAAATTGAAATACTGGCTAATGGCTTTAGCATTTGCGCGAATAATCATACCTCTTGTGGTTTTAAAAATAAAACTTGTAAAGCAAAGTTTTTTTGTATCATTTATTTAAATATACAAATAAAGTTGAATTGAATTGAATTAAATAATTAATAAGACTAGTGTGAACAGAAGATAGTACTAAAAAAAATTTTCAAACCACCTGTCAAAAGTGCCCCAAAACAAGCAGCTCTTTTGTCAAGTGACAACTCTTATTCGTCATTACCCCCAGAATGCACTGCACGCAACAATGCCAGCACCTGTAGGTAATGACATGCATGAATAATTGGTGTTTTTTCAAGCAAATGTGTATTATTAAGAACTTAGTATTGTACAAGGGACCAACTGTGCGCTGCAAGCTTTCATAATCATAAAAGTACTCCTATTCTGCAAAGGGACGGTCTTTTGATTTTTAAGTGTTTTTTTCTTCTACAGAAAATTGTTAACAGGGTACAAACTCTTCTTTTCTACTTCTGCAATTAGTGTTTAAACCCACTGTCTCCAAAGTGATGGGTTTTATCCAAAAAATAATCCAAGGGTAATTAAATATAACCAAACTTGGCGATCGGTCTTCAGCTAACGCCCGAGGTACTCGTCTCCACCTTTTGAGAAGGGGAGCGTTCAAAGCAAGCTCTGAAAGGCACTGCTGTGCAGCACCTGGTCCTGGTCTCCACTGCTAATCCATCTGGAGGCTGGAGCCCTGCTTGAGTTAATCTGATCATCTGTGACCTGCTGAGACATGAAACCCACCCTTTAGAGCTCATTTAATCTGCGCACACAAACAGAGTTAGAGAGGGGACCAGCCTTGGTTGTGACAGTGCCACGTCTCCGTCTGCTTTCAACAACCTGCCATTTTAGATGCTAATAAGGATATAAAAGCCAGTCCTGCAGTGTGGTTGACTTCAACTGGCTATAGCAGCCAAAAATGGCATTGAAATAGGTTAGTGGGTATTGATGGCCTAGTTTGGAAAAAAGTGTGTCACAGCCCCAAGAGAAATAAACAGCAGATAACCAATAGTCCTTGTTTTACAACTTCACTCACTCGACAGGGATCAAAGCTGAAGTCACACCACAGTGGAACAAAAATAGCTCAAACCTGCTCCACCGGCAGGTGAGCGGAAATAAGCAGCACGAGAAAACCAAAGAAATAAAAAAAAAAAGGTGAGGTGACATCTTCTTCCACAGCTGATGCGATCGACCACACGTCAGAGCGCGTGGAGGAGTGGTGTAAATCCATAAAACAGATAAAGGTGGATAATGGGATGGAAGGGAGAAAGCAGATCTGTTCATCAAAGCCTCTTTCGAACACACTCAGCAGATACCAGCACAAGTGTCGTATGGCTGCTTACTCCCCAGTTCAGAGATTAAAGCTTTGCTGACAATAAAAAAGTACAGAATGTGTTTCACACCCCGGTTTTGAACTTACTAAGACAAGGGGCAGCTGGTGTTATGGTTTAAATGGGGACCAATTTAACTAGTGACTGGCTTCTGTTAGTGCAGCTAGTTGCTGTGGTAACGGACCAGAGTGGTACAGTACCTTGACAAGCAGCTTGTAGAAGAAATACAGTGTAGCAAAAATAATGTGCGATTGTGTTTACCTAAAAACACAAACTGTACGAGTCGAGCAGTGACAAAAATTATAAACTGTTTATTCACCTGGGAATCAATCAGAGCACTGTATTTGCATCAGAGAGAACACAAATCTGAATACTTGTACTTGTTCTGTAAAAGTAGTATCGCAGCGTCAAATTTTTTCTTTCAGAGGGGGTAATAAAAGCTTACCAATTTAAACTGTAACATGCAATGTTATTTTCAATTCTTCAGGAATGCAAGCTGGAATCGTAAACCCTTGAGGGCTTTGGTTGAAGAGAAAAAGAGCTGCAGCAGTAGTGCATAAGTCTCTTGTATATCCTTACCTAGTGACTGGTCGGATTTAGCTATTGTCCACCTTTTCATACACAGGTGTGTAACAGTCTACACAAATGTTGACAGTGCCCACATGGTGGATTGTGCAATTACATTTTGTTTCATATGCAACCAAAGGGGACTGGATTAGCATTGTTGTTTGTTGGCTCGGGTGTTGAGGCCTCTGAGGCTGAGCTGAAGAGCATCCAATCCCACATGGAGATGATGAAAAGGGCTGGAGATGTTGAGGTAAGGTACTGCTGAGGGCTCCAGCTTGGTTATCCTGAACACTGGCCTTTGCTCAAAGATATGAGATCAACAAACCCAGAGTAAGTCACAATCTGAACTGTGGTTTGATTTTTATTAACGTCACCCATGTTATGTTATTCTCCTGCTTGTTTTGTACGGTATTGCTGCATTTGTCCTCCTGTCACACCTTCAGTCTCTCACCCTCCATGGGGTCAGCCAGCTCTGCGCGCTGCCAATTAATGTCCCCCACCTGTCGCCATGGGTCACTGGCACAGGCATCTGCTGGGTGGGAATTTGAGCGTCTCACTTTCGTCCATGAACTTTGCATGCACGAACCCACACACACACAGATATGCAGAGCTTTTGACCTCACGTTGACCTTTGTGGTATGGCCACCCCACAGGCCAAGTGAAAGGGGCAGAGGTGTGATGCCAAGAATACCTTCAAACATTTAAAAGAATACAAATCAAATTTGTGTTTGGACCCGATCGGAAATGGCAAAAAGCTTTGGATTGGTTGCATCATTTAAACAGAAATAATAGAGCGAATACAAACAAATTTTCATTCTTTAACAAGCTGTATGACTTAGATGCTCTGTTGAACAAAACAAGCACTACAAACAAAGCCCTGATTTATGAAGTGGCATCAATATCCCAAAGCATCCCTGTTATTATCAGGCCTTTCATTCACAAATATAAAAACTATCGACTCCAATCCACGATCTATTAGATTAGCCCCCATTTGCAGCCATGGTGCAGCCTGTTAAAGCCTAATGTTTGAGAGGAAGGCTTCATTAACTTTAAATAAATTGTCTATTGTGTACTTGCGAGTGCTTTTGCCTTTTTGTGTATTAGGATGAGCCATTTCTTAGAAAAACACACACAAAAAAGACAATCTTTCCAAGAGATTGAGTTGTGAAAGGTTCAGTGCACGTCTTAATGTTGTGGAGCACCTCGTCCTGGATAGTGATAATTACAAATTAGCCTCTAAAACATCAGGTTTTGGAGAAAAGCAAAGAAAGCATTAGTCACACTCATAATATATATATTATATAATATATAAATAAGTATTTCTTCTTATTTTGTGTAAATAAACCTAATGTCAAATTATTGGCAAACTTGTCAAAAGAAAATTTATTTACTCAATAATTGAAAAAGATTCTATAACCATATTTTTAGTGACTTTCAACCATTTTTTTTTTATTAGTTTACATGAAAAGTTTACATGAAAAGTTTGTTTTGATTTCCACTGTAAACACTGTTTTTTGTCATTGTCGGAATAGCTCTGCACATTGCATTGTGGGATGTGGAGTCCCTTAGACGGCTGCATAGAAGTGATTTTACTTCATTCTTACCGTGATTTCTTGTGTTTGCACCAAAAACTCCCAAAGCCAGACTGACTGCCCATCACATTTCTGGTGTTTTCACTAAAAGTTGCAGCAAAATAACGGTGTAAATTTATTTTGGGGTTTACACGAAAAGATCCAAATCTGGATGAAATTGAATATCTCGAGGAGTGAGGTCCTATCACAAGGGAATACCGGGAAAAAGCAAATCACTCTCCTTCTTGTGTGGCCAAAAAATGCCAACAACAGTAAGATTGAAAGAAAAACACTTGTACGCATGAAAACAATCAGAATAAGAAACAAAAGAGACTAAAGGCAAAGTTTACACTGCGTATGATAGATTGACGTTCTTTTTTATGACAAGCTCATCCCAGCCGTTGTCAGCTTACACTCCTCAATTTATAAGCAGCATCATTCGTCACACTGACATACCGACATGTAGCGCTGTGACATTTTCAGTGCACAAGTGTCTTCACATGGGACTACATCGCAGGCCTGCCTCGCAACAGCATGTCAGACACAGACCAATAGCCATTTAGACCCCCCCAAAAAAGAAAAAAAAGACAGCGAAGTGATCCAATTTTGGAGTCGGGCCCCTACAGATTGCATTTCTGTTGCCTCATTAGATGGAGCCAATTAAGAAGATCCCTGTCTCATTATAAAGGCTGGCCCCTGGGAGACAGCTGGGCCTGTCAGTCTAACTGTAGCTCCCTAGGTGTGTGTGCCGATAAGCTGAGAGCAGCAGGACGGGAAGAGCGGAGCATCTTTGGAAGTTTGTCCTTTTCGCCCTAATCAGAGGAGAATGTTAAAAAGCCTGAGGGGAAGCAATCAACACATTTTTAGAGCAATGATTAGATTCTGTTTCAGCTAAGGCCATATGCTTCGATATACTGCAATACGAGAAACATACTGCAGCCAACAGACGGCAGGAAAGAGGGAAACACGCAGAGGGCAACGTTTTACCAAGAATGACAAACACTTTTGAATGAAATGACATCGGCAAAAACGAAAAGATATTTAGATGCTGGCCCTAAGGCAAACTGAGCTCTGCGCGATGATAAAATGGTGCATCAATAATTAATGAGACTAATACTAAAGGTCAAGCACACAGGCAGCATCGCCATAGATCTGCCTTCAGCTTCACTGCAGAGGTGTACACCGGCAGCAAACTGCTGCAGCGATGGAGGCGCTTTGAGTCCAGCTGGCTTTGATATCCTCATATGTGAGAATGGCATTGATTCTGTAGGGTTGATTTAAGATGGAGGGTCCTTTTTTTCACCCCCTTTTAACAGAGACAAACCGCACTCAGCACTGTGGGCAGCAGCGAGCGATGAAAACCGAGGATGACTCAGAGGTTGTGGGTGGACAGAGACCAGGTGAAATACTGGTGCGGCAGATGGGCAGATTTTCAGCACTCAGTCTTTCCGTCATGTTGCAGAAGAACACCCACTATACAAGCTGAAAAACAACAGCGGTGACTTCAAACCCAAACGGTACAGCAAAACCTCCATTTCTGACATCATACATGAAAATTTTCTCCATAATATCTCAAATAGTCTTTCTTCCAGACACAAAAATGCTAATGTGCCATGCTATTCTCAATAGGCTGTATGCCTTTAAACAAAAAAAAAGAAAAAGAAAAAAGAACTAACTGAAGATGTTAAAAAGCAAAATAATAAACCAAATTTCACGCCTCAAGGTACAAAATGAGTGATTCTCGCATAAATAACGTGTGTTACTGTATTTTAGCTCTGTTATCAGAAATAATAGTAAAATGGACACACTAGTGCTGGAATATGAGGATCGTGCACAGGGACACACTGATGTGGGTCAAACCAATGGCCTAGTTAGCACGCCAACTTCAACCTACAGTACATTCATCAATTGCAGCGATCAATAGCAGGAATGTAACAAGCACATGATCAATTTATATACAAAACAGCTATTTAGAGATGTCACTTATAAAGTTCGGATGATCGCAGAGAACAGACAGGAAACAAGGGAATTCACGTCCTGAAATGGAAATGCCAATATCATTAGTATTTTTGTAATAATTTCAGTAATTTTTAAGAACAAAATCAAGCAGTAATTGCAACATGACAAGGAATAGAGCCTCACATGCATTTATTGGGACAATATGAGGGAGTCCACCCCCCCTTACCGACGCATTTATGTGCAATTTTCCACTGAAAAACGTGTGACCTAATTTGTAGAAACAGACAGACATCAAATCTTGTGCAAAATTTTGCGTGATTTCAGCATTGCCTTGGACGCAAATACAGCGGAGAATTATGAAATTAATAACAATAGGTACAAGTCAATTAACAGTATTAAGAAAGTATCAGAATAGGGAAAGCTGATGAAACTAAACAAAATGGAAAAGGGTAAACAGACAGGAATGGGTTAAATCCGAAACGGAATCGGGGAAATTTTGAAACGTAAAATCGGAGCCTCTATGATTGAATAACACAAAGTGTTGGGTTGTGATTGAATGGTTTGCACCATTCAATCAACATAACACTTGGCCTTAGTTGTCCCTGGAAATGAACCCTTGAGTTCAGTAAAGAGCGTTTTTAAACAATAATAGATAATTTTGTGCTTTTTCTATGTATTATTTAACTAACAATCAGAATCAAAGGTTGGTGAACTATTCCGTTTTTCTTCTCTCTCCTGCAGATATCACGTCGAGCTCAACTGAAGGGCTGGGGATGTGAAATCACATGGATCAAATATATTTTGGCATGGTTTACACTGGAAAGACAGAGCGTGCACGCCTACAGGAGGCCTGTTTGAGGAGCGGCAGAGGTTGGGGTCTCATCAAAGCGTGCCGCGTCCACTGCCGCCCCCGCATTACACCCAAGTCAGTGCCTCATTGTGTTTGAGTGAATGACCCCGGGGGAACGTGGGCTCCCGCCGTGCCGCGCACATTCCCCTACGAATGTTTGCTCTGCCCAGGGTGTGGCCCAGTTCAGGAGGATTACGCTGAGGAATGTCGCTGAGCACATCTTTTAAAACAAGAGAAAGGATGACGTTGAAGGATACGGGCAGAAATTTTATGTGCAACAAAGGTATGCAAAGATTCCTTTAAATATAGTCACAAAGACGGAAAGGGTGAATCAACGCTATTATTTCTTTGCATTTTTCTCTTGAATCCCTTTTTTCACCCTTTTATTTGATCTATTCCCTGGTTTTTAACATCCAATGCCCCTCACTACGAAAAACCATTTACAATGATCTCTTTTGAGGCAGTGGCCATACCAGAAGAGGGTAAACCAGGGCACCTCACACCAAGGGGAAGGCATTGAGCAGGCGATTGAAATGATACAACACGCTGCACACCTGAAAGTTGTCTCTATTGTCTCGCTTGCTTCACAACTTTCTTTTTGACAACTTGCTGCCACATGATCGCAACCCCCTCTCTCCTTACCTGTTAGATGGCTGACTCTCAGTCAGCCGTGATGGTCAGATGGTTGAATGTGATTAGTGCACACAGATACGGGAGAAAATTTAAACAGGAAGTATTATCTTGTGTCTGCTCTGAAAGCAAAGAGGATGTCCTCATGCTCAGGTCCTAGAACTGGAATGCTTGTTTTGCGGTTTTTAGGATCGAGCACAAAGCAAAGCATTCAAAATTCATTGAGGCAATCATTTCAGACACAAAGACTGATATTGTCAATGTGTTCAGTGTTAGCAGTGAAAAGAACAAATAGAGATAGGCATCTACAGAAGCAGCGGCATAGTCAGTGTGACATGATCACATGACCAATGTAATTTCATTTACTCCATTAAGGTGGGTATTACCGCTCATTTCCTCCCACCCTTTCCTTCCCCCTCTCAGTCACAGTTTCCATTGGTCACAGAGCAACAAGTATCCAGGATACTCGATGAAAACGATTTTGATTTGTGAAGCAGCTGGTGCTGCCTCTACTGATTCAACGCCGCTCTCTAGTTTTACATTAGGTTAAAAATGTTGTTGTGGCGCTGGGTAAAAGAATAACACATCCTGGATTATTAGCCATGTTTTTTGACAGAACTTCTTCACACAACTAAAATAGATTAGGAAAAACTGCAAACAATGACAGCACGACCAATAAAAAGGCTCCAAATACAAAAACGCCCATGTGGAACTAACATTACAGATGTCTATAAGGTCATTTTGACTAGTCAATGTAACAGAGATAGCTCTAATATCATTTTGACCAGATATGTCATTTTCCCATTCGTGAGTGTGAAGTACATCATTATAGATATCTGTAACTACATTTGATTAAATAAAATAAATGTTAAAGAGCTCTGTAAATTTGTCATTTCGCCTGGTCAAAACTCTAATTAAGATATCTCAAACGCCATTTTAACAAGACAAAATTGAAGTTCAAGATATCTGACTATAACGTGATTTTGCCCAGTCAAATGGAATTTTGGATATCTAAAATTACAAATGAGCAGTCTTTAATTAACCAACTTCTTCGCTGACTAAAGTGGAATTGGACTGAAACTAGACCTAAACTGAAAACAAGTCTGAGGATTAAAATAAGAATTAAAAACATGTCATAAGAAAGACTAAATCAACTTGGGTTGTAAAAGTTAACACTGGTTGGAGGCTTGACTATTGACTCTAACCAGAGACACAAAGATGTCCAGAATGTCAACAGTTCTCCCTTTTTGCCAAACCTTTTACAGCAGCATGACCAAACAGCAACCTGTCTCATGTGAGAAAAAACTAAAGCATAAGCCAGACAAATCTGTTGACACACCTGAATTGCTCTCACTGCTACCTCAGAGGTCAACACTGTCACATCTCAGAGTGCTGTCTCAATGAAAACGAATGACATTTTGGAGGTAACCCTATGCCTACCAACAGAAATTGAGTTGGACAGAGATAAAGCAGCTTGTCCTATTTTGAGAGATGACAAACGCAGCATGGAGAGACTATTTTTGAGGGGACAAAAATAAGCTCCTAGACATTACACTATAGAAATGCTGAGAGCAGCGAGGTGTTGGGATGCGGTAAGCGTTAACATAGAAGAGCAGGAGCGAACAGTCAAGCAGGTACCCCTATTCAATTCCCGAACGTTGCCACGCATGTTCCTGCTACTGAGCTGGGATGACTTGACAGCCTTCTGGAGGGAACGCTGAAAACCTGATGGTTCTTTCTAAGTCTAGCAGCCACTAAATCAAGCCTTCCAATTACATTTATTCCCTGAAAGATAAACGTGTTCCTACTACGGGTGAAGGGAGCCACTTCGTAACTTAAGTTGAAAAACATCTAAGAGTGTGAAATACACTGCAGCAATATCTGTCAGGAAAGGGTTGACCAAAGGTCACAGTGATTTAGCAGCATATATCCAAAGCACACCCCAGTACAGAAAATACAGATGAGTTTCTTATTTTGCCTTTGGGGGTAGGATTTATGATAACACTTGACAAAAATCAACAGAAACATTTGTGATTACAAGCAGAGTTTCTCAATCTCAACTCCATCCTGACAAGAATAACAGCTCCTCCACCAAAGTGGCAGCACTGTTTACCACTGGCAGACAAACACGACAACAGTTACATTTCCTTCCTGGAGCTTTACCTTTCGGGCATTTATGAAAAGGACAGTACTCGTCATTGGCCCAGATGCCCCTAAAGCGGCACTCAACCTTGGCTAGATGACCTCTATCGAATAAGAGCCAGAAAGATGATATGGATGTAATGGGGTGAAAATCAGCCGGCCGTGGAGTGAAACATTTTCTTAAGCATTAGAACACATACACTCTCTTGACTGTCACGAGGAGAGCCTGTGAGCAAAGGGGGTGGGTGAGTGTTTAAAATACAGAGAATCCTGTATTCTCCTTTAGACACTGCTGGAGTAACGGAAGGAAAGAACATGTGCCCTAAATTTCTGTCCTGGCAATTAGTCCAGCTCCTGTTTAGGACAAAGTCTTGACACACCCTTCACCAGACAGAAAATATGACCCTACTGGTCACGAGGGTTAGCGGAAATAATTCAGAAACGGGCAGAAAACGAAGTCTACATTTCGGAGCGCCAGAAGGTGCTATAATTAGAGGTGTCCCGATCCAACTTTTTCACTTCTGATACAATACCGATATTTCTGCCTTAAGGATTGGATGATACTGCTGTCGATCTGATATGATATCAGCATGAGTCAGAGATACTTTTATTACTTATTCCATCGTGTGGGATGTTAGAAAAGGCTTGATCATGTGATATTTTTTTAAAAAAGGAAAGGGAACGATCGTCAGCAGTCACTGATCCATTTATTATTAACCAAATCGGTTACAAAAATTGTAATCTTAGATATGCTAATATCTTACAATTTCATAAATTGAATAGTAAATAAATAACCCTAAATATGACAGACATGGGCAAGCTGAGACAAAAAGACCTTCAAGTTCTTCACCGTGATTTCCTTAAGGCACTTCCTGCAGGCTCTAAAAGCTGCTTGATTGTGTGAAATGGCACAGGTACAGATTGTTTACGAGTTGCCGGGGGAATGCCCCAGAGTGTTTGTAAATGAAATGTCACTCATTTGAAATGTGGCACTCATGCAAGGTCTTTTTATTGGCTTTGTTTAGCCAGAGGTGCTTTGTTGGAACAGTCAGTGAAGCCCCGACTGCATCTGCAGAGGCTGAAAGTTAGCTCTCCATGAGCACGGAGCCACACCAAATCCCTTCCTGTTAAGAGTCAGCTGTTTGCTCATAAAAGTGCAATAGCAGGACATATCACGAAATCTGACAGCTGGGACAGGGTGTTACTCAGTGCACAACGGTGAGATTATGCACGCCTTGGAGCAAATCAAGTCGGTAGCTACTAATGGCACCAAGACTTGTGCTAACCGTGTTTAGAACAATTTTTAAAAACTTTGGATACAAAACAAGTGCAACAACTTGAAAAAAAGACAAATAACTCACAGTAACATTTGGAAATGTTCTGCTCTGGGTTCTTAAGCTATTTATCACTGTCATGACTGTTTTTGTTATAAATAAAGATAGATCAAGTGTAAAAACCTATTGTTAAAGATATGCACTATGTGGACTAAAGTATTTGGACTAATAAAGAGAAACTGTTTAAAATCCATATACTTCAGTATGTCGCATGTCCTTATGAGCTCTAATAGATCAGATGTTGATGATGAGTCTTTTTGTGGTAATTTATGCCCATTCAGTTTGTAGACCATTTATGAGGTCAAGCACGGCTGTTGGACGAGAAGGCCCAAACTGTTTCCACCATGTTGGAAACATCACATTGTCCTGAATATCTTGTAGGGTGGAGCAACATCCAAAACACAGTAGCATGTAAACTACAACATGATGAGAAAATGAGAAAACTGGCTTTAAAAAGATAGAAGAGTTTACGCGACAGTCGAGTTTACAAGGTTGCACAAAACAAACAATTTGAGACACTTACGTGAATTTATTAATGTGCATAAAACTACAATAAAAATGTGTAGGCATCGAAATCTTTAAAATGTTTAACTTTTACTGCAAAAAAAAAACAAACATTTTCCTCTCTTGTCCATACAAGAACCAAAACAAACTTAGACTGTCATTTGTACATCCATCCAGGAATAGAAAGCCTGGCACCACTCAAGGCGATCAGATGTTCAAGTAGAGATGATGGACGAGTAAAGGCCCAGTAACACCAGAGGAACTAAGACACATGCACGCATACACATCTGTGACCACAGTTACCATGACAGCAGAGCTCACTGGCCTTTAAATTCCAAGGTCAGACTAGTCTCCTAACTGCAGTGTGGCATGGAGACCTGACACACATGCTAATTTGAGCAGACAACCTACACTTGCACACCATGTGGTATCGAAGCGGTGGCAACGTAGTGTTCTTACCTTTAACGAGTCGAAGCAGGCGATCACCCTCCCGTTGTCCACCTGGCAGCTCTTGGGAGGATGAGCAAATTTGCATTCTTCATCGCTGCGCGAGCAAGTCCCCCTCTGAAACTGCCGGCACACTTCCAGAGTCAGCCATTTTGTGTCCCGTATGGAGGCAATATTTAGAGCCATGTCAACAGCGTACGCTGCAGAGCCGGGGCGGAGTGTAGCCACTTAGTTTTTAGAAGGAGAAGGCAATTCTCTGAGGAGGAGTTTCAGTGTGTTCCAGTTTTTCAAAAAAAGGGAAAATGGTAAAAAATAAAATAAAGCATGCAGCGTCTGAGACTAATGGAACATGTGGCTTTAAATGTTCGGTTTCAGGTCAGTAGGTGAGCTTTGTCCTTGCAGGGAGGGAAGCCAAGGTAATGGACTGGCAATGTCTCGTTGACATGAGCATGGAACTGCACTACTGTGTTATTGTGTCGAGTTGCTTATTCAAACAGCTAATTGTTCATCAATCAGCGACTCGCAGACCTCTGTCAGAGCATGGGGGACATGCTCAGAAGAGCTCGACCGCTTGTACCGACGCCCCCAAAGTGTCCCCGGGATGAGGGATGATGCCTTTGTGTGCGCGAATGCAAAACTGCAGCTATTCTGAGATACGGCACACGTTGGGAAAACAAAGGCTTTCTATTGCATTCTGTAGTCTGAGCTTGGGCACGCTTTTCCAGTGGTGCAGCACCTCACTTCCAGACAGGGAAGAGTTAAAGTCAAACCAAAGGGCAGGGATTCATGGGTGTGGAGGAAAGCGGAACAACACTCTGGTATCTTCAAACAGGATAATGTCTCACAAGGCACTTTCTCTCGTGATCTGAAATAGAGAAGAGAAACAAAAAGATTAATTTAACAGCAAGGCAACTACACGCAGAATTTGACAGGCAACAATTTAGCAAACACTCTTCAACAACGTTGACAGGGTTTGCTTATGCACTTCAAGCTAGAACAGTGCACATACTACATACTGCTTGAGAGAGTTTAGCTATAATACACCAGAAAAAGGCACTTATGGGGTCATTTAAAAGCCACTTTGAGTGCACGTCCCAGAGTTATTGTTGTGAGCCTGTTCGAGGTGACTAAAAGCCCACTGGCTTTCAAACATATTGAATTAGTGTGTATACTGCAAAGGGCTCTGTACTTTCAGACAGTGAACACGCAGTCAGAGATAGGCTGGGGAAAAAACCCGGGGGGTCCAATGTGCCCAATAGTGACTTAAACCAGAGGTAAAACCTTCCCAATAGAAAAGCATTCAAATAAGCACTGTATTTATTTCAGGCAGCAGTCCAGTTACCAGAGAGAGAAGGAGAGAAGCATATGCTAATGGCACACATGATTATGATGCTGCCCAGTGTGCTACCATCCTTAACAGTCTCCCAGTGTTGCGCTCATGTCCACCCTATTTCAGACCAGAAATGCACAGAGACTGAGACAAGACCAAGACCATAAGAATCCATTTTAAAAACTATGGCAAGGTTGAAAAGTTAAAGAGCATGCTTTCTTTCATTTGAAATACATTTGGCAGACAAAAACAAGGTGTATGCAACATCTCAAATCTTGACCAATTTGTTCCGCTAAATTCTTGCAAAAAATTATTATTATATTATGTAGAATTATTTTAAATAATGATGTTTGTTGGTCAGGTGAATGAGACCTAAAGTAAGTGTTCAGAGGTATTATTTCTGATGAGAAGAAGAATTTTAGTATGTATCAACACTTAAGGCACTAGAAAGCAGGACCAATCAGTGAGCTAATGCTAACTCATATCAACATTAACTAATTAGGAATAATTCCAAGTGCTGCGCCATATTATCACATTAATGAAGGTGAAGAGAATAGCAGATCAGTGCTGGTCTCAACTGGTCTTAACAGAAAATTGCGAGTTCAAAACACGACCAAGACCTTCAAAATGTGGTACTGCAACACTACCTCATTGACTTCTGCTGGTTAATTTACATTTGTGAGAAGAATGTATATTCCCTGCCACATCACGAGTGTCTGATGGCTGTCTGACGGGAAAGGACAGTCAGAAGACCAAAATTAGGAGGAAGTGACCTTTAGCTTGAGCATACGAGAATCACTTCCAAGCTACTGTGCAGGGAGCTCTTTCATGAAGCACATCTGGAAATGTTTTGCTGCTAACTGGGGGTGGGAATAAGGAAACAGACAGAGACAGGAGGAAAAAAGGGGTTGTAAAAAAAAAAAAAAAAAAAAAAAAAAAAGAGCTCTGGTTTAAAGATTACCCTTTTACAGTTTCATATTTGAACATACCTTCAGAAAATCCTACAAATCCATCACCTTGACCCACCGCTTGAGGCAGGCTTTACTTTGTAATCATGGCACGCTGAGACTTGTTTATAGAAGACCAAATCCTTTGCGAAGTTTGACTTTTAAACGCTTCCAGAGTGCCATTATCCTTTGGACCAAAGGTGCATTTGGAAGTACTGGTACGTAAGCAATAAACCCTACACTGTTCAAAAACACTACTGATCTAATAACCAATAAAAAAAATTTTTTAATGAATAAATTATAATCTAGGAATAAGGAGTGTAGTATATAGAACATGCGTCTAAAAGTAGGAGAATCTTGTCATTTTGGGATAAAACCGGTAATTATAATGCCTCCCTAATACAATCCAATAATCATTTTGCCCTACTTAAACACTGATCATGTGAAATGAGATCAGATGCTTCCTTGGCTGATCATACTCATGCTCAGGAAAGGCAGGATTCAATTTCATATCATCTACCCCGAGGGAGAGCGTGACAGGGGAGACAATCAGGTAAGAATCATGTCAGATCGGACCTTAAACAATTAATCTCATCTTATTTTTAGAAGTCTGGGATCAAGCTAACCTACTTCAGAGTAGGCAATGGGTGACACTTTTATGAAAAATGAGACTGACACATCTTGAATCATACCAAAAGGATGACAACAGTAAAGATGTTATTTAATGCTGCTGGAGACAAAAAATATAATCAGATAAACACATATTGTAGATAAATAAATTAAAGGGTCATTTTCTCAAAAAACAAAGATGTTCAGGGTTAAAATTGGTGCTCAAAATTTAGTTTTTAACTATACTGCAAAAGCTCAGTTTATTGACATTGCTGGAAATGTTTTGCACATTGCATTGTGGGATGTGGAGTCCCATAGACAGCTACAAAGAAGTGTTAATACTTTATTCCTACTGCGATTTCTGAAAGTTGCAGCAGAACCTGTGGCTTCCATGGAAACATCAGAATCCAGCTAAAATTGAATGTCTCGCTACATCTTCATCTGATAAAAAATGATCGTCTTTAGCAGCTTTGCATGTGTGTCAAGCACTTTAGGGTCATCAATGAATCTTAAACTCATTGGTCTTCATTCAAGCCCTTTTTAAGTCTAAACCAAATTGACCCACATGGAGGTGGTGGATAATTAAAAATTATACATGTACTCACAGTGGAAACATGTACGTACAACATCGTAGACTACATAAAAGTGACACCTCGAGTCATTTTCCTCACCCAAAGCTGAGCAAAGTAAAGCCCCTGCTGTAAAATGGACTGTCATCCTGGTGGGATAAGTGTTACAACTGTCACTTAGCAACATTACCTTGAAACGAGTGCGAGGAATTCAAACTCACTGGGGCTTAGAACTGCTTTACAAGTGAGGCGTGCATAGAACAGGTTAGCTTCACTGCAGCATGGTTTCATTTACACAAGGCTGCTGATATGAAAGGATGAAGCGACGGATGGTCAGCAGGTAGGAAAGGGCCACGCAGCATGTTCTGATTACCTCTCTCATGCGGGGATGTATATTGTCTACCTAGCACTAAATCCTCTGAATACCATCCCAGGGTCAATCCTGCCTTGGAGCCAATTCAAACCTGAGTTTGGCTCCGGTATGGAAATTCCTCTCTGAACTTGGATTGGTGCAGGATAGAATCATTCAGCTACTTTGGCATGAAAAGGAATATGTGTGCCAGAGAAATACACCAGCTATCAGTTCTATTTGGTTTGGTTGCTCCACACTGCTACACTGTGAGGTCACGCATCAGTCAAGACTTTGTCCCCTCTGTGTCATGTACAAACAGTAGGCAGACAGGTTGACCCGTCAAAGCAGGACAGAGATGTGAAGAAAATCATCACAGTGCTAGACTTTATGGATTACCAACGCTTACAGAGGCCAGCTGACAGGGGCATTATCTTGGTCAGCCTGCTTAATTGAATGAGACTCAGCGGGACTGGGGGCGTCTATAGTGAAAGTCATTGGCGTGACCTCTGAATACCACGTATGTAACCCATTAGTCTGGTATCTTTGTGCTCTGGCTGCATGGGGCAGTTTACCTTAGCTGCTTGTATTTGTTCAACACTGGTGATAAGCTACCTGATTCCTATTGGCCATCGGCTTGTGGAAAGTGTCTCCTGGGGCATATGGCAGGTGTTGCAAGCAAAAAAAAAAAAAAAAAACCAACCGAAAAACCTGAATGAATATCAGAGGCAAGCGTCTAAGTGAGGCATCTCAGTACCTACATTTCCATTTATTACCCTTTAAGGCCAGCAAACACCATTTGTACAGTCATTTGCATGGAAAAGAGGAACAAGTGGTCAATGTTTTTCAAGGCTGGGGAAAGAAAGGCTCATTGCAGAGTGGAAATAGGAAAATGTTTTCTTTCCAGTGACTCATGGAACATGAGAGAGCCTTATAGTCAAGGCTTTATCAAAATGTCCCTATTCTAAAAAACCAATAGCAGTGCAGGTAATGACATCACCACTCACCAGTGTGGAAAATGTTCGTTTGCATTGCCCAGACAGGAACTGAGCAAGACAGTTTAGTAACCTATAGCCTAATTTGAATTTAATGCTAAGCAGGCTGAGATGATTATAAAATTGTCTTTGGTGTAAGCTAGTATGGACACTTAAGTTTAATAACATCAAGTACCATTAGCGATAAGAACGGGTGAGCGAGCTGAGCTGGGGATATATCAGCAATAAGCTACTGAGAGCGACACGAAACCTCTTTGTCAAGTCAGCAGGTGGGCGTGGCCCATATCATAATAGCTTTACCTAGATCGCAGTGACCCGACTAACCTTGGTGCTGATATTCAGGCAAGGTTTTTCCTCTTGTCTCCTCATCGATGCGTTTGTTTGCAGTTACAGCAACTTTTTAAAGTCCAAGTCTCAGTGTGGTAAAAGATCTTGAATGAGTGAACAAATGATTAGACTTCTGCCCTGAGAAACCTACTAAATCTGTTATCAGTTTCAAGATTTCCAAAATTCTGCTTCAGGAAATCTCCATTACCACGTCATGTTAATATATATATATATATATATATATATATATATATATATATATATAATATAAATTTAATTACCGCCAAATCTCCCTCGCGTTTTGCACAAAACCCAGCGCAGCCGTGTGATTGGAGATGCGGCTTTTTACATTTTTTGGAATCAGAAAATCTGAGGTCAAAAGAGTGATCCAAGGATCTCTTTCTGTCCTGAAAAACCTATTAAATCTGTTTAATATCATCAGTACTATTAACATGGGAGCATTTTCCCAAAAGGGGAATTTCTGGCTTACAAGAATTCACCCCATTCTCCTCTCGACAGGAAGGGCTGAACTGATGTTTAATTTCGGATAACGCCCACTCTTGTTTGATCAGAAGCCAGACGTACCAAACTACTCTGGCCTTTTCCGAAGCACCTAATGATGTCCTACGCTCAATCCCACCCAGTTTGGTCCAGACTGCAAAGCTAAATTGAGACAGACAGTGGAAAGCTGGTGAGGTGTCAACATTATTTCACTTAAAAGGTTAAATATCAGATGGACCTTACAGCTGTAATCTTATAGTTATTTGTGTCTATACATAAAAACACCATTCTAAAACCTTGGATGGGTTTATTGGGACTTCGACACCAAGAGTTGGGAGAAACCACATGGAAAACTACAGCATTGACACATCATGTGTTTTTCTCACGCAAGTTAAGAATATGGAGCCCATGTGGCAAAAAGGAGAGCTCCTGATATTTGCACAGAGAAAAGGGCAAGTTGCTCTTTCTCTGGATTTGAAAAAAGAAAGTCCATAACGAAACTAGAAGCTGGATTGAACGTTGCTATCCTGAAGTCACATTGAAAATGTCATTTTTTTATGGTTTTCAAACTCCTATCTCTAGTTCAGATACAACATTCTGTCCAGTTCCCCCCTTCCCCACCCCCCACCCCCCATCCAGACAGGCTGGTATGCAGCACACTGCAGCAAAACTCTGGAGAAGAAAAAAAACTCAAGCAGAAAAGAGAAACAGAAAGCTAACATGATGACTGGTTCCCACCTGGTTTCACAGGATCCCGTCGCTCTGATGTGTGCCTCTGTCTGTCTGGAGGCTCCCAGTGCTCCTGTGACTCTGAGCCCTGCTTCAGGCTCACTGACTGGAGTTAATGACCATGTGAGCTGTTGTCATTCCTCACCAGCTGCCGACTGCTGCAGCCGGAGGTCCATGCCTTGACAAGGATTTTCTCTACGAGTCTCTATCTCTCTCGTGGTAAGGTGGCGGGCAGGAAGCTGAAGCACGGCTACTCCAACTATCTGAGTGAAACGCTTCCACCAGCAGCAGGAGCAGCAGCAGCAGCAGCAACCCTCCACCCCTAAATCCAGCCTCTTCCTGCCCACTAGGCTTTGAAATGGCCCTGCCCCTTAACAGCTCCAGCCAATCAAAAAACAGCTACATTGAATCACAGCTTTCTGAGGTTCCCTATTGGAGGACAGCAGACTAAATGATGGGGCAGCTTACAGTAACCACCCCTAAATGCTGATCCTAAAAGGTATTTCCCCAATTTCAATACACATTAGTTTCTTTGCATTCTGCCTTCATCACTGGAGCTGCTTTTCAAAAAGGAAAAAAGCTCACAAAAACAGAGAGTCTTGGGTTTTTGAAATGGTCAAGATCTTTCTCCAGAGGTGATCTTGAAAAGTGATGCTGCAGTTGCATGCCATCAGCCCTGTCCTTGTCTATGTTCTGTCATCATATTTAACACCATCCCCCCCAGGAAGAAGAAGCGCAACACCTCCTCCCTCTCCTGATTCTCCTCGACCTCCCTTCAGAATCTGTCCTCTAAACTCAGTCTGGCTCCAACTCAAACCCTCACCTGCATGCTTGCTTGCTTGCTTGCTTTCCCACAGATCTCTAAGGACCTTATCAACCAAATGCTCTTGTTTGACAGAGCAGAAAATCACATGCACATTACAACATCCAATTTGTGAACATTTGAACAGGGAAATAAAATACGATGATGGATAGAAATCAGGAGATCTCCATCCATCCATCCATCCGCCCTTCCCGATGACGACACACTGGTTGACTTCATGTGAGCCGTGAAAACCAAAGCGTCACAGAACTGATGAGTCAGAGATCCAGCTTCATGACTTTTCGATCCATATTCAATACAACAGCTGTACTGTCTCTCCCTTTTTTCTCTTTCAGCCTCCCCCCCTCAAACCCCTCCCTTCCTTGCTCCCTCTGTCTCACACAATGGTTGGGAATGACGTGGCAGCCTGGGCGTTTCGTTGACATCAATGAGAATAAACGTGCCAGGCAGTTTAATGACAAAACATACCTAATAACCACACCTGCTCGTGCTCTCAAAGCAACATGGAACTAAAGAGTCGGGGGTGATTCCAGAGTGACCATTCTGACATTAAGGACATTAAACAGTGACGTAATTTAAGGAATCAGGGCACCTGTAGGAAAAAAACACAGGCAGGGACTCAAGCTCAGCTGATGAAAAAGTAGGCAGGGGTTGTCAGGCTCCATTAAAAAAGCAAAAGTGTAGCCATACACCTTCATTGAAAGTAGACTGAAGTGGCTCAATTGTAGATGCAAAAGATTACCGGAATGCTCCAAAGACTCAATCCCAGAAGATGAGTCCAGGATGAGGACTGACTGGAAGAAAAAAAACACGACTTCATACGATGAATCATTCAGGACGGATAAGGCTCATCATCAATCTGTCATTTGGTGGCACATACCTTTCAAATGAACACATTACTTAGTAAATGTCGATAACAAGCCCTCCTCTGCAGACCTCGAGTAGCCTAGCTCCAAAATAGATTTGTCCAACAGGAAAACAAACAAAAGCCGAGCCACTTCCTTCCCTCCCCTCGCATTATCCCTGTCCTGTTTGACCCCTGACGAACACACATCAGATTCTACATCTTTGGAGCGTGCTTAAACAACCCCTAATCGAATAAGAGAAATAGCAGACCAATGTGTAGAAACTCTACAACCAGCACAGAATACTGTCTGATATATCAGAGCTCAGAAAACAGGCGGCGAAGATGGATCGATAAAAAGACAGCTGTGTTTTTTTCTATTATTAGCTGTAATCAAACTCGTACTGATTCTTTAAGGAGAGCTGCAGGAAATTAGAAGCAAGCTGTATTCCAGGAAGGGTCGATGTGATGTTTATCAAATGCAGAGATTACAATTTTTTGAATTATATTTTACTGATACTGATCAATCTCTCATTTCATCCCTTTTTTGTTCGAAGGATTCATTTAAGTGGATACCCCAAGGGTGTAATTCTCCTCTCAGATGCTACTTCTTCACAGACATGATGTCATCACAGCTGACCCAGCAAATCACCTAATTACAACTTATTACACTCACCCAGGTGAAAAGCCTTTCACTTAGCTGCAGCAGATGTGAAAATGTGCTTCCACTTATGTCTCATTGAAGCTGCTTTATTTTGTTAGCAATTGGGCCCAACAATCCATTAATCGTGACTACAATTCAAATTGTATCTGCCTTTCAAATGCTGGGAAATACACATAACACGCAGTTTGGTGACGACATTTGGCCATTTACGCACAAAAGACGAGTTAATAATAAAGCTACACCCAGCAGCAAAGCTCTCATCAGGTTATTATTATTACATGTTCATAAGAAGAAGCTGCAGCATCATCATCATCACCATCATGCACTAAAGCACATGGAGGCAGCAGCATTGAATCAGTGATTGATTTATAGCAGATGTGCTTCTCCATCTCGCACACAGCAAACCCAGACATGTGCGGTTAGTGTTGACATTGAAATATCAGTCGCTTCCAGCTGTTTAAAAACTAGCTGGGCGTCAGGGCTACACCTGCTAGTAAGCTAACGACCTGTCTCTTACCTGATGACGGAGTGTCACGTCCAGCTGCACCTCCGACGTCGCCAGCTCTTTCCCGCACAGCGCGGCTCTCGCACCTCGGCTCCTCCAGAGAGCTAATGCACCCAAAGCCTTTCGTATTCAATGGCAAACTTTGGCTGCGTGTCGGTGGTTTTAACGCCGTGAGACGTGTCCCCACTGCTTGCCAGTCTTCACACGCTAGCTCGCTAACTACTTTTAAGGCCAGGGTAGGAAGCAACAAGCGATTTTGACAGTTCAAGGAAATGTTAAGTTAGCTCGGCCGTCGGGGTTATTACACATTTCTTAACACATTAATTACTATTTATGCAACTGTTGTGACAGTTAACGTGTAATATGCATTAATTAGCCTATTTTTTTGACGACGTACCAATGCTACTTTTATAATTTTTTGCATTTTAATTGAGATATAATTGGTAAACATAGTGTAAACTCACCCAGGAGTGAAAGTGGTACAGTCTAGTGACGGGGCGGAATGGAGGCGGGAGAGTAGCTGTTACCAAGGAAACAACAGTGAATCTCCCTCAGGGAAAGATGTAGCCACAGAGTTATGAAAAATCTGTCAGTCAAAGTAGCCTTCAGCTGACTTTATTAAAGCTTTTTTTTTTTTTTTTTTACTATGGTTTGATGATATGTGTGTAGGAGTGTTCATACATACAAAAAAAAAGGTTAAACCTAGAGTTAAAACAACCATTTTTTGGTCTTTTTTTTTTTTTTCCTTTTTCAAAAATATCCTTATCGCAAGACCATTATTGTGTGTGTTTGTTGTGACCTTGAGTTTTTTTTTTTTTGCAGTCATTTAGTTTATTTTAGTTGTCGTTTTATATATATTTGTCTCATTTTGTGTGCGCTTGTTGTTGTATTGTGTGTTTTGGAATCACTTTGTATATTCTTCTGTCGTTTTGTGTATTTTTACTGTTGTTTTGTGTAATTTTCTCTCATTTTGTGTGTGTTTGTTGTTATTTTGTTATTGTGTGGAGTTGCTTATTGTACTTTAGTTGTCATTTTGTATATTTTTCTGTCAATTTGTATATTTTTGTCTCATTTTGTGTGGTTGTTCTGTTTTTTTTTTTGTTTTTTTTTTTTTTTTTGTTTTTTTACTATAGTTTGATAATACATGTGTAGGAACGTTCATACAACAATTCTTTTTGTCTTTTTTCCTTTTCCAAAAACATAATCATCACAAGCCCATTATTGTGTGACATATCGTGAACTACATTTTGTAAATTCCTCAAACAACTCCTCAAACTTGTGTGATTCCTAATATACAGTTGATCGGTATGTTCTTTACTGTTTAGAATTAAAACTGTACACTGTACAACTGTTGTAAAATGTTTATAATAGATGCAAAACACAGTAATGTATTTAGCAGAGGTGGGACGAAATGAAACGATACGAAAAAAGACAACAAAATGGAGTATAAACTCAAGCGAATATGAAAGATAAAAATAAATAAATATATAAAATAGCTCAAATGTTTCCTATAGAACGCACAAAAAAAGAGGAAAAACCCAATTATGTCGTCGTCGTGACATTCTTCACAAAACCTTCCTATCTGTACATGAACTTTGCATGAAAACATCAAACTAGAACAGTCTACACAGCCTGGATGGACATGTATACATCGCCACACCACTCGCACCATCGCATAGTCTTGTCGCACGATCAATCGTCCTACCCTTGGTGTTTAGTGTTAAATCGGAAAAGGAAAAAGTCATTTATTCAGGAGGTTGAGATGATGACAGATCTCCCATTGTTGCAGCGATACACCATGCATGCATATTCCCAGTATTCCCAGTATGTGCAGCCTAATTGCACACAGCTGGGCTGGATTTCGCCGTCCGTGACACGGAGACCTGTTGTCAGCAAAGGAGTGTGACAAGTCAACAAGGAACAAGTTAGAAGTATTCCCGGAATGAGAGGAGAGGGGCACAAATATAGCCCCACTGTTCATCCCACGTGCACCAACAATGAACATAGACGCCATCAATGTAGATCCAAGAAAAGACACTTTCTGCGCATATAACTACTTCTACAACCCTCTGACTAACAGCATTAAGAACAAACCCTGCTCTGCATCTATCTATATAACCCTCTCAGGCCATATATTAGCTGATTTTCCTAACAACACAGTGTATCCTGACATATTGCAAAATAAAACATGTTCCAGCGCCATCATGGATTGAGAATAATATTTTTAACATGTAAGTGATTATAAATATGAAGAGAAAAAAAAATAAGGCCTCCTCGCACAGGTCAAGTTCAACCCCTGAGGCCTAATGTATTGATCCAGATGCAGAGGAGGAGGCATTTGTTAAAACTCATGCTGCTGGCGTACACTTCTGCTTCTACATCACGTCCCTGAACGCCTACACCGTTGCACACAAGCATGCGAGTTCACATTGGGCAGATGTAAAAAAAAAAAAAAAAAAAACATGAATAAATTCACCACAAGATGCTAAATATTGGTTAAAATGAGGAAGTATGTCTTTGATTTACTCAAGAACATCAGTTGAGGTGGACGTGATATACAGTAGTTAAGCTCGACATGTACTGAAACTTGGGTTTCTATAGTGCACGAGTACTAGTGAAGCAAAATGTGTCACGACTACAGCAACTAAGCATTATATATTCTATGTTATGAGGGGGCGGGGAAAAGCAAATCCAGGCTTGCCATTGGCTTTTGAAATTCATCCCTCTTACTTAATTTACATCACGTTGCACTACTAGTAAATTATAAACTGTCCTCTAATACTCGTAAACAATTTTTATTATATTTTTTACTAGTACATAATTTTGGCGCACTAGTGCATGAGTAGACTACTAGTCGTTTGTGTTGTCAGTAATACTAGTAAAGCTTTAGGTAACATGTTTTAGGTCCCCCGCAACCCTGAAAAGTAGAACGCGTGTTGGAAAATGGATGGATATGTTAAGTTGACTAGTACTACTAGTAACAGTCTACAAGTTGACACGTTTTGTGCCAGAAACCTTGTTAAATAATTTTTGGTTTACTAGTACTACTACTACACAAAAATCTCACTAGCAGTACTAGTAGAACCAAACAATTCACCAGTAGTAGTAGTACTAGTTGACTGTTTTTTATTCCACTAGTTGTACTAGAAAGGCCAAAAGATTCACTAGTAGTACAAGTAGAATAGTTTTGATTCCACTAGTAGTACTAGTTAAGCCAAACAATTCACGAGTATTACGTGTAGACTGGACATTATTCTAGTAGCAGTGCTAGTTAAGCTAAACAATTCAATAGTAATACTAGTAGACTTGTTTTTATTCTACTAGCACTACTAGTTAAACCAAATAATTTACTAGTAGTACTAGTATAGTGGTTTTTATTCTACTAGTAGTACTAGTTAAACCAAATAATTTACTAGTCGTACTAGGAGACTGGTTTTTATTCTACTAGTAGTACTAGTTAAACCAAATAATTTACTAGTCATACTAGGAGACTGGTTTTTATTCTACTAGTAGTACTAGTTAAACCAAATAATTTACTAATCATACCAGGAGACTGGTTTTTATTCTACTAGTAGTACTAGTTAAACCAAATAATTTACTAGTCATACTAGAGACTGGTTTTTATTCTACTAGTAGTACTAGTTAAACCAAATAATTTACTAATCATACCAGGAGACTGGTTTTTATTCTACTAGTAGTACTAGTTAAACCAAATAATTTACTCGTCATACTAGAGACTGGTTTTTATTCTACTAGTAGTACTAGTTAAACCAAATAATTTACTAATCGTACTAGGAGACTGGTTTTTATTCTACTAGTAGTACTAGTTAAACCAAATAATTTACTAGTCATACTAGAGACTGGTTTTTATTCTACTAGTAGTACTAGTTAAACCAAATAATTTACTAGTCATACTAGAGACTGGTTTTTATTCTACTAGTAGTACTAGTTAAACCAAATAATTTACTAGTCATACTAGGAGACTGGTTTTTATTCTACTAGTAGTACTAGTTAAACCAAATAATTTACTAATCATAATAGGAGACTGGTTTTTATTCTACTAGTAGTACTAGTTAAACCAAATAATTTACTAATCGTACTAGGAGACTGGTTTTTATTCTACTAGTAGTACTAGTTGAACCAAATAATTTACTCGTCATACTAGAGACTGGTTTTTATTCTACTAGTAGTACTATAAGGCCAAAATATTCACTATTAGTACTAGTATAGTGGTTTTTATTCCACTAGCACTACTAGTTAAGCTAAACAATTCAATAGTAATACTAGTAGACTTGTTTTTATTCTACTAGCACAACTAGTTAAGCCAAATAATTTACTAGTCATACTAGGAGACTGGTTTTTATTCTACTAGTAGTACTATAAGGCCAAAATATTCACTAGTAGTACTAGTATAGTGGTTTTTATTCCACTAGTAGTACTAGTTAAACTAAATAATTTACTAGTCATACTAGGAGACTGGTTTTTATTCTACTAGTAGTACTATAAGGCCAAAATATTCACTATTAGTACTAGTATAGTGGTTTTTATTCCACTAGCACTACTAGTTAAGCTAAACAATTCAATAGTAATACTAGTAGACTTGTTTTTATTCTACTAGCACAACTAGTTAAGCCAAATAATTTACTAGTCATACTAGGAGACTGGTTTTTATTCTACTAGTAGTACTATAAGGCCAAAATATTCACTAGTAGTACTATTATAGTGGTTTTTATTCCACTAATAGTACTAGTTAAACCAAATAATTTACTAGTCGTACTAGGAGACTGGTTTTTATTCTACTAGTAGTACTAGTAAAGCCAAAAGATTCACTACCAGTAGACCTAATGCAAATTAAGTAGGAGGGATTAGAACCAAATCCAGCTCTCTGATTGGTTTGAATATTTACGAAAGCCAATGACAAGCCTGAATTTGCTGTCCGCCGCCCCCTTATTAGCATATTAGGACTTATAGTGCTAGTGACACTCTTTGATTCACGAGTAACGTGTACTCGGGGACTAGTAAACCAAACTGGAGCAGATGGACTCCATGTTTGAGCACTAGTAGAGCTTCACTACGGCTGATTAGTAACTACGTTTACTTCCATCGAGGCCTCATTTGAGGGATCATCTGAGGAGGCCTCATGCAGAACATCCACCCAAAACTGTTGAACGCAGTGGAAACACACACACACACACACACACACACACACACACACACACACACACACACACAATGAGCAAAGCTTTCAGGACAGCATTGATCTGTTTCTGTGCTCTAATTGAGAGCACGGTTGATTGTGAAAGCTTTTAACCCAAATGTCTAATGCCGCACAGGTTCGTCACGGCTCACATGTGGTCGATTTGATTGATTGGCAGGAGATCACCTGGACATTTATTCTCATTTATTAATCACACAGTCCTGAGTAATGAGGGGATGGACAAAGGTCCACCTAGGTTCACGCAGTGCGCAATGCACTGAGCTGAAGCTGCTCAAAAAATGCTTCCTCTCAGCATTTTGAGGCAGAGTCTCATTTGTTCACAGAGAAGACACCGGTTATGCATCGCCATAAATCATCCGCTGCAGCTGGTTTAGTCGCTGCAGCTGGTTTAGTCATGTGGCTTCACCCGTTCCTCCAGGATTCATTTCAGCATAAACGAGGAAACACTGCAGTCCTCACCAAATCATAAGTGAGGCAATTCAAGCAAATTCACACTTATGTAGAAACTGTAACTCTGCGTACAACACATAGTTCATCTGGAAACTTCTATTACAGCAGGGGCCTCAAAAAATGTGACTGTCTGATCTAAGGGCCACATGATCAACATCCATGTGAGCAATCACAGTATTAATACAGGAAACAAGAAAGAGGGTGTATTTGCGTTGTCTTTTGTGTATTTTCCCCCTCGTTTTGTGTGTGTTTGTGGTGGATTTGTGTTTTTTTGGAGTCATTTAAGTTTCTATTAGTTGTTGTTTTATATACAGTATTTGTCTCTGATTTTGTGTGTAGTTAGTCATTTTGTATGTTTTTGTCTCATTTTGTGTGCGCTTGTTGTTGTATTGTGTGTTTTGGAATCATTTTGTGATTTTTTTTGATGTTATTGGAGGCACTTTGCATATTTTTTACTGTCATTTTGTGCAATTTTGCTGTTATTTTGTGTAATTTTCTCTCATTTGGTGTGTGTTTGTTGTTATTTTGTCCTTGTTTGGGGTCTTTTATTGTATTTTAGTTGTCATTTTGTATATTTTTCCGTCAATTTGTATATTTTTGTCTCGTTTTGTGTGCATTTGTGGTTGTTTTGGATTTGTTTTGTGATTTCTTTCTGTCTCTGTGTCATTTCACACATTTATTTTGTCATTTTGTACATTTGTCTCTAATCACGTCTGTATTTGTTGCTGTTTTGTATTTTTTGAGTCAGTTTGTGTGTTTTGGCAGGTACAGTACTGTTGTGCATTTCTGCTATCATGTTATGTTTTCTAGTGTCATCTTTGTGTATTTTTGTTGTCATTTTATACATTTGTCTGTCATTTGGTGCGTTTTTGTTGTCGTATCGCGCGTTTCGCTGGTAATTCTGTGCATTTCTGTTTCGATATCGTGTTTTCGGAGTCATTTTTGACGTTGTCTTGTGCATCTTTCTGTCATTTCGTGCGTTTTAGAGTCACTGTTTTGCGCAATTTCAGCAGGAGGAGCTAACATGAATGAACACATTCAAAGTTTGAGGGTATTTCACTACGTATTATGCATCTTTACATGAGTAAAAGTGTTCGAGCTACTTTATGGTAACCACGTAACAAATGCAGCAAACACACTGAGAGTATTTGGCCCGCGGACCTTGACTTTGACACAACCCACATCCAAAAAAAAAGCACATAATACAACATATACTGTATATACATCAAAATGTGTGTGTGTTCATTTTATCACTAACACTCTCGGTGTAAAGCAGATTATCAGGAGAAAAAAAAGAGTCCAGAACAATAAGCTGAGAGGTTGGAAAATCTCTGCTAAGCTGAATAAAGCAATGGCGTTCTCGTGAGTTACAATTATAAATCACATAAATGCGATTAGCGCAGCTTTAATCATAATCAGTGGACCTGATGATGTCACTTTTACACATTTAATAATGAAATAAGCATTTTTCACCTCTGCCATTTTACCCACAAACATGCACGTAGGACTAGTGTAAAGTCCAAAGTGCAAAGATGAAGATGCATTTATGATGAGAAAGCACAAAGGCAGTAATTGTGAGCGATGGGAAATCGTGAAAATGTCAGAAGAAAATTGCATATTACCATGACAACCCAGCTATTGTCTCGTCAAGGTGGCGAGAGGAGGAAAATCTCGAGGCTGACTATTGTTCTGCATCAGAAATCATTTGTGTGGACACTAAAACCAAACGGCTCCTGAAATAGCAACGCAAAAATCAATGCGGCTTCATCAGCAGGGCCATCGCTGCCGTCCAAAGTGCTTCCAAATACAGGAAAGATACTTATATTATTCATGAGCTCAAGGTTTGCACAAGGCCATCAGCCTGACCCAGACTCCTTAATGGCTGCAACGCCAAAGCGTGCCTGTCATCCTGACCTGAGCGTCTGTGAGCAGACCAAAGTCATCAATAAGATCTGTGAGAAAATGATCAAAATGTGGGAAAAAACAACCAAACATGAAGCTTTATAACAATATTCAACTGCAATTGTTAGTAACGGTAATGAAATAATAAAATGCAATATTTCTTTGTTTTATTTTCATGAGAGAAAGTCTAATAATGCAATATATTAACACAGTAAAATAATAATCTAATACTGGTATTAATTATCACAATTTAAGATGACAATTTAAATTGTAATTTGATGATTCAGGGGATAACAAACATTAAGACATCAAATATTAAATATAATATAAGATTTTAAAATTTGAAAAATAATAAACACAAAAGTGGAATTTTTTTGCATTGAATTCTTTTTTTAAAAAAAACATTTTCAATAAGTAGAAGGAGAAAAATAAAGTTTTATTTATTTAATAAATAAATGTATTTAATAAACGGTGTATTTGTGTTGTTATGTGTGTTTTTGGAGTCATTTTGTGAATTTTTGTAGTCACTTTGTGTATTTTTTTCTTGTTTTTTTTTTTTGCACCCACCTTGGAGGCCGCACAAAATGAGACTGAGAGCCGCATGTGCTAAGTTATTTAAATGTTAAATTTTTCATATTTAAAAATTTGAAAGATAAAAAACACAAAAAGTAGAAGAAATGTAGTATTTTTTCCTAAATGATAATAATAATAATAATAATAATAATAATAATAATAATAATAATAATAATAATAATAATACATTTGTATTTATTTACTAGCTGTTACACTCAATTTTATATTCGAGTATTAGCATTGAAATATTATTTTAAAAATTACAAATTGTGATATTTTTTAATTTATTTTGATTTTTTTAAGAAGGACGTCTCCTAGACTAACATAAAATTGTGTGTGTGTGTGTGTGTGTGTGTGTGTCAGGCCTCTGTGATGATGTAACCTGCAGTATAAATGTTTGTGTACATTTCTCCCTGGATGGGAGGAAGAATAATAACTTGTCTCAAGGAAACCCATCAAGATGAAATATGGACGCTGGAGCTGCAGAGCTGTTCGCTGCCACAGCAGGTTACAGATGTGGATGGCCACCCCCCACCCACCCCACCCACGCCCACCCCCACATCCATTACCCAGAAGATGCTGATCCCAGGATGCAACGTTCCAAACCCCCCCACCCCATCCTTTACTGTACCATGGTCTGACCCTGATGTTTTCTGGAAGTGTGGGATGAGTCTGGCCAGTGTTCAGGTTTCAGGGGACATTTATTATATTATTGGGGGCCACAGAAATGTGATCCAAGGTCCACATTCATGTCAGCATTTAGAATAATGACCAATCTGAGCATTAATACAGGAAAGAATAAAGAGCTTTTCTGTGTTTTTCTTTTCCTTTTCTATATTTTTCCATCATTTTTGTTGTCAATATGTGACTTTTTCCAGTCATTTGACATATTTATTTGCCTTTTTGTATATTTTTCTCTTGTTTTGTGTGTGCTTGTTGTCATTTTGTAAATTTTAATGTCATGTCGTGTTGTTCTTTTAGTTGTCTTGTGTGTTTTGCGGGTAATCTTGTGCATTTTTGCTGTCACACTATGTTTTTTAATGTATTTATGTTGTCGTTTTGCATATTTTCCCATTATTTTGTGCATTTTTGTTGTCAAAATGCATCTCTTTGGAGTCGTTTTGCATAATTCTTTGTAGTTTTGTGTATTTTGTGTATGTCGTGTATTTATTTTGGTTGTCTTGTGTGTTTTGTGTTAAAAAATTGTGCATTTTTGTTGTTATTGTGTTTTAACAATTTTCTTGTTTATTTTGTTGGCATTTTGCATATTTTCTTGTGTACTTTTGTTTGATTCATTTTGCAAATGTATTTTAGTATATTTTTCTCTTATTTTGTGTGTGTGTGTGTGTGTGTATTTTAATGTCATGTTGTGCATTTCTTTTTGTTGTCTTGGGTATTTTTGAGAGTAATCTTGTGTTTTTTATTGTCATACTGTGTTTTTAAATACATTTTTTTGGTATTTTTGTTGTCTTTTTCAATATTTGCTGCATTTCTGTTGCGATAAAGTGTATTTTTTGGAGTCATTTTGCATATTTCCTGTCATTCAGTATATTTTTCAAATTTTTTGGAGTCATTTTGTGTAATTTTATATTTATTTGGAGTATCTTTTGTGTATTTTGGTTATCAATACACAAAATGACTCAAAACCAAAGCAGAAAAACAACAACCACATACCAAATTACAGAAACATTATGCAAAACAATTTCAAAAATAAAATTAAATAGAAAAATATGCAAAATGACATCAAATGACAGAGAAATGTTATTAAAACCAGAAATACTGACACAATGCTTTGTTTATTCCTGTGATAATGCTCAGAATTGTCATTTTTATAAATGAAAGTTGTTAATTAGGCTCCTGGATCACATTTTGGTGATAAAACTTCTACAATCCTAAGACATACCAACGTTTAGGCGAAACATGTGATTCGAGCAGCAGAAAACACGCCCACTCAGCGTGTTTTTCTCCTCTCCTCCTGCTCAGTGGATCAAACAGACATTTAAACATTCATTTTGTGGCTAAATAAGCTTTGTGCTACACGCTCGCTCTGTAATTATTGATCCCTGAGTGGCCTTGAAGGCAGCATCGGTCACAGCCTCCTTCAAGCCCAGCAATTATTATATTACTGTAACCATGGTGATTTATCTGTTGTGGAAATGTATTTATGGATCAGGGATGTGCGTGTGTGTGTGTGTGTGTGTGTGTGGGCATCAGCACACAGTTGACCTCTGACCTTTAGGCACAGCTCCATGCCGTTTAAATCCTAGATATTTAGAAGTGAATAGAATAAGAAGTATTTTATTTATTTTAACTGGAAGGTAAAGAACAAACTGGTTTGTAACAACAGAAACTTAGACTATTACTGGTACTTAAAAATAATTAAAAGAAAAACATGCTTTTTTTTAATGAATTTTATAAAGCTCTACATATATATTTATCCTATTTATCCTTTATTCTCTATCTATCCTTTATTTATCCCTCATCCTTTATATTTATTATTATTATTATTATTATTATTATTATTATTATTATTATTGTTGCTGGGTTGTTCCTTGTACTGTCCTTAAAACTGTACATGGCCATTAAAGACATTATTTCTGATTCTGATTCTGATAGTAGTGAAACACCGCCATCTAGTGGCCAAATTAAGCATTTTATCTCATCTTATTTGATCTAATTTCCTTGACTTTAATCGAATTTAATATCATCTAATTTTATTTCATTTATATCAATTCTATCCAATCTAATTATGCCTGTAGTTTACCTGAAAACTATGTAATTCATTTGATCTCAATTCTATTTTATCTCAAATAATGTATATGAATATTGAAAAAATGTAAAAAATAAAATAAAAATAATAATAATAATACTAAAATAACAATATTAATAATGAAAATCTTACATTTAATTAATTTAATTGAATATTATCAAATTTTATCATATGGAAGCTCAATTTAATTTAATTTAATCTAATCTTAAATCATTTAATTTAATCTCATCCTGTTTTTTTTTTTTCCTTAATGAAGTTGGAGGCTCAATGAACTGAAAAATATTTTATCTTTAAAACACATAACTTTGTAGCTCATTTTCACCACTTTTTTTTGCTGAGAAATCTAAAATAAAATGAGAAAAGAAAGCAGGAAAAAGGCTGCATGTCATACCAATAATGACCACAAGGGGGAACCATTACCATTGGAAAGCAGGGAAAGGCTTTATAACGACAATAAAAAAGTACAATACCCAAAAATGACTTCAAAATACACAAAATGAGATAGAAATACACAAAACGACAGCAAAAAAATACACAAAAACAAGAACAAAAATACAAAATGATTGGAAAACACGCCAAATGACAGGAAATTTAAAACGCAAAAGCAAAAATACACAAAAACTACACCATAAATGCTGAAAATTACTTGCAAAACACATAAGAAGACTACAAAAAAAAAAAAAAAAAAAAAAAAAAAAAAACACAAAATAATACAACAACACTGTGATAAAAAAAAAAAAAAACACAGATACAGATGAATGCAGACAGCAGGTGGCGCTGTTGCTCTACTGAAAAGCTCAGATTTGTCTCTAAAAAAAAGCTTCTTTTGTTCTGAAGAAAGAGATGAAAAGAAAAACCTGTAGAATGGACTTTTTTATTGCATCATGTAAGATAACAGTGATTAATCCTCATATTCGTCAGTACATTTTTACATGTAGATCAAATAAAGCAGATGCACGGGACAAAATAGGGAAAATGTCAATTGTAAACACTTAAAAATTATAAGAAAATATACACAACCCATACAATAATACACAAAAATGACTACAAACACACACAAAATGAGAGAAAAATACAGAAAACAACAGCAAATGTATACAAAAAAACACATCATTTCACAGGCGACTACAAAAAAACAACACAAAATGACTCAAAAACATGCATAATGACAAACACAAAAACAAAAATACACAAAGTGACAACAAAAATTACTGACAAAACAACGAGATGACAAAATCATAGGAAAATATACAAAATTCATACAATAACACACAAAAATGACTACAAAAATACACAGAATGGGAGAAAAATACGCAAAACAACAGCAAAAATACACAAACTAACAACAGAAATGCACACAATTACTTGCAAAACACACAAGACGACAAAATGATAAAAAAAAAAAAATATATACACAACCCATACAATAATACAGCAAGACGCGAGAAAAATGCACAAAACTCAGCAAAAATACACAATATGACAACAGAAATGCACAACATTACTCACAAAACACACAGGGCGACAACAACAACAAAAAAACACACACAAAATGATTCAAACACAAAAAACAAAATGACAACAAAAATTCACAAAAAAAGACAAAATGATAGGATAATATACACAACCCATACAATAATACACAAGAATGACTACAGACGCACACTTAATGAGAGAAAAATACACAAAACAACAGCAAAAATACACAAAATGACAGCAGAAATGCACACAATTACTTGCAAAACAGTTAAATAAATAGATAAATTAAAAAACTGTAAAATGTAGTAAAACATGCATTTGGGAACTGCTGTTTTTTCTTCTCCCCTCCTGGAATATATTCTAAAGCCACAGTGGAATCATCACCGCTGACAGATATGGTCCCAGTGCAGGAGACAACCAGGAAAAGAGGGATCATGCATGGATGCTGAGGTGGGAAATGGCTCTCATGGGGATGGAGCACTGGGAGTGAAAAACAGGATTCTGCTCCTGCATGAACCAAAATAAAGGTGCTGACAGCTTCCTCCATCCAAGCCCAGTGGGAGCGCTTATCCAGTGTTGCATTGTGAGATAAGAGGTGGGGGGATTTATTTATCCAGCTTGAAAGCTCGTGCATGATGATGGAACTACGTGTGGTGTGTGCATTTATCCACTTTTGGTATGCCAGTCAGGATTAAAGGTCACAGTCTGTGGGATAAATGTGTGTTTAAAGATTCATAAAGGGGAGCTGGGACTTTATAGCCCTTTGTCTGCCTTGTTCCTACTTGGTACACCTGCCATCAAACATTGTTCAGCTCATTTCCACAGAAGAAGAAGAAGAAAAAGAAGAAGAATTAAAAAAAAAAAAAAGGCCCACATCCCATCAAACACCAAGGCCAGAATATTTTCCCTCTATTGTCTGATAAGAAAGCTCACATCTTAACGGAAAGCCAGGCTTTTGTTGTGGTTATCCTCCGGGTGGTTAAAAGGAAGGTGTTAGATCTGATGTTATTCCAGCACAAACAGACATCTGGTGATTTTATAGCCTCACGTGATGAGGTTTTTATGAAGGGCAGGAGGGGGTAGAGCTTTTACACGCGACAAATAAAGGAACCGTGTGTAAAACGTCTTTTAAAACAACGTAGCAAACAGGAATATCGGTCAAATTTGAAGAAATTCAAGATTTTTTACAAAAAAAAAAACAGATAAGTCGCACTTGGCTATAAGTCACACTGCTGGTGCTGCTGGACGTTTTAAGAAACCACATCAAACGAAATAAAATCGCAAAATAAACAAATTCAACTCAATTCAAATTCAAATTCAAATACATTCTCCAATGGCACTGTTTTTATTTTGCCAAGAAAACAAATCTAACCAACTGAAGTAAAATGCACAAAATGACAAATTTTAATCTTTGGATTCCTTAGAGCAGTGATTCTCAACTGGTGGGTTGGGACCCAAAAGTGGGTCGCGGACCAGTACTGGGTGGGTCGCGGAAAGCTGGCCAAAAAAAAAAAAAAAAAAAAAATACATAACGTCTGTCATGTTGGACTTCTCTTTTATTTTGAAAGAAACTTTTCTTTTGACAGGCATGCTGTGAAAACCTTATTGCACAGCAAAATGTATAGATTTATGTTTTAATAAAGATTATATATGCGTGTTTTCAACAACTGTCTTTGAAAAAAACTAAATATGGATGGTTGAATTGAAAAAGAAATGTAAGAAGTGGGTTTCACGATTTGATGACCAAGGCAAAATGTGGGTCCCAGGGTGAGATGAGTTGAGAACCCCTGCCTTAGAGTATGTCTAGTACCCCTCCAAGCCAACAGGTGGCAGTAGACACCATAAAAAGAGTCAAATAAATGCTGTGTGACATTTTTAATGTAACATTAATGATTAAACAAACACATAAGTGATGAAACATGCCATCTTGTGGTTTAATGCTGTATTACAAGTCTTTCTCTGGAAAGTCTGTGTTTTCTTTAATAGCTATTGTGGCGATTCGGGGAGAGCCGCTACCGAAAAATGGTGAATGTACATCAACTTTTTGTTTGTGGTGAGTTCATTTTCTCCAACTTTTCACATGGGAGTGAATTAAAAAAATACACCAAATGACTCCAAAAACCCAATCGTGCAACAAAACACCAAAAAAAGACAACAGGAATACATGGTATGACTCCAAAAACACACAAAATTAGAGAAATAATATACAAAATGCCAACAAAAACTGACAAAATGAGAACAAAAAGACATAAAATGACCAAAAATAATCAAAAAACATCAAAGATATACAAATTTACAACAAATTTACAAATAAATGACTCCAAAAACACATCCTGGCAACAAAAAAATCCCCCTAAAGACAACGAAAAAAAAACTTTTGTAATGAGACATGCCAAGTTTTTCTCTGGAAAGTCGGTGTTTTCTTTAAGAGCTATTGTGTACTCAAAAATTGAAAAAAACACCCAATTTTGCAACAAAACACCAAAAAAAGACAAGAATACATCGTATGACTCCAAAAACACACAAAATTAAGGAAATAATATACAAAATGACAACAAAAACAGACAAAATGATAACAAAAAGACACAAAATGGCAAAAAAATGACCAAAAATCAACTTTTTTTGTGGTGATTTAATCCTCTCCAACTTTTCACACTGGAGTGGAATACACTGGTTTCCAGCTCCTCCCTTAAACTAGATTTAGGAGTTTCCCACCTACAAAGATGACTCCCAGTTGGAAAGGTTGGAAAATAATCTCGATTGTTTCGCACTTCGCTCAGAGTTAGAAAAATAAGCATGACAAAGGCCTCTCAGTCATCACCACAGGGGGCCACAGGGGAGCCCTCAGATACAGGATGGAAGCACACCTCACAATAGCAGTGGAGATCAGAGGGAGCCTCCATAAGGGATGTTTAGGGATGCTTTATGTGCAGGGTGAAGGTGTGTCTCCACAGGTCAAGCCTCTGCTTTCCTCTGCTCTCCACTGGGAGGGGCCCCAGGGTCCGTTACAACAGGAAGAGACTGTAGGTCAAAGCACAGACCTCTTGTCTTCCTGCCTGTGTGACAGACGCGTGTCTATCTTAGTTTAACATCAATGTCCAACCAAGCCTTTCCACGGATACACACAAAAGCAGCAGCTTTGTGCACATTTTACTGGTTCGCAACTGTCGGGTCGGGGGCGACGTGCGGTTCTCGAATGTCGTTTTATGCGGTCCCCCCCAAAAAAACTCACAAAATGACAGAAAAATAACCAAACAACATCAAGCATATATCCTAAAGACAACAGATGACTCCAAAAATGCACACAATAACAACAAATGCACACAAAATTTGAGAAATAATACACAAAAGGACAACAAAATGACAAAAATAAACAAAAAGATGTACAAAACTACAACAAAAACTGACAAATCAACAACAAATTCACACAAAAGCAATTAAAAAAAACACAGAATGACAGAAAAATAAACAAAACATCACAAATATACACAAAAAAAACACACCAAATGACTCCAAATACCAAAATGTGGTGACAAAACACCCTAAAAGACAGCAAGAAATGACTCCAAAAGCACACAAAATTCGAGAAATAATGAACAATATGATAACAAAAACAGACAAAGTGAAACAAAAATAAACACAAATACACCAAATGATTCCAAAAACACATCGTGGCAACAAAAAAAGACAACAAAGGAATGCATAAAATGACTCCAAAACAACAGCAAACACACACATAATGATAGAACATTAATATACAAAGTGACAACAAACACACGTGTGATAAAAGTTGCCTGTCTTGTCTATTTACATACAAAGCTGCTCTGACACGCCCCTTTTCAATCCATTCAGGCCTATTGGTGTTAAAAGTGAAATATTTCTACGTGAGTTTAGCTCTAAATAGAGCAGAAATCTATTGAATCTATCGACTGAGATGCAGCAGCAGCAGCAGAAGGTCAGGGACACACAGACACATCAACAGCCCCCCACAGCCACGGCCACTCCTCAGTCTATTAACTCGGCTCTATAGTATACAGCCCGCAGCATTACAACTTCATTGCCCTCCATGTTGAAGACAGACGTGTGCTCGTTGATAAGATCACCTGAGAAAGAATAAATAAGGCGCGTTCCCCTGCCCAAACAATCCAAACGGGAGCTGATAAGTCTGCACAGACAGACCCGAACCTCCGAGACACACACTCTTGCCTTTGTGCCCTGATAACGGGAACCTAATCAGCATATTATTGATAGTCTTAATGAGAAAGGCTCTGAGTCACTGAAGCCATTAGCCAGGATAAAAGAGCCTTAATTGTTTTGAGCGTGCACGTTGGTGCACGCACGTGTGTGTTTTACAGTGTGTGCATGTTCCTGGTTAAGATCCAGGCTAATTTAATAGGTTTCCCATGTTCGCAACTTTTCCTCCCACTTAATTAAGAGGATTAATTACGGGCTCGGACAGAGGTCTGGTGCACGGAGCTCTCCATTTTGTAGCCCTTGAACTGGTCCAGTGAGACTGGATATCTGTGCACATAATGGGAGTGGTCCCTTCACGTTGTCCAACGTCACGCGTGTCCTCTCGTTGCATCGAGGACGCCACGCGTTGCAGGTTCTCGTCTGCAACGACCTCTGGAAGGCCTCAAGTTTTCCGTGATCGTGGAAAACGGACGGGGAAAAAAAAAAAAACCCGGAATTATCGTTCCGGAACGGAGAAATCCATCTTTGTCTATTGATTTCAAATCAGGATGAAACATGACATGGAAATGTACGGAAGTGGATTATGTGGAGAAGGTATATTTGAGCAAATCGAGAATAAAGTCGAAATGTGGAAAATAAAGTGTCAAAGTCAAGCTTGACGTTCATGATCATGATAAAAGTCAAAGGTTTGCTATTAAAGTCAAATCTAAACAGGAGGGCGTTTCACCAGTTGGCGGTAATTAAAGGTTTCATAAATAATGTTGTGGGACCATGTCACACATGTCTATGGGGTTTTTCCTGTTAAACGGGTGGCTGAGGGTTAGCATTGTGGCTAATCTGTAAATCATATGAGGCATATCAAAAGTAAAATTATTAACAGTAGTTGCCTATTATCCTGATGTAGCATGTTTGGTGCAGTTTCAGGATGTTCATTGGCCAGGAAAGTGATTTAAACAGCGAAAGATGATGAAATGAAAAAGCGTAAAAGGGACGAGTGAAACAAAAATGAATCTGGGAAATTCGGAAGCTGAAATTCCGAGCCCCTCAGAAGGATGTCAGCAGCTCGGCAATGGCGTGGAACAATATTCCCCCTCACGCTCCATCTGCAGCCATAATATCAGCACTGCTGCCAGACATGAGCGGAGCACTGCTGGACACACACCATTACGTCTGATTGTCCGTGTGTGGGAATAAAAGTGCACGGCCTGCAGGTCACACATCCTGTCGGGTGCTTGTTCGCGACTCGGTGCCAGCTTTGCTCGTGGACTCGTTTCTACGCCGCCATAACCGTTAGACATCTGTGGGCGGACGAGCATCTTCTGAGGCGGTAACAGGACATTAACACTGTTTACACGCTGTAAAACATGTGCCAAAATGGAAAAAAACAACCTCTATTTCATTTGGAATATTTTCAATATTTATGCATTGTTTTGCTGTCTTTCTCAGACTTTTTTTTGGGATAAATTTGAGATTTTGAAACCCTGACAACAAGAGCTCACAGCCTCTGTTTATACATCTGCTGAGGAGAAGTTAAAGTTGATTTTTACACTTGGATATTCTCTGGAAATCCAGTACATTGAAGTGATTTTAATCACTAATTACAAATATTGGTGGTATTAGTTAAATCCATATCCTGTAGGAGGAGCCAACAATTTTGTGGCCACACCTACTTCCCTAACACCAAATTTGGAGACGCAACCAATAAAAAATAGATGATTCCCAAGGGGCAGCTTTAATAGAACAAATCTTTTTTTTTACCAATGCATTACTAAATCAAATACACAAACATGATTCATTATTTTAACAATGCTTTCCACACAGAATACCAACTTATGCTTTCAGCCTTTCAAAATAAGAGCCTTGTTATCAACCGATAGCATAATCTGCTGTAAATAAATACATTTTTTTTTACACCTTAATTCTTCAGAGAAATTAATTTGCTATGTGAAGTTGTCATTATGAATAATTATTGTCCCAAGAGTTACAATTACACTATAATCTTACGCTAGCATTTATTTTTCTTCTTATTCTCTGTCATGTTGCTGCAAATATGAATTTCCTCACTGGGGATCAATAAAGGTGTATTCTATTCTACACTAATCCCTGAGATTAGTCTGATGTGATATACATATATAGGCTATTTATTTTATTAATCATGTACTGATGCCAGCGACTCGTATTAACAGTAGCAACCCCAGGAATAAGGTGGATGAAGACCAATATAGCTAATTATGTTGGATTCGAGACAGCAAGCAGTTTCCAACAGTGAAAAGAGGTGAGAATGGACCACAGATCCCAACAGAACCCACTGGTCCATAATTCCCAGTTTGTCCCACTGTTGTCCTCCACCCTGACACATAATAACCCAGACGTTCAGTGTTCTGCTCCATCACCGCGCCTCTGTGTGCGCACACTTGTCGATGTCATGCATCCTGCTGGTGCATCATTAGCTGTAGCTTTTTATTAGCCTCTGGTGAGCCGGGGACTGGAAGGGGGTCAGCATCACACCGGCAGTAAACCAGCACAGCCATCAGGCCTGCACACAGGAACAAACACCCCATTAAACCCAGGCCTTCACATATTACTGTAATAAAAGCCCCTGCTTCTGCCTTTATGGCCTTTTTAATTATGTCTATTCGTCTTCCCGGGCTTGTGAGCAACAGTTCATGATGAGTCCCATTTCATGAATACTACACTGCTGGTAAAAAGCTGGAGGGAGTGTGTTAAAGGGGGAAAAAGCCTGGAATCTAAAATATGACCATTGTTACCAAGATGGTGCTTATGTCTCTACCCCGAAGTGCAGCGTGTAAATTATGCTTTTTATTATTCCTTCCATTTTGGATGCAGATTATCATAAAGCTGGTGGTAACTGCGTGATAGTGCTGAGTAATAAATACTCTGGAGAACCAAGCAGTGGCTTTATTTGCCATTTGTCCCCTAAATATGAAATACACTGAGTAGCTTTGCAGAAGCACGACACTGGTTTAGTTTAAATCAGACATGGGCGACTGACCGTGGCCCCACGTACGACTACGTCTGCGTGGCAAATTCGCTAATTCACATAAACAATAAATAAACCTTGAACACCAAAATTTAAATTCACAAAATGACAGCGACAAAAATGACTAAACCAACAATACATTGACAAAATTACTCCAAAAAACAAAATAGGAATAAAAAAACACACCAAAATGACCAAAAAAAAAAAAAAAAAACAGTGACAAAAATGATATACATTTACACCATAGCTCCAAAAACACAAAATAGAAAAATCTAAATTCACAAAATGACTCAAAAAACACAAAGGCAAATAAAATGTGAATTCACAAAATTACCAAAAAATAAATAAAAACAAAAAAGCACTCCAAAAAACACAAAAGGAATTCAAAAAATATCCAAAAGGACTCAAACGAAACAAAAAATAAGGTAAAATCAAAAATAGACTAAATGACTCCAAACAAATTGACAAAATAAACAAAATGACTCTTAAAACACACCAAATAAACACAATATGCTTCCAAAAAACATTGCTTCAAATCCAAAAATTATACTATAATAAACTAAAATAATCCCTTGTTTTCAGTACTCATTCTTCCAAGTGCTGACATAAATTCTAAAAATGTGGCCCTTGGCTCAGAAAGGGACAACTTTTGTGTCCCTCACTGTGATAAAAGTTGCGTATCCATGTCTATTAATACTTAATCCTTTTCCTTAAAATGCCTTGCTTTTTGCCAGACCACAGTTGTAATAATGACCTGCCTTTTGTCTATTAAAATAGAACAAACAAGTTTTTCCTTTTATTTTGAAGGGTTTACGAGTCGGTGGGAATATTTTTGGCAAATACATTTGATAAATTTAATATTTTATTAATCTGCTCACAAAATAAATTGAGATTATTCAGGAATCTTATTCCAAGCAATGCACCAAACTTTATTGTGAAAGGGTTCTGATTGATGGAGCAATACACCGTACCTCATAGTGTACACGATAAACATTTTACAGCCAGACGCTGCAGGTTAAACCTCTTCAACCTCGGGGAGTCGTAACCCACGAAACATGTGATGGTCAAAGCTGGAATCTCAGGTGTTTTCTTTTTCTAACAAATGTTTTATTGAACTGAATTAGGTACAAACAAAGTAACCTCTAGCGCTGCTACACATTACAGCAAGCATGAACACAAAGAGCAAAGCTAAAGCTGCGCCTACGCCCCCCTGCAGGACCATGGATGAACCCAACCCTGAGGAGGAAACAAAAAAACAAACATGTTCAGCTCATACAGTTTAAGCTGTGTGACATCACTTGATCAAAGCCTTTTCTAACATTCCACACTACAAAATAAGTAATTGTCATTTTTGTTTGTTTTTTTTTATTAAAGAAAAAAAAAAGTAATACGTATGTATGATTCATGCTGATATCAGATCAATATCGGTATCGGTCGATACGCAAGGCTGCAATATCGGTATCATATCGTATCGGGACATCCCTAGAGCAAAATGCAAAAATCTAAATATTCAACAAATAAAGTGTGAATTTTCTTTTTTAAATTCTAAACTTAATACACATTAAACAACTCATATACGTATACCAAATAAATCAAATTAGACCACTCAATGATAAATAATAAATGAATCAATAATCTTGTACATAATTTGTATTGCTTTAAATCAGCAGTAAATGTCATCTTTATCTAACTACAATACCTGATCGTTTAATTTGTAAATGCAAAACATCTTCTAATTAAAAAACTACTGTTAGATGTAAAATTCCTTCCTAATCTCATAATGTGCATAAATATTTATCTCTTGATGAGCTAATGTCTGTACCCTGACAATCACAAATGTCATACATATCATAACAAAAGCAGACACATGGCCAAAGGAAGGAGAGACGAGATAACGACGAATGGATAAAATGATGATGTTCGTGTGTGTTTAATGAATCCGTGTGAAAGTCTGCATGTTTATGCTTCGTCCATACACTCTTTTCATTATATCCATGTCTTTTAAGTCTCTTTTTAAATAGTCTAGGCTGGAGTCCGGGACGCCGCCATCTTGGATTATGTCGTCACCAGCGTGTCATCGCCGCAAGTCGCGCAAGCGCAGAACGACCCGGAATGACTTAATGTGGAATTAAGCAAGGTAAGTGTTTACAAGAAAGAGTAATTATTTAATTCGGAATTTAAAAAAAAAAACCAGCCACCTAATTTGGAATTAAGTTTAATTCAAAATGAAATCAGCATTAGGAATCAAGTGTTTACAATGTCAGGTTAAAGAGGAATTCACTTTTATTCCGCTTTAAAAAGGAATTAAAGCTCCCATGTAAACGTGGCCAATGTCTGTGTTCCAATTTAAAGATAGAGTTTGCAATCCTGATCAGAAATGTTTGTTTGTGACACTGGGTGAAATGGTTCTTCCATCCTGAGAGTATTAATACATAATGTGATTCGTCCAGTGACTGTTTTAAAAAAGCAACTCATGACATCTTTAGCGGTTTTTTTGGTGTTAACAGCGACTATTACTCCTGTCATTGAGTAGCTGATGTGAAGCATTTGCATAGACAACCGACCCACATTTTCCAGGCCCGTCACTTGACTCTAAGCTAGTAAAAAAAAAAATATTTTTGCTATAAATATAAATACTGGAAACATTTGGTTTGAAATGAGTGTAGGCAGGCATACACTGTGCGATTTTTGGCCCAATTTGAGCCGATTTTCGACTTGTGCGTCTATTTTGTGGGATCGTGCAAGTCTCTGCTAGATCATGTGTCGTGTATCATACATGGGGTCACAAGAATTGATTAAGAACTCACGACGAGCTCCCGATCAGCAATCGTGTGGTCATAAGGAAATCAAACATGTCTGAAATCCAGTCCAGTCTAGCTCCTGGTCCATCACATTGCTGTCTTTTCTTGTTTAAAGCTCTTTTTGCTGAGATATGCGAGTGTCTCTCCATTTCCGGGTTCTTCTTCTTCTTCGTCTGTTTTAATGGCGACACTTCAGAGTTCTTCTTCTTCTTGTAATTTTTAAGTTGCATTTCTGGAAACAAGACCCCGACGTGTCGCGCATGAACGTACAGTGTGAGCAGTCAGATCGTGTGTTGGCCCGTATAGTGTGCACAGTGGTTATTTTCTTTTTAGGGCGAACAGATATGGGGTGTCGAATGTCAAAAACTACAACATTTAGCCGAATTTCCTCACATTTATCCTTCATTTGAGAAAGAAATTTGTGTAAAACTGCATTTTCTATCTCATTTTTAAAAATGTGTAAACATGACATATACATCTAAATGTAAATGTTAAATGTAAATCTAAATGTTACATTGGTTGCTAAGTGTAAAGCTAAATGTTTAAAAATTACGCAAAGCGGGCAGGTCAGTGGGGCAGATGTAAAACACCTTGGAAGGTGGGGTATGTGGAGTGTGGGTGGGGCCTAGTCGTCGACAGACGGTGACCTGCCCATTTTGTAAATGTTAAATGTAAATCTAAATGTTTGGAAATTATACATTTATTTTTCATGTTGACACAATTTTAACTATGATAAACTCGTCGTTTCACATGAATTTGTCTAAAATAAAATAAAAATATGAGCTTAAAGTAAGAAAAGTGAGCTAAATGTTCAAAATATGTCAGCTATGAAACAGTGACCAGGTTTTTACATTCTTCACCCCATAAGCAGAAGCTCACCGGGCTGAGCGACTTCACGTGCGTGAGGCAGAGAATGGATCTCTGGGAGGACCTCGGACACCTGGAGCCGCTCCTCCAGCAGGATGGGACCCAGAGCAGCCGTCCCCTCCCACTCCAGAGCTGCAAGTGCAGGCAGAGTTTAAAGCTTTAGTGTAGTCAGCCAGCCGGGGCCCCTGCTCCTCACTCCACTGACGTGTTGTACAATTAAAAGGGATTAGCTAAGAACCAATCCACCACGCAAGCAAGAGCAGCCATGTTTAAGCACGGGTGGAAGATCCACTCGTCTCCTGGGCCCGGTTTTTCAAAAGTAATCTGTATGAATTCAATCTTGAAAATGGGTTTTTCAAAAGGAAAAACAGAATCGGATTAGATCACATAACAAGTCAAACCTTTAGTTTGAGTTTTTCAGAACTTTTTAGTCAGATTGGGATCAGTTTCATCCCAGAAGGGTGGATTCAGAGAGGATTTAAGCCCCAAAACGTATTAAAACTTTAAAAATTTATCAAATACTATATATCCACTTCATTCATAACAGTATAGGCCTCCAGCAAAGTAGAAAGAGTTTGACCTCATAATATAAACCCCCAAACAGCTGTCAATATTGACCAGAAACTATATATTTAATTCCGTCACTAATTAATGTATATTCATCACAATCACAAACATTGATCGCTTGTTTTTAGATTATTCTTTAGTGATAAAACAGGATAATAAAGCAATGTATCACTGTTTTTTGTTTTTTTTCTTAAATCCAAATCAGAAATAGTTTCCAACTATATTCCTTGTTGCACATCCTATTTGCTGGTTTAGGTTCTGGCAGAATACAGGATGTTGGTCAGGGTCTCCAAAGGCTTGACGTGCCTGTCAAACACAGATGAGTTCTGGTTATCCAAAGGATTACCAAATCCAGAGCAATTTTATCCAGATTAAACTTTCTGAAAAACCGGGCCCTGGTTTGTAACCAATTCCATTTCCCTCCTCAAATACACAGGGATTCATCTTAACTGGGACTTTGCACAATCAAATGTCCGATTTCTCCATGTGGTGGGTCAGGTGTTCAGACTACCATCGTCTGAAGCGAGGCTTCTCTTCCGTCTCTGCTCGGAGCAACTGGTCTCACAGCAGCTACACACCCTGTTGTCTCCATCTGATGCCACCCACCTACGCAGAAAAGAAGAACACACACTTGGTTGAAGAATGCTTTATTTAATAAAAACTACCCATAAAGGGCTGAGAAATGTACAAACCGTTTAGCTTCAGTCATGTAGGAACAGGCTTTGCGTTGTGGACCAATGGGAACAGAAGCCAGGGTCGCCTTCAGATGACACGTGATGTAGAACTACGAGTAGGTCGACAGACGTTTAAAGTGTTAAATCACTTTTTTTTTTAATCTAGAGATGTGCACATGAAGATTAAAAATAAATAAATAAAAAAATCAAACAAAACAGTTTTGATCGTAGCGCGTGCGTTAGCGCCGATAATCCCAGTAGCGATCCTTCTCCAAGGCTGAAATGTCACATGATCAAACTGACCCAATGCTGCGTTCCAAACAACTCAGAACTTTCTCATTTCCTACTTGAAAAAGTGACTTTGAACGCCACCTGAAGTCGGAGTGCCTAATCAGTAACTTTGTTTCTAATATTGAGACATTTCCATGTACTGCCGGTGAACTCACAGATCGGAATTTTAAACTCGGAAATGCCGAATTCCAAATTGCCTTGAACGCAGCATTACGTGTCCCTCACTTCTTGATTGGCTATATTCTGTTTCACGTCAAAAATCACGGGGTCGTGAGTCGTCAATATTTACCGTCTATTTTAGTCAAGCGTGCGTTGTAGTACAAGTTTGCGCCACAAGAGGGTGTAAGACCTGTAATCAACTCTTAATGACACTAAGGGCCCGATTTACACTGAATTGGGTGCAAACACTGATTGCAGGTGTTTGATCGCCTGTTGCAAGTGATTTATTAAGCTTGAGACTAAAAAGCCTTTTTAAAACGATGGTTTTTTGCGCTTTTTGGTGTTCAACATGGAGAAAGTTAAGCCTACGTCCCCATCAATAACTGCAGCCATCTGTGGGTCAAGCTGTGACAGTTAACACCTGCGCGTTAAACATGATGCATAAATACTCAAACTGCTCCATCTTTTGTCACGTCCATCAGACTGCATATCCTACGGCTGACACGGGCAACTGGCGGCCAGGGGGCCGCAAAAAATGAGACTAAAGGCAACATGTGGCCCCCAAATCCCAAAAACATTGTAATTGAAGAAGTTGGAAGGAATATAAAGCCCAATGTAATACACAAAACAACTTCCAAGACGACTGCAAAACGCACAAAAACATTCAAAACGTACACAAAATGACAAGACAGACACAGCAACAACTTAAATAAAATGACTACAAAAATAACACATTACATAATAGCTCAAAAAGCCAACAAAATTACCCATATGGACAGGAAAATAAAGAAATTGACCACAAAAATGCACAATCAAAATGCAGAAAATAACATAGCATTGACAAAAAAAAAAAAAAAAAAAAAAAAAATTACTAATCCTCGATGCACACGTTTAGGTACTCAGGCCCTTTGTGGCTGTTTTAGTATTTTATAGTTTGACTCTTAACGATAATTTGATGTAAAGTGTTAGGCTACATTCTGATAATCAGCAGTGGTGCGTTTTTATGCGTTGGCAACAGCATGAACTCATTTCCTGTTGCTACGTCCAGTCCCAAAACAACACCCAATAACGTACACACTTTATGCCAACTTGGAACGTTAGAAAGCATCAGTAGCCAAGTGGAAAAAGTACAAAGCAACACCTTAACTTTCTCAAAACATCCACAGACAACAACAACAAAAAAAAAAAAACGATGTTCGACTTGAAGAAACTCAGGTGTCGACGTACATGTAGCGTGATCAAAGGTTTTAGGAACGTATAAACATGTCACCCCAGCTGTACTTACCGACTTTGCATCATCGTGGAAGAACCTGAAGGCTTTCAGCTGGAAATGAAGTTTATCCTCCTGGCTCCTCTGCATGAAGTAAGACTTGGCACCCGTCAGCTTAGCATCAGTAAAACACCTCATCATGGCAAAAACACACGCGAGACGCATTTAAAAGCTTAAAAGAGCCAAATTTAGGCCAAAACGCCACCGTACAATAACTGTGTGTTCTGGTCATGGAAGGACATTAAAACAACAAAGAATGACATTCAAATACTAAGACTGAAATTAAAGGGCTTTTTTCAAAAATTTGGGCCGAGAAAGGGTTAAATAAAACTTAAAAAAAAAAAAAATTTGATTTAAATGTTCTGTTTCTAAAATCAATAAATTAAATGTTAGGAATCAGTGTATGTCCATTCAGAAAAGGATAATATGGAAGAAAAAAGGTTGAAAATAAAAGGCATTTTTCTTTATCATGGTTGGTCGAGAAGGGATGAATTATATAACCTGAAAAAACAGGATAATTTTCAGTAATATTTAAAAAAAAAAAAAAAGAAAAAAAAAAAAAAAGAAAAACACTCCAAAAACAACAAACTTATTCATGTCCATCAATTTATGTTACAATCAGCACAGCACAGTCCTTAAATGGACTCATATTTGAAATGTCAACTTCCTGTCTCACAATTTAAAAAAAAAAAAAAAAAATGAAATTAAAAAAATGGGCTCTCTCTCTCCTAATGTTTAATTTTCTGTTTTAAAAAAAACAGAAAATATATGGTTTCTGTATTTTTTTTCCCTCTCTTCTCAAAAAAAATGCTTTGGATTCCAATTTAATTGAATTATTAAATGAAATGTAATAATTTTTGGGTTTTTTTTTTTTCATCCATTAATCAAATTTTCACTCTCGTCGGCCCCTCGGCTATGACGCGTTTCCGTCCTTTTCGTTAACTTCTCACCCATAATCGCTGATGAAGGAGTATTTAGGGTCTGACGCAGGATCGGGGCTCACGGTGGTCACACAGCTGTCCACGTAGACGCTCAGAGGAACGTGGTGACCCTGTAGCACCGAGGCCTCGATGTGCATCACCTCACTCAGAAAGTGAACATTGGAGGGTCTCTGAATCTGCCAGTCGTCTAATGAGACACAGAGGGACAGGCAAGCAGACGACGTGAGGTCAGGCCAGAGAAATAAGCACAATGAGAGACAACTATTCAAAATGACTTCAATATAATGGGAGAATACACTACACAAGCACAAAATGACACAAAACTAACAAACAATGATGGGAAAATACACAAAAAAGGAATATAACACCCAATATATTACACAAAACGACTTAAATGGACAAAAAAAATTCCAAAAATACACAGCAACCACTTAAAATAATATGCCTCAAAAAGTCAGATAAACAGTCAACAACATTGCACATAATGACGGGAAAATATAGAAATTGACCCCAAAAACGCACAACAAAAATGCAAAAAAAATGACTTATACGCAAAATAACTAAAAACAGGCAAATGACAAAAAAAAAAAAAAAAAAAAAAAAAAAAAAAATGCACAAGACAAGAATATATAATTAAACCAAATATACGTACTCAAAATGACAAAAAAACACCGCAAATATACACAAAATGACAACACACGACACAAAATGAGGGAATACACCAAAGAAGCACAACATAATATTTGTTTTGTGTCATTATATAGTCATTTTATGACTAAACACACGCAAAACAATAACAGAAAATTCACAAGAGAATACACTAAAACACAAAATCAGAGAATATACATATGCAAAAATTACTCCACAATATAGGCAAAATGACTTCAAAAACACACAATGACAATAAAAATCCAGAAAAAAAATGCACAAAATGAAAAAAAAAAAAAAAAAAAAAAAAACACTAAACAAGCACAACATAACACAAAAAGACACTAAAGCACACAAAACTCCAACAGAAAATTACAAAACAAAAATGCACAGACTTCACGATGAATGAGACGCCCAAATTTGATAACAACCCTTGCATTTCCAACTTTATACACATCTCAGGTGATGCCGTGAGACCAACTTATTTCATTCCAAAGCTCCGTGTGTGGCTTTAAAATGATTACAAAGTGCAACAGGCGGCGTATCGATGGGCGTGAGTCGTGACCCTGTTGGGTGAGCGGCAGCTTACAATGCGTGTCATTTCAGCTCATCATCATGCACCAAAGGTTTATCAAGTCCCTGTTTAGCATTTTTAACAGCAAAAGCCAGGAGTGATTGCAATTACACCCACCACGGGGGAAATTAGCCGCCCCGCCTGCTGCAAATCAAGGTTTTCTTTGTTATTTTTTCTTTCTTTGCACTTCACATTGTCAGCGTTAAGTTTGCCATTTAGTTTCCACTCCGACTTGGCCCCACCTGTCATGAAACGCAGGGAGAAGCGCAGTCGCTGATTGGCTGCGATGTCGGAGACAAACTGGTTCCAGGTGGGCGCCATGCCGCTGCTGCTCACCTGGTGCCGCCTGTCAACACAGGAGGGGAGAGAACAAGATGTCAGTCAGCGACTCAAAGTGGGTCACAGCTACAAGTATTCACAGATTCAATCCTCCCATTAAAACGCCAATTTAAAACCGTGCTTTTTATCACAACAGGGGGTTAAAGAAGGTGAACTGATGAACAACTCCTAATTAGAAATGTGGATCCTCCAGTTTTTACAAACTAAACGCATTTTTTGCTATATTAATTTTATTAACTTTAAAAATGGGACTACTTTACCGTTTTAAAACCTGTATTCCACCGTCACATGTTTGATGATGTCACACTGCCTGTAAACATCCCATTATTTTCTATTGGAGAGAAACGTTCAGCCTGATTTTTAGATCATTTAGCAGCTTTTTCAGTCAAAAGGCCAATTTGTTGCTCTAAATAATCAGGAAAAGTTCAATAATTTGATATAAACCCAGAGGATAAAAACAGTTAAAAAATAATCTTTGACCACAGGGGGCGACAGTTTCCTAGTAGACAATGAAGCAGAGAAGAAGAGCTCTCCCAAGCGGCCTTTATTCTTCCTGCACGAGACTATTTACTTTTTATGCCTCAATTAATAAAACAAAGATAATTTGAAAAAAACAAAAAAAAAAGACATAAGGTTGAAATCACTTCTTGAAAGTTTGTTTCCATCTACAAACAAGTTTGGTGCATTGCATTGTGGGATGTGGAGTCCCATGGACGCAGGACTCCACATCCCACAATTTAATGTTTGTAAACTTTTTCCTGCCTTGGTGAACAAATATTTAATCAAACAAACTTTATTTACTTAACACCAAAGGTTTAGAGACTAATGCACACAGAAGTAAATGAATAAAATAAAAACAAGAAAGAATCAGAGAGAAAAAATAAATACATTCAAAACAAGCAGAAATGGTAGGAATTTATAAAGTATCAAAATGTACATAAAAATAATAAATTATTTAACATTAAACAATTCAAAGAAAAAATAAAATTATTGAGCACTATATAAAAGCTAGTTTGTGTTTAAAAAAAACACATTAAATAATAAATATACCAAGTTATATGTGCTATCATGGAAAGCACACACAGAGCTGCCTGAATTAAACGTACAAATCAAATACATTTCTGTTTTTAACACTAGTATTTGTCCCATCATTAAAAAAAGAAAAAACAAAAACAACATCAATACATCGACAAAATCTACCGGAAACAACCCGGAGGTCACACAGCTTCATCTGCTCATTGATAGTAACGCGGCTCGGCTCAGCAGGGGTTGCTGTGATTGGTTCCCTCCTGTGCAAACGCAGCATGCGACCAATCAGAAACAACAGCTTACCTGTGACGCCTGGTAGAAAAATCTTGACTACAAGCTCAGTTAAAGTGTCTAAAAATAAGACGACTCAACCAGTAGAGCTCCATAAGATATCAACTTTGGTATTATTATTAATAATAATGACTGTCTTTTCCTACCTTGGGTATAAGCATTGAATTTCCACCTGTGAAGGGTTGGTTTTCAATATAAAGGTGTTGCTGATGGGTGCTGGAGTGTACTTGAGGGTGAATGTATAGACGAGTTCCTGATCAGTCATCTGAAGGAAGCAAAAAAAAAAAAAAAAAAAACATTTAGGAGGGCTTTAAACGTGCATGAGCTCACGTGCACGGACCTTCAAAGTGCTGCCACACCCGTGGACCTCGGCGTGGAAGTGGAGGACGAGGCCAGAGTCGTCCACCGCAGAGCAGCCTCCCAAGGTCACGTCAGTGGGTCGCACCAGCTGACCATTCCCTGGGAGCAGAGCGCAGCATTAACCTGAGGCTGTTCAGTGACACTCAGAGCCACAGGCAGAATAAAAGCTGTTCTTAGACTCTGCACTCAGTGCCAAGAAATGAGAGGAAACACCATTGATTGACATTTAAAAGGGAGATCAGCTCAGTTTCACAATCCTGGACAAAACACACTAAATTAGAGAATACAAAGGGACAACATGAAACATGTCAATACAAAATGACAGAAAGTTACAAAATGACAACGACAATATACTGTACATACACAAATATGACTCCAAAAAGATTCATGACATACAACAACAAAAGTGCAAAAAAATTAGAAAATGCACAAAACAAGCACAACCTAACACACAAAATGACACTAAAACACAAAACAAGAAAAATTACCCAAAGACCCACCAAAAACAAAAACAAAAATACACAAAATGATTCATAATTCACAAGAAAAATACTGAAGAATGTACAAAAGGGAAAAAAATACAGCACACAAGCACAACATAAACTCAAAATGACACTAAAACAATACACAAAACTCCAACGTAAAACCCAAGAAAAATTTACCAAAAAAAAAAAACACACAAAAATGACTCCAAAAAAAAAACAAACTCACAAAAACACAATGACAAAACCATACTTAAGCGTAACACAAAAACACACAAAACTCCAACATAAAACCCAAGAAAAATTGACTAAAATCACAGAAAATTACAAAACGAAAACACTCAAGACAAGATTAAAAATGACTCCCAAAACGTACATAATGAGAAAAAACAAAATGACACCAAAACACACGTCACTGAAGTTACTTTTTGGCCTGATTGGTCTGCATTAGAATAAGCCCCGCCCCTCAGCAGAAAACCCTTTACCTAAAAAGTTTCTATCGACCTCTACGATGACTTTCCGTTCACCGCAGTGCACAGAGACACTTTTAGCCGACACCGGCACCCGCTGCTCAAACTTCACCTGCACCTGCAACACAAGTGCAGACACACACACACTCACACTCATTTACACTGAATTTAAAGAGATATTATGGAATCATCTGATTTTCCAAACCACCTTCGTTCCCTGAGGAAGGGGCGGGTTCAAATCTGGTCCCGGGTGCAACAAACGTTCCTCTTTCCGCTCCAGCTGCTCCGAGGTCAGCCTGGTGGCCTCCAAACTCCTGGGGTCCATCAACACACTGTGGGTTAGGGTCTGCTGCAGCACGTGAGGAGGCAGAGGCAGCTCCGGCCTGTGAGATCCTCCTCCTGGGCCCCTGAGCTGGTAGCTCCTGAGCCGGTAGCTGAGCGGGGACACGCGTGGCCGGCCTGGCGTGGACGTCTCCGACTGATGACCTCGGGCCTGCTGTGGGCTTGTTGTGACTTGCTCTGCAGGGGTTTGGTTCACGGGCTCATTGGTGGTGATGTTCACAGAGGAGGAGAGGAGAGTTCCACCTGAGAAGAGAAACACAAACCCCAAGAAAACAGCTTCCCTGCACCCCATGACAAAGGTTTATTAGAGAGCACGGCCAACGCTGCTCATGGACCAAGATGAAGGAATGAAAACCTGCTGCTGTAGCTCCGCCCCCTACTAATCACCTGATTGATCTCCAGCCTGTGGAGAGAGGCTTGATTTTCAATGAGAAACAAAAAAAAAATGCACAAAAAGCTACATTTTTCTGCTAAATCTCCTTCTGCCATGACGTTAATGAGGAAAGACTTTAATAAACAGAAGCAGTTTGACCCCCCCAACAGTGAACAGGTTTCACTGGTCCCAGTGGGCCAATCCGTCAACACTCAGAGGGAGTTAGAAACACACCGGCTGATGGTGTGAATGTCAAAGCCAGGCACAGTTCAACAGAGTGGCTCGTATACCGTAGATTTATGATCGTCAGCAATGTCACCACCACCCACGGGTGCAGGGGTGTGTGTGTGTGTGTGTGTGTGTGATATGTAACAGGAAGAAAGGGGCGTGGCCTACATCTGTGCCAAGAGAGTAGTGAGAAAACACTTGATTCATATTTCACCTGCTATCAATCAGGATTTCACACAATGGGACAATATATCATCCATCATCCATCCATCCATCCATCCGTCCTTCAATCCATCCAATCATTCACATTTCTGTATGATTTCATCATTTCTCACTTTTCATTTTTCATTTTCATCCATCTTTCTAACGTGCTATTAAATAATGTATGTGTCAAACTCAAGGCCCGTGGGCCAAATCTGGCCCATCCAAGTCCCTAATCTGGGCCATACCTCTACTCTTGATTTGACTCCTGATTTTACACATTCAGTTTAGTATATCTGTAAATAAATACAATTATTATTATTATTATTATTATTATTGTTATTATTATTATTATTATTATTATTATTATTATTGTTGTTGTTATTATTATTATCTAGTTTTTTCCCTTCTATTGATTAAATGCAGAACCATAAGAAAACCCAATCTCCTCATTTTATTTTTTATAAATGTGACTAGCTTTTTGTCCATTTTTCTAACAATTAGGGCAGGATGTTTTCAACCTTGGGGTCGTGACCCCATGTTGGGTCGCATGAAATTTGAATGGGGTCACATGGAATGTATTAAAAAAAAACAATAATTACTGATTCCAAAATATATGTTAAAAGTGTTTTAATTATTATCATTTTTCAAATTAAAAGGGTTCAGGGTTAGAACATGTCATGAAATCATGCTCTGTGAGTGACCTCTCCAACAGGTGCAACTCTTTTAAGTTTATCTCCATGAACAAACTTTGATCAAATGTTGTAAATAAGTGCAGCGTTTCCTGTAAGAGCATGACGTATGGCTGAAAAACCCTAATAATGTGATTTTTGTGAACATGACGGGGCTGTTTTTAGGCTAAGTGAGTTGAAATCGTTTGAAATCCAGGCCGACCTACAGGAGGAATACATTACAGATCGTTTTCTGTCAGGATTTCCCTACAGACGAGCTGCTATTGTCAGGAACTGGCCTTTATCTTCTGCTGATCAGCCACAAAACAAAGAGAGGTGTGTGTGTGTGTGTGTGTGTGTGTGTGTGTCCATCCCTGCCAGTCAGGCTCCCAGTGCAGCGCTAACTGGGTTAGCATGGCCCTAATGGCAGCACCGCCCTCACATCCACACGCTCCGACCAATCAAATCAGCCACTGCTTCCAATAATCCTGCATTTCTGAGACAAAAGCACTGCATTGTGGTTAAAAAAAATATTCTTTCCATGTGAACAAAAACTATATTGATATTTTTGTCAACATATAAACACAAAATGACATTGTTTGCATGGGACGAAATCCAATCAGAAGTAAGTTTCTTTTGTTGAGTGGAAGGCGGGGCAAGCCGGTAAGTGATCCAATAGGAAGTAAGTTAATTGTGTTTGTGGATGTACTTATATTTATAAGCATTAATACCATCCAATATCAGCTCGATCAATGGTAATTAAATATTTGAAAAAAATGCATCAAATCTTATGCGTCATATTTTAGTCGACAATAATCTTAACGTGATTCACGTGGATGAAGACAGCTAGACCAGGGTTTTTCAACCTTGGGGTCGTGGCCCCAAGGTTTTAAAAATGATTACTGATTAGAAAATATTGTGAATCCCAAAATTAGACTATACGTGATGTAGTAGTGAAACAAAATCAAAAATGTGAGTCAAAATGAATACACACGCTTGTAACAGATGGAAACACTTCAACCGACGACACAGATGCTCACGCACACCTCGGAACAAGCGCGTCAGGTTCTGTGCCGCTCGGCTCCATATGGGTTAGGTTTCTGCAGGCTCATTAAAAACATGTTGTTGGAGATGGATTAGCAGCAGCAGCCTGTTGTTGTGGCGGTGGGCGATCAGCGGGTCCTCACTACCTTTACAGTTGGGTGGGATTGGCCTCGTGCAGGGGTGGACTGGGACAAAAGTTCATTTTTTTTCTCCCAGAAAACCTTAAAAGGGGGACATTTTTAACCCCCCGTTTCCCTTTTCCATTTTGCAAATTCTTTTGTCCCGTTTTTGCCCCTTTTAAAAAAGTTCTTACACTTTTTTCAGACTTTAGCTACCTTTTGCCAATAAATACCAATTTCTTGTCTATTTTTTCAAGTTCTTTTTGATACTTTCATCCAATTTTTGTCCTTTTTTAAAAATGTTTGGGCACTTACCATCCAAATAAGCTACCTTTTGCTCAATAAATACAACAAGTTTTCATGTTCCCCCAACATTGTGCCTCTTTTTGTTCCACATTTTGCCCTTTTTCACTATTAATTGCCCCACCTTGCCCATTTAAGATACCCTTTTCCATTACATACCACTTGGTTCTTCTTTTTTTGCTCATTTTTTGCCCAGTCTCGACTGCTTTTGGCCCATTTTAGTCACTTTACACTCTTTTCTTGCCACGTTTTTGCCACTTTTGGACCATTTTTGGCCACCAATTCCCACGTCTGCCTCCACTCGCTCGCCAAAAAAACAACATAGCAGACCGAACCTGCCCACTTTGCGTCAACAGCGTACCGGAATGATGCCCGGTATATGACAGATGGCCAGTCCACCCCTGGCCTAGTGTGTCTACTTGTGTGAGTTTCTTATAGAAAGTGACACGCGAAGCAAAGAAGGAACTCAGAAAAAGGAAAGTGAGTGCGAGAGGGTGAAGAGAGGGAGGGGGAGTGTTAGAGAGAGTGGAAACAAAGGAGGGAAAGAGGAAAAATATGGCCGGGGTCAGTGAAGCTGAGGGTGAGGGAGTCTTTCCTAATGTGAAATAACATCACGCTGGGCTTTGAGTCACGGCCCATCAGTGACCACTCCACACAGGGACACACACACACACACACACACACACACACGCAGAGAGCTAATGGACTGTTATTAAAGACATGCATCACACCCCGCCGCCTACCGGCCACACAAACATCTCATGGATCATCCTCTGACACTCTGCTCCACTCATCCTCCCTTTTTTTTTTTATCACAACATCCATGACATTTTTCATGAAGGCGTTCTCGTCAGGCTCAATAATCCAAGTATGGCCTTTGTCACGCTGTAAAGGTCTGCAGCACTGTTTGATTGACAGGTGTCACCACCCTGTGTGGTGGAACAATGCGCTGAAGACAGAGTAGAGATCTGACCTTCAGCCTCCGCTCAACAAAGTTCCTCTGGGGGGAATAACTTTTCATTTAGGACCTAATCTGATGATATTTGGCTGCAGTTAGTTGAATTTGCTTTGTTTGTTTTATCTGAAAAGTTTGGTGCATTGCATTGTGGGATGTGAAGTCCTGTAGTCTGTGTTTTGAACTTCATTTTTTACTGTGATTTATTGTGTTTCAAGTGACATTTCTGGTGTTTTCATTGAAAGTTGTGGTAAAGACAATGAAGGATGTTTATTTTGAGGCCAAAACTGGGGCCCTCGCTCCAATTTTGTGCGGCCCCTAGAGTAAACACACAAAATGACTTGAACCCCCCCCCCACAAAATCACAGAGAAATACACTAGACAACAAAAAAGCACAATATTACACACAAAATGACAACCAAAAAAAAAAAACACAAAATGATCGAAAAATAGGAAAAAAATTCCAAAATGATGACAAAAACACGTAAAAAAATACGCAAGGAAACAAACAAAAAACTAGCACAACACAAAATGACCAAAACACACCACAAAAATACACAAAATGACTTTAAAACAAAAACTAAAATGCACAAAGTGAGACTCCACTAAAGAAGCACATTACACAAAATGACACCAAAATACACAAAATGACTCCTAACACACAAAACAACAATAAAACCCTAAAATGAGAGGAAAATACACAAAATGACTTAAAAAAAAACACGTGTATTATGTGTATTATGAATGATGCCTTGGTGTGAGCTGTTGTAGATTAATGCTGCAGAAGGGCATCCCAGTTGCATGATGGGTGATGGTGGGTGGTCCTGCTGAAAACCAAACACTAACACAGTATACGGACCTTGTTCGCCATGGCGACCACCTTCACATTGTTGCATTCTGATGTTTAGACCTTTTCCAGTGCTTGCGGTGACTCACGCTCCCATTGTGGGGAATGAAAAGGACATAAATGGTGAAAGAAAAGCTGGTTTCCTTACACGGGCATGACACACACGTACACACACACTGAATCTTTCTCCAGCAATCCAAGCCTTTTGTTTAATAAACAGTTTGTCAGTGATGCATCGAACGTCGGCTCTAATTTGATTGTCTGAAATGTGAATGGAGGAAACCTGAGGTGATATCCTTCCCCGTGTGTGTGTATATGTGTGTGTGCGTGTGTGTGTGTGTGAATTTGTGGGGACAAAGATGGCAGAAAAACCCTCGAGGGTTTCACAATTACATCTAAGCAGCATAATGGGACATGATGGATGGCTGTTGGCTTCCCGTGATGTCTCGACCTCAGCTTTGCCCGTGCGGTACCAGAGGATGAAGGGTTTAATAGTTTGGTTCTGCTCTCCTATGGCACTTTTGCACTCCCTCTGGGGACCTTTGCACTGTTTCAGACAAATCGACTGCGATTCCAAGCTCAAACTATGTCCATATGACCTCATTTATACCTTTCACAGGGAACTCGGGAGCATAGTTTCATCCTAATTTCCCCTTTAAACACAGAAGAATGCAGGAGACGATTATGGCCATCATGTTTTCCAAACACCAGCTGCTGCTTGGATAGATCATGGGTTTGTGTGGGGTTTTTTTTACCTGTAGATGGTGCTGTGGGAGCAGAAGTTCACCTCACAGCTCCTGTTTGATGTCTGTAGGTAAAGTGAAGTGTTTCTCTGATGCTTTTGGGTTTGTCTCCTTCTTGTGATGTACAGGATCCCAGGGAGGATGTCAGAAGTCATTTTGTTTCACGTTTCATACACAGAAACACACGGCAAATACAAATGTAATCAGTTATGAATCATAGATAAATACAATATGAAAGTAAAAGTAGAATAATAGCCAAATAGAAAGAGTTTAATATAGGTTTTTCACTAGATTTGTGCCACCTTGAGGTGAAATTTGCACTCCTCTGATATATATATATATATATATGCTGTCTACTATATACTATAAGTATGGTTAAGATGATGACCGTTCCTACTTCCAAGTTTCCCAAGATGCATTTCGAACCTACGACGACAAAAACCTGTAGAATATCAACATGCGCTCATATGATCCATAAAAATCATCGCAGAAAAACGTGTCATCCCAACATTTCGGAGATTTTCCGAGACCCGACATTGTGCTACTGACAAAACAACTGGTTAACTTCAAAACAAGAGCCTAGTTTACAAAATAGTTAAAAAGAAGACGAGAAGAGATGCTTTTGATTTGAAAACGCTCCAGTTTTAGCTTGAAGCCAGTCCCAGGATGATTTTACATTCCGTGAGCAATGCATCACCGTGCATACTTAAAAAATGTCCCGATATAGCATACATACACCCAGGTATTTCTCGCGTACTCAATCTTTCCATACAATCTAATGTGAACGCACTACATACTCATTTTGACGTCAGACCTAATATGAGTAGTACGTTAGTATGACATTTCGAACACAGCCATGGCCTATAACAGCACGGCAGATGCTGCATTCATGACAGCTCCGTGATTAGCATTTCCAACTTAAAAAGTCCAGCGTTCCAGACACATCAAGATATCTCCAAAACATGTCTGACAAAGTTAGTATTTACAATAAAGACCTTAATGTTTGCGTGATATCTGTAGGAGTAGGAGGTTGGAAAATCAAGAGTTATGAGTTGACTTGAACACAGCATTACTGGTCCTAAGATATTCCTCCATTTCCACATATTCCCAAGCCCCGCCCACTACGCTAAAATCATTTTAGCCTCTACCATCCAAAGGCAAACTGGACTTTGATTGATAGGTCCACCTTTAAGCAAACTGACAGCCAATAAGGAAGCATTTGAAAAAAATCAAACCCCATTTAAACTCGTGGTGACCCCACATGGGGACCTGACCCCAAGGTTGAAAAACCCTGATTTCGTGGCTCCTGAATATCATTTCCGGTCATATCACGCATGGGATGGGACCAAGAGTGACACTTCCACTTTCTCTCTCAAGTACCCCCTGTAGTGCTATCACGTACCCCTAGGGGTACATGCACCTCATTTGAGAAACACTGGTCTACAAGGCTCCACATCCCACAATGCAATGCATTTGACTCATGGTTCCTGATCCAAATCCTTAATCGGGTAATCAGAAACCAGCAGCTGCAGGTTTTCGTGTGTGTGTGTGTGTATGCGTGTGTGTGTGTGTGCAGAGTATAATAACACAACAAGTGACACGCAGCAGCGAGAAAGAAGCGAGCTGTTAAAGCCGAGGCGAGTGATTGTCAGACACAGAAAGCAGACATCTCTCTTCCAGAGGCAGACGACCGGGGTCAGCCAGGAGCTGTCGCCACTCGTCATCGACGACAGGATGTAGAGACACAAGCCGCGCTCCCGTGCATTCTCACTTCCTGTCAGATGAATCTTTGATGGAGCTTGTTCCTTCTGGTACGGTGACATCACCGCCCAACTCTCCCATGAGAGCCTCATTACAAAGGTTGAAGACGACTATGTCGTTTTGCTCAGATGTTCAACCAACCTGGTAGAATGACACGTGTTTCACCACCAACAGTTACTATTAGTCGGGCTCTGCATTTCATAAAATAAAATGAAAAGAAATATGGGTTTCTGACTGTTGAGATTTGCTTTTTCGGGATTCAAGAGAATTTTGTCCGTTGGGATTTTGAATGTTAGAAATTTGTCCATTTGAATTTTATCCATATGGATTTTGTCCCTTGGCAATTTTTTAATTGGGATTTTGTTTGTTGAGATTTTGTCCGTTGGGATTTTGTCCGTTGGGATGTTGTCTTTTGGCTTTTTGTCTGAAGAGATTTTGTTCATTGGGATTTTGTTCATTTTGTTATTTGGGACTTTGTCTATTGGAATTTTGACTGTTGGGATTTTTGTCCATTTTGATTTTATCCATGTGGATTTTGTCCCTTCAGGATTTTGTCCCTTGGGATTTTGACTGTTTGAATTTTGCCCATTCAAATTTTAGACATGTGGATTTTGTCCCTTCAGGATTTTGTCTGTTGGGATTTTGTTCATTGGCATTGTTCCGATTTGCATTTTGTGCATTGGGATTTTGTCAATTTGGATTTTATTTATGTGGTATTTGTCCATTGGGATTTCATCCACTGAAATGTTGTTGTAAATGGATTATCTGTGTGTATTTTGTCATGAATTACCCAAGTCAACTTTTTAGTATTGAAGTTCCTTCAGCGTTCACAGTCGTCAGCCATTAAAATCCAAACATCTGCATCAATGCGATCATGTGTAGAAACAAATGAGCTGCTGGCAGAAAAATCTTTCCTGCCCTCATGTCGACATCTCACAGCTCTGACTGTGAAAAACAGAGGAGACGCCGTCTCAGCCCCTTCCTCTCTCCCTGTGACATTCGGAGAGATGTTTACCTTGTAACGATCTTGACATTTCCCCGTGTGCTCTAATAACATCCTGAAATATGAATAAGAGTGCAGAGTGTGGCGAGGAGCCCTGCAGAGCTTTTGTTAACAGGTATTGATTGCTAGTGAGGCGGGAGGAGGAAAAGCATGGGGGCCCCAGCGGGGAGCCACTCTTTACTGATCGTCTGTTAACCCTGTCAGAAGATCTCGGTCTCTTACCTGTGACTGTCCCAGCTCGCTGGTGTCCTTCTCACAGTAAACACAAGCGAGAGCGTGATTCTCACGTCGGGCCCGTGATTAGGAACACATCAGTCGATAGTTGGCGATTCCTCCTCCTCCTCCTCCTCCTCACAGGAAGTGGCTCGCCAATTTATATATTCCTTCACCCATGCACCGTGGAAATCATTAGTGCCGTAAAATGAGATTCTTAAGATCTTTTTTTATCGACTTGATGTTATATTCCCATGTACGCTCGTTTCAGGTGCCGTGACCAGAGTTTTGCTTCGGATATCGATTTGTGTGCAGAGCAAACCAAACGAGGCTGTCGGATCAACATTTGACTGGAAAACATGCTCAACACAATCCGTATGGGATGGAGTTTATCTCAGAGACTGTGGTGCTGATTAATACACACACTTCACCCCGTTCTTACATTGGCAATGTGTAGCAGAGCGGAATAAACACTTACTGAGTGAGTCGGAAGTTAGAGACGACTTTAGTGCTCACAAAGACTTCACAAAACTTTAAAGTTTCATATCCAACTATTTGCATCTCTTGCCTGGGCAAAAAAAACCACTAAAAAACCAAACATTTGGTTAAACTAGCTGTTTTTTTTTTGTATTTAAAATATATTGTTGATACAATTCAATTTTATTTCTTCATATTCATCTTGTAAAATAAATTACATGTAATAAATCAGCATGTAGGTATTAATCTTATTATTAGTGAGGATGTAGGAGGTATCCTATAGTTTATCCCTAAACTGTATTATTATTATTATTATTTTATTTTATTTATTATTCTGCCATAGCAAATAACTCCATCAATTTTTGGATAAACTTTTAAATCCACCTTTCTTCTAAGGTAATGCTAAGCTAATACTAGGTTAATGCTAAGTTATGGCTAGGGTAATGCTTAGCTAATGCTAATGCAAATGCAAATACTAAGCTAATGCTAATGTTAGGGTAATGCTAATGCTAGGCTAACGTGGGTCAGCAGCTGCATCCTTACTTGCATTTTCTTCAGGAAATGCAAATGTTGTAGTTATTATTATATATAATATATTTATTTTTTTTACTGTAACTTCCTTCAAGACAAAACTGGGCATTTCACTTTATTTTTATATTGGTATATTTATATTACATTATTTTATATTATGTATTCTATTTTATTTTACTTATTTTTAATTTATTTTTTTGCCTTGTCTGCACATGCTGTCGAAGGTCAACGCTAAATGTAGTGCAATCTTTTTACGATAGCTATGCATGTTTTTATTATTGCAAAGAATGAAATAAATGCATTTATTTAAACGCATAATTGTGACATATACCAAAAAAAAATGAATAAAAGGGAAGAGGGAGTTAGGGTAGGACAGTGGAAGGAGTGGGGAAAGTGCGCAGTCAACTATTTTGGTTGTGGGGTTACATTTCATTTTATATCTCTTTCTTCCTGTTTCTTGTTCTGTGTCTCTATGGGAAGTAAAACCAACGTAACCATATACCCCGTATATATTGTAAAGAAGTAAAAAATGATGGTTTAACTCACTGAAAAAACTAAAGAACAGCTTTTAATAGATCATTTAATAGATGATCATTTTTTTTGGGAGTAGTTATTCACCGATAATCAATTGATTTAAAGAGTGAAACTACATACATACTTTGTTGCACTTTTTAACTTAAATAAAACAAACCTAAACTGGTTTTCTGTGTTTTTCTTTATGAAACGTTTACACGGTGCGCTACATAAGCCAGAGCTGTTAAAAAAGAAAGTGTGGCGATCGAGAAGAACCTCGGGGGAATTCAGAATGAGTGCATACATTATATCTCCAGCAGCTTATAATTAATGCATACATTAATATATCTATATTTAAAGGGTGCACGCAGCAGCTCGCACTCATTTCTCCATCCACGATAGTTAAAACCAGCTAATTAGAAGAGATAGTTTTTAATGGAAGTTAAATGTCTGACTGCCGCCTGCAGCGGAATCAATACTTTACAGTTGGAAACAGTGGCGCATTGTGTGCTGAAATGACCAGCATTGATCGGTTGCTATCAGTGGTTTTAATTTCATTTGGAACGACTGTGAGGAAGGAGGGGAATGTGACTGGGACATCTCTCTGTCTGACAGTGGATGGCTTTTCTACAGAGGGATATTATAAGCTATGGAAAATGGTATATTTCCAGCCTGAAGCGATAGCGAATGAATCCGAGTAATGAGCCAGCTTCACTTCAGCTTTATAATGATCCGACGAAAGGGGATGTTTTCCTGTTTTCCTGCAAGTCTTGTCAGGTTTGATTCCCTCGCGTTGCGTCGGAAAGGTGTCAAAAAGGCGCCTTCATTAACGGAGGAGTCTTTTTCGACGGGGAGATTTTCTCAAAGCGCGCTCGTTATTCGTCAAAAATAAAAAAAGAAAAGTTTTACAGCAACAGACTCAAAAGTGGGTGAAAAGCACGAGGTCAAACGCTGGAGTCAAACGTTGTGCTAATGAGCTGGCATCGTTCTATTGACCACCTACGCGCCGTTGACTCTCCGGCTCTTATTGATTCTTTTGGCTCAGACGAGCCGCCCACTCCAACGACCCTCGGCACTCATCTCCCCCCCTCGATCGTTCTCATCTTTTAATGTTTCACTGACCTTTTCTTTTTATCCGTTTCAACCGGAAACTTTTTCCAACGTGACGGCTCTTTGATTTCCCGAGGTCTCGCTTTCCCTCGGGACGTAACCCCTTATGAAGGATATCAGATGGCAGAAAAAAAAAAAAGCTGCTGATTCAGGCGTCAACACTGACCGTTCAATCTGGGATTACCCAGAGGGCAGTGCGACTTACTGCAGGACTGCTGAAGTAATCAAGCATAGCATGGACTGTTCCACCGAAGCATCAGCAAATCTCTGAATTATGACCTCAAGCCACGATTGTCAGGCTGACTCGACAGCTTCAGAAATAAAGCCAAGACAACTCTCCTATGTGCAGTTTTTATTTCTCTTTATCTCACACATCTTACTCAATATAATGTCTTCAATGGAGCATGGTGAAGTGTTGCCGTTGGACTGACAGTTGCACTCGGAGCATAGTCGGAATAAAAAAAAAACAGCCAAAAATGCTGGAAAAACAGACTCAGTCAACTGGTCTATTTTTGTGCCTAAAAGTACATTAAACAACAGCAAAAATACACAAAATTACACCCAAAACACACAAAAGGAACAACATACAAAACAATAACCAAAATACACAAATGTTACTCTAAAACATACAAAATTACATTAAATAAAAAACAACAACAAAAAAAAAAAAACAACTGCATAAACATTAAAAAAAAAATGTAGGACATGAGAAAAATACGGCAAAATACACTAAACAGTAGAAATAAACAAAATTACTCGCAAATCGACTACACAAACAAACGAAATGACTTCAAAAAACATAAAATGACACAAACACACAAAACGGCTACCAAAATACACAAATATTACTCCAAATACATACAAAATTACATGAACATCATAGAAAATAAATACAATAAACAACAAAAATACAGAAAACAACAGCATGAAGTTAAAACAAAATGACAAAAACACTCAAAACAGCAGCAAAATGCACAAACAAAAAATACTACACAAACACGAAAAAACAACAAAGCATTATTCAAAGCGACAACAAAGACACAAAATGATTCCAAAAAAATGAAAATTACAGAAAAGTAGACAAAATGACGACCAAAATACACAAATGCTACCTCAAAAACATACATAATTACATGTAATCATACATAAATGAATTAAAAACCACAACAAAAATACAGAAAATGACTGCATGAATATAAAAAAATTACAAAATGACAAAAACACTCAAAACAATGGCAAAAAAATGCACAAAACAGCAAAAATAAATAAGATTACTCACAAAACGACTACCCACACAATACACAAAATGCCTCCAAAAAACCTATAAACTTACAGAAAAATACACAAAATGACTACCAAAATAAACGAGAACAAAAACACATAAAATCAGAGAAAAACATACATTCTTTCCTGTATTTATGCTCAGATTGGTCCTTATTCAAAATGCTCACGACCTTTAGTTAATTTTATGAAATGTTAAACTAATAAAGAGCAATCAGTAGTGCAATAATTAATTACGTAGCAAATACTAACAGGGTTTTAGTTGAATATAATTCTTTGTACATCATTAAATGTATCTTTTACGGATATAAAAATCCTATACTGCCATAATGTAAGGACACTTAACCTTTTCACTACTCGTGTGTGCTAATCGCACCTGACAGTAGGTGTCCATCCTGTGTGTGTGTGTGTGTGTGTGTGTGTGTGTGCTTGTTGTTGTTCTGCAAGTGTTAATGTGTCAGTCTGATTTACAGGCCACTGGTGTGTTTAATGGAGTCGATGAAGCAATGATCACTCATCCAATCCTTCAACTGAATTCATGTCAGCAGGAAGTGATACTACCCACCACACACACGCACACACACACACACGTGGCCTATAGCTAACCATGCATGCACAAATCCTGCTTTGTGGCGGATAATCCAATCGCAGCCAATTTGCCGGAGGGACTTTCTCAAATGTTATTCTTTATTTATCCGTCACTCGAGCGTTCGCAACGACATTTGTGAGAAAAATGAAGTATCAACGTTGACTTTCATCCCCAATGCTGCCACACCTTTCTCCCTCTCTCTCCTCCGTCCCCTCGCCCGCTCATCCCTTCTAGGATTAAGCTGCCATACAAAAAAAATAAAAAATAAAAAAAGAATCATGAAAGTGTCACATTTCCGCTGATAGAGGAAGAAACGGTACCTTCAGGGTCAATTTGAGAAATCCTTCCCTTCTCTTTCCTTTCTATGCTTGGAACCTACAGCTATACACCATTCCCTCCGTTTATTTAGCTCCTTCCATCTCCCCCTCCATCCTTCTCCAGTCTTGTTATCCCTCCTCCTTTCCCTGACAGTGGCTCAATAAGCCAGTGGCTGAGTGGTCCGGCTCAGTCAGTGGCCAATTACCCAGTCACACTGCTTGTCTTTTGGGACGGACAGGATTAGCAGGATCTGTCGACTGACCACACACATATACACACGCACACACACACACACAGCCTGGACATCTGTCATTAAGCCTTGGATAGACAACCTGTGGCTCTTTTTCTCAGTGTGTGGATAAAAAGAAGAAGAAATCTAAAGCTCCTCCATCTATTTTTCCAAAAGGGCAATTTGATGGACCAGTGAAGAGGAAGAAATAAATGTGTCAAATGCATAGAAGTGCAATGCAGGCATTGGTGCAGATTGTGTGTTTGTGTGTGTGCGGAAGCCAGTAAGGCAGAGTTGATTGATGTGAGCTCACCTTGGAGAAGTATTGGCTTCAAGGCAGCAGAAATGCAACCTGATGACGAGCACTGGGAGCTAATGTCACTGACTATAAGCCAAATGCCATACACTCACGCTCATCGCTAACACACAGGGGTCCACGGTAACACTCGTCTGACTGTTGTTAGCACAGATCTATCAGCTAACCGTTCCCAGTCCTCGGCCAAGCTTTGTTCAAACACAACAAACTTCTCCTGAAATTCAAGCCAAGTTATCACAGATACCAACGATATCAGAGCAAATTATCGACTGCGAGCCACGAAAAAAAACACACTTTACCAGAATTGTGTGGTTTGGGCGATCCTTTAGGGATCAACTCTGACAGTTGTGACAGAGGTGAACTACTGTCATCACAGCGGTGGCCACGGGAATGTGATTGATCTGAGGGTCAGGTGATCAATATTCACGTCAGAGTGAAGAAAAACAAGAAAACAACACAATGTTGTTTTGTTCTGCATGCTTTGTGTATATTCGTGTTCACCTTCTGTGTTTTTCTGTCATTTTCTAATATCGTTGTCAATCTGTGTATTTTTGTTGTTGTGTGTTTTGGGAGCCATTTGGCATATTTTATTGTTGTTTTGTATTTTTCTGTCATTCTGTATATTTTTGTGGTTTTTGTTTTGAATAATTTTTGTGTTTTTGTCATTTTGTTTGTTTGTTTTTCAGTTATTTGTAGCCATCTTGTGCATTTTATTGTGTTATTTTGTATGTTTTTTGGATACATTTTGTGTGTTTTTGTTGCTGTTTTGCATATTTTCATTCTGTATATCTATTTTTCTGTATTTTTCTGTCATTTTGTGTGTTTTGTTGTGAAATTTTAGATCTTTTTTGTGTTTTTTTCTGGAATTCTCTATGTTTTTTCAAGTCATCTTGTGTGTTTTTGCAGTATTTTGTGTATTTTCCTCTCATTCCGGGTGTGTTTTAGAGTTACTTTCTGTATTTTTTTTTCAGTCATCCTGTATAGTTTTGTGGTATTGTGTGTTTTTTTTAATAGTCTTTGGGTTTTTTTTTTGTTTTGCATTGTTTTTTTGTGAAACTTTATATTCTTTTTGTGTTTTTTCTGGAATATTGTATGTCTTTTAGTGTGTTTTTGTGTATTTTCCCCAAGACAAATTCCTCATGTGTATTCAATACATTACTTGGTCAATAAAGTTGATTCAGATTTTCCCTTCATTCTATCATTTTCTGTATTGTTGTATATTTTTCTATCATTCTGTTTAGTTTTGTGGTATTGTGTGTTTTTTGGATAGTCTTTATGTTTTGTAAATTTTTCAGGCGTTTGTCGTCTTTTTTGTGTGTTTTCGTACAATTTTGGTGTCGTATTTGTGTTATTTTCTGTAATTTTTTTGAATGTTTTTTATTGTATAAATTTTGTTTGTTTGAGTAAATTTGTGTATTTTTGCTGTTTTTCTCCTGTATTTACTTTCATTTTGTGTGTGTTTTGGAGTTATTTTTTGTATTTTTGCTGTTTTATGGTATTTTTTGTGTGTTTTTGGATTTGGGGGCCAGACAAAATTAGTTCAGTTGCCCATGTCTGCTTTAAAGCATGTTCAGACCTTGGGAAGTGTCAAATTAAAGGGTTAATAGTCATAGTTATTGAAGCATAAGGAAAGCAGAAAAAAAATACCGCAAACATTGAAATAAATAACGAGTGTTCTGTCAACAGATGATACTCCAAAATAAGCTTCCAGGATTTGAATTTTTTCTCCTCTCTTCAAACACAGAGAGCCTAGAGATGATCTGAGGAAGAGCTAGATTCCTTCCTGTTTTCAAAATCCCACCGTGGGGCCTTTTGAACTCCTGCACATCCAAGGCCGAAGCTTATCCAGCTCCTTCAAAGACAGAGAAAGTCGCCCGTTACATCAGTGACCACTGACGTGATTCCTTACCTGAGTGGAAACAGACAAGACTGTCCTCTAATCTCAGTCCTGCAGAGGCAAGCTTTCATGTAAGGCTCGCTGATTTCTGTGTCTGGTGCGGGGTGGAGGGGGTCAGGGGTACCCACGGGGTGTCCAGCAGGTAAGTGGCACCCTGCCTTTTGTCGCCTCAAGGAGTTCCTACAAATCCCTGAAGATCCTTTAACTCCGAAGAAAGTTTTATTTCATCTCTTCTCTGCAAGGATGAGCAGAATTTTCCCTCCAACTTCCTTTCTCAACCAGGCCGTGTTCGTCATATTTCTTCCTTCTCCAAAGCGTGTCAAACATCCTTTCCATGTCTGAATTTCATTTTTCAATTCCGTTTCTGAATCAAACAAATGCAAAGCAAATTGCACCCATCTAAGGTCCACACAATGGCTCAAAGACGTCGGACAGGCAGAGAGTCGGGATCAATATTAGCTGTTTCTGCTATTAAGGGATTTCAGAGTGCACTTTAAAATGGGCTCCTTACTTTGAAATCACACTGTCAGTGCCTGAGAAAAGGCACAACAGACATCTCTGACAACCTCTCATCTGTAATCAGTTTACTGCTCGGGGGAAGAGAAAGAACGGCCCCTTTACAGCATCCAACGGGAACCAAACAACCTCGAAATTACTATCATTCTCTACCTCTTCTCCTGAAAAGCACTTTTTGATATTGAGCGAATAAAAGACTCATCTTGGACTAATTAAGTAAATTACGACTCGATAGAATTGTAGACTTGGTGGAGAACCTACTGCGTATGGATTCCTCTCTAATTACGGAGCAGAGCTGGGCAGAAATAACTCTTTCTTTCATCCCCAACCTTGGTGTAGTCTGCTTTAAGCCCAGACTTAACCCAGTGATCGACCTGCCAGCACAGAAATGTGGCAAAGAGTTTATTTTAAGGCTCTGACTGCTTTACTCCATCAATATTTACACACTTCCTTGGGAAAGTGTAGCAGGGATTAAAAGGTTTGGGGTTGGGATTAGATAGAGGATAGGATATGACCCAATGCTTGGGAATACGAATCAGTGAATAAGAGTTACAAGCTAACATGTTACGATTGTAACATGTTTGTTGCATTATCTTGACTCTTTTTGTCGATTCTGGGCCTTCAAACGAGGAAATCCATACCCATACCCAAGAATGTTTGTCACCTAAAGCAGGGTACACACATAAGGATAATCAGGCTCCAGAGTTACGGGTTGCTAGCGCAGCATAGATCACGCCCTTGGATCTAGATCAAGATTTTAGGCTTGGAGGACGATCGGTGGCAGGACAGAATCTTAAAATGTTCAGCTGAGGTTTTGTTTAGTCTGACAAGGTTTTTCAAGAAGGTTTTGTCGCTCGAAATGTTTTGACTGTCAACTGCCAGTCATCGTCAGAGGAGTTTCTGCTGATCGCCTTTGATGGTTCCTTTGAAGTTCCACTTGACTTCCATGTAATAGTTCCGGCAAGATTCATTTTCTCTTCTTTTTGAACAGTATGTTAAGTCGGGAGATAAAACATTTCCTGATAAACTGTGTCTGAATAAAAAAAAAACCTCAATTTAACATACTGTTCATAAAGAAGACAAAATGAATCTTGCAGGACCTGTTTGGCAGCGACTGGACTAGTCATAGAAATTCTAAAGTTTTTTTCAAATTGACTTATATCCACGTGATGTTATATTTGTCGGAGGGGTCTGTGCCAAAGCGTATGGCACGAGGAAACGTGAGGCGTAATCCACGCACACGAGATGAAAAAAACTACTTTAAACACACAATATGTCCAATCACTACTTAAATAGTGAGGGAAGGCAATCAGGAGACGAGGCACACCTGAGACAGAAAGGAGGCTGATTGCACTCTCTGCACGTACTGACAAAACAGGGGGTGCAACACACAATAAGGGATTAATGGTGCAACGATATATTGTGCGATAAGACATCACAATATTAAAACGTCACAAGATGTAGCATTAAGGGCACTAACCATAACATAGAGTCTTAATTATATGGACAGTTAAACATATAAAGACACATTACCTTTGGCATAAAGAGACCCAAAAACCCAGATTTTGTGTCTTTTTTATATGTTAAGCACTAATTTGAAACTACTTTGAATGCACACTCAAATAATAGCTGCATTGTTCGGGGGCGGGGCCATGAAATTTTAGGCAAAACAATTTTAAAGGCAGATTTCAAATAGATGTCAACAATTCAGATAAAAAAGCAAAAACCTGAAAATACACATGTTGCACCTAGACAGCATGAAGATGTTGGTTTGAACAATGATTTATCGGCTCATTATGTGAAAAACTGATCTTTAAGAATGCCATTTTTTGCATTGACTCCAATTGTTTGCATGAGAGTGAAATAGAAAATGCTGTACAAAAAAAAAGAAAAAACTTCAAACTTCATCTACCATGTAATTTTTTAACATTGAAAATGTATTTGGTGATTGTTGGTGCATGGGAACTAGGATTTACCCGGAAAAAGAAGAAAGAAAAACATACAGGATAACAATCACTTCCTGGCTCTTAATGTTTTTCTTCTTCTTCGTTCTTTTTTTAGATGAAAGAAAATGGAGTACATCAACAGTTCACTCCTGAAAAAAGCACAGCACCAATCAAGTAGCCCGGTTTCCATAGTAACAGCCTCCCAAATGGAGCGGCAGTGCAAGTCGTCGCCGTGGCTGCTGCTGCTGCTGCTGCTGGGTGGTGTCTGTCAAACCACACAGTCATTACCTGTACCCTTTCCCTTTGTATCACAGGCAATCACAGTCTATTCACAGTCTGCAGAGAACACGGCGCGACTCCTCGCTTAGAAAGTCGCCGAAGCTCAATTTTATATGAAATCTCAGCATGGTGCTGAACAGTGAACACCCCCTCACCCCCACTCTTTTTCCTCGCCACACATGCGACAAGTTCAGACCACTTTTGCCTTCTTACACCTCCTCCTCCTCCTCCTTGTCATTGTTCACCTCGCTGTAGAATCAAGTCTTGGCTGGTCAAGTGAATAACCACCTCTTTCTGGCAATCATCATCCTCTGAGATCCAGCTCCACCACAGTGACACCCTCATCATCCAACTCTCCAGGAGGAAGATTCAGATTGGGTCCATTTAAGTTCTAAAAGCCTCATCACTTCTTACTTTGTCCCTTTAGTCATTTTTCCTACATTTAACATGGAGATGGAGGATAATCCCTTTCTTTTTCCTTTGTGATTATTTCCTTTCCTCTTTAGGCTTGAACTTCAGTCAATACAATGGGAGCGACTTGCTGCTCGAGCTCCACCAAGGCTTCTTTTTAACCCGAGTCTACATCCAAATCAAAGCCAGATCAATCTGGGATCATCTGATGAACTAATTATGAAGTAATTGTTCCAGTCGAGACCAGTGATCCATTGTATGCGAGCGATTCTTTGTGCGTATCCCGCACCGACTCGGAATGATAATTAGGTTCTTTGATTGGCAGGGAGAGTCATTTTGATCTCTCTTTTCTTCTCTTTGCTCCCGCCACATGTCAAAAGCAGCAGCCACCAGTCTTTCCAGCATCTCATCCCATCAAACCCACCCACTGGACTGAAGGCCGTCAACAAAAATCCATCTCGTGAAGCAAACGGCGAGATGGGAAACCTTTAAATGGGTCACGGTGGGTTAAGTGATGAGGATTGGCTGTTACATTTGCAATTAGTACATTTGCATAACTTAATTGAGTGTGTCTGGTTGATAGCTGACGTTAGCGTGTGCAGGAAAGAGATGGCGGCGTCCTCGCGCTCCACGAACACACATAATCACAGCTGTTTACGGTTTCCTCTCTTACCTTTCTGTCTTTACTCGCCATTACCCAGAATTCCCACTATGTCACATAATAACAACTAAATCCTGTCAGTGTCAAATGAAGCCATGAGGTCGGCCAAAATAAGCCTCACCACAATAGTAATGATAGCTCATAATGAGGGCTTGTTATTACAGTAAAGCCTTTCTCAACTTTCTAACTTTTTGACCTTTGACCCTCAGAGGTGACAGCCAATGGGACGACAGCTCCTGCCGGTAATTAAATCCAGATTCCAGGGTGGGATTACGTGGCTGAATTTGGTCAAAGGTCAGTTTAACTCTTCTCATTTTTACACGTTGGCTTTTTTTCTAATCATGCAGGAAATGGGAATAAAATCCAACTCGGAAAAAAAATAAACCCTAATTTATTCTAGGCTCTAGTCGCAAGTAAAGCTTGAAAAAATGTTCATTTTTTGAATCATCAACATATCACACAATAAATATGAAACAACTGTATTCCATACGTGAACTTTCTCAAATATAAATCTAGTTAGAATATAATGCAGTATGATTCTGGAGAAAAAATCAAAAAGTCAACCAGAAATGTGTGATAGCCAAAATGGGGTCATGACATGAAAAAGGTTAGGATCCCCTGCTTTAATGGCTCTTAAATATCTAATCATCAAATCAAAATACATATATTACAGTAGCATGATCAGGATCACTGATCCAGATAACTGCCAATAATTGGGAAAACAGGAGATTTGGCTTTTTTTGGTGGAGGTTTGTGTGTCTCAGTGCTCTTGTTTTATTTTCAATAACTTTCACAAATGACCTTGTTTGTTAGTTTTCGCGTTTGGATTTTGTGGCGTGAGAACGAGGCAGGTATATACGCGGTACCTTTGAGACACGTTTTAATTTTTGCTTTTTTGTTGGAAAGTGGTGTCTGCTGTGAGCACCTCCAGAAGCTCTTTTTCAATTCAGCAGGTTTCCATTGCTACATAAAAGGTTCACAGTAAGTTCCACGTCTGAGGAAATTGCCAAACTCCCCTTTTGTTTTTGCTGAACTTTTGGGAAAGCGGGCCAAACTGCCCTCTCCTGCACTGGTATTGGTTTTTAAATCCCCCATAAGCACTCTCCACTCTCACTCGCTTTCGGTCTTGTTTGTTTTTGTTGCAACTCAAACTCAATAATTGTCTGAATCACTGTTCAGTGGTTTCTCTCTCAGGTGGAATATTAGGTTATACAGGGGTTGCCATGGTTTCGAGGCGGCGCATTTTCTTTTTAAAAAAAAGATCTCCCGCGGATGCAGAGACTAGCACGGTGTAATGAACTTAAATTAAAGCGACTTTCATCGTCGTGTAGATTTTAATTACCCGGTGACTGTCTGTGAACAGACAGAACAAGGGAGAAAATGAGGAGCGAGCGGTGCGAGAACAAGCTACGGGGTAAAAGAATAAGTGGAAAACAGGGTTTATGTGCCAGCTCGCTAATTCGATCCATTAAGGGACATGTGTGTGTCTGTGTGCGTGTGAGAGAGGGTGAGATCTAGAGAACATAACGTCGGATTCTCACCCATCATGGCGCACGGAGGAAAGGGCGAGAGTCAGGTCTTCTTAAAATCCGCCACCACAGGTGAGAAAACTCTAATTAGTGTTATTAGGTGTTCAACAGTGGCTACTTCTGTGTGCAACATCCTTCTAGTGCAGCATTAGCTTTCCTTCTGCGAAAGCAAGACAAAAATAAGCACAAATCCATTTCCAACCCCCCTGCTGTGATCACCTGTGGCGCTTTGAGTCATTTATTGTGGAGCTGATCCAAAAATAAACGGCGATCAAAGATCAAAAATGCGTCTTTTAGACAATTAATCAGATTTCAAAACACGTGCATCACATTTTGGCATCGTGATCTCTCACAAATGCAATAACAAAGCTGGAAAACTCAGATTTCCAATATGTCAACATAATTTGTTGTTATTTTGAGATAAAATAGTAGTTTTAAGAGGGAAAACCATGTCGCAAAGAAATATGTTCAAGTTTCATTTACGCAGTCAACTTTTTTCCGGAAATTTACTTTGATCTTCTGACATGTTTCGACTGCTGTCAGTCTTCCTCAGAGGCCTCTACTGATCGCTTTAATGTGTCCATGTGAGTACTTTCTGGGGGCGTGGCCAACTTGAGAGTTCTCTCAGGTACGTCCTGTTATGTCCCCTCGTAAGGACACATCAAAGGGATCAGCAGACGCCTCTGAGGAAGATTGACAGTTGGCAGGAGATCAAAGTGAATTTCCAGAAGAAAAAAAAAAAAATCCAAAACCGCCACGACTGCAATAATAAAACATGCATAGTTGGAGTAATAAGAAACTAAATTAAAAATGTAAATAAATACATAAATAAAAACTAAATAATGTAAACAATCCAAGTTTTTACTTTAATTTACTTTATAAACATTTGAACCAATGAAAAATTAAAGTTAAATTTTTTTTTTTCAATTGAAAGAGTTAATTGTTTTCTTTTTGCTACAAAATTACTAATTATTAAAACTATATGTGTATTTTATGGCATCATATCAAAGTGCAACATCTGGTCGACGTCAAATTATACAGCATTGATCGTTTCAATATAGCAGCCGGTATTGACAGAACACACATGTAAGTGATTTTATCTTTTAAAATAATAACGCTTGTTCGAAAAAACTGTTACTTTTGTACCGTCACTTCCATACTTTCAACAATGATGTGTCCATAGATCATACAGTAGGTCAATACCTGTGATTACTGATAAACAAGTGATGTCACATTCTTTCAACAGTGCCTCGCAAAAGAAGCATATATTCCTCCCGCCTCTGAATAGTACAACTTAGGTCTGAAACGAAATAAAAGGTGATTGTGAACACATGCGTATAAAAACACACCCGCAGAGAGCGAGCGCAGGTTTTTAGGACTAATCCTTGATTCTGATTCAGGGCCTGTAATTGTAAAGCGACGCAGCAGGAAGTGAAGCAAGTCCGGGCTATTGACCGACTCCGAGCTCACGCTGAGCTAAAACACTGGGGTGGTGGCACTGCTGCTGAGAACATGTCAATGTTGCTCTTTAGAAAAGGGCCGCTGCTTGAAGATTGAAAGCAAATCAACATGGTTATCGACCCACGAGCCAGCGCTGTAAATTGCACTCAGAGAGACGAAGAAAACAACAAAAAGCATCACTGGGTGTTTATTGATGCCCAACTCAGGCTTACCTTACTTCCAGACGAGGGGGAGGGACTAAGCCTTCACACACATACTGTACGCCACATGTCAAACTCAAGGTATGGGGACCAAATGAGGCCCTTTAGAGCAGTGGTTTGCAAACCACTTTTTTGGCTCAAGTACCCCCTTTCTCTTACTTTTGAATCCAAGCACCACCTTTGTCCGACAACATTTTGCTCAGAATACTATGAAGCAACAACTACAGAGCATAATGATGGAATGAATAAGTGAAAACATACATTTTAAAGAATCTCATCTCGTATTTTAGGCTTCCTGAAGAGATTTAAGTTCATGTTCTATTCAAGATCATGTTGTGTGTATTTTGTTGATGTTCGTCTTTTCTTTTTAATTTTCAGTATATTTTAATCTTATTTCATGTGTTTTTGTTGTCATTTTTGTGTGTTGCTGGTATTATTTAAATAATGATATTTCAGCGTGTGTGTTTTTTGGTTGTTTCTTTAGTCGTTTTGTATGTTTCTCTGATATTTTTATGTATTATATGTACTTTATTGCTCATTTAGTGTGTCTTTGTTGTCGTTTTGTCTGTTTCGTGTCATTCTGTGTATTTTGTTGTTGTTTGTCTGTTCTTTTTATTATTCAGTATATATTTATTTTATTTTGTGTGTTTTTGCTGTTGTTTTGTGAGTTGCTGGCGATATTTAGTACGATTATCATTTTTAACTAAAAATAAACATAATAAAACCCAATATTTCTAATGTTTTCATTTATTATTTTTCCACTCTCCGTCTCTCTCAAGCCCCCCCTGTAGTGCTGAGAGGTACACGTACCCCCATTTGAAAAACACTGCTTTATATGCAATATGTCGAAATTACAGAAAACATGACTAATTGTGTAAAAACACTAAGTAATTGAGTTCAAATATATAAATGCAATGTACACAATATTTGCCAGGTACTCACAGTTTTCCCATGCTTTGATCACATAATGGGCTTTTATCTTTTCCAAAATCCTGCAATTTTTTTCTAAAATTATCTCACAAATTTTTCCCCAAATTGATTAAAAAAAATGGTCACAAACTCAACGAAATTTAAAGATTGGATATTGTTTGTAACTTCCATTATTTGACATATTGTTATAGGGCAGAATATTGTTGAAATTTCTAATTTTTCTGCCTCAAATTTGCAACATTTAAGCGGAAGTGACATCACAGTGTCAACAACAAGCCTTATTTAAACACAGCAGCAATGCTGTCAGGAGCTCCTCAACTTGGAATTACAACACAACACATCTTTGTCAGTTTGTCATTTTGTTGCGTTAAAGGTAATGGTGTGCAAACTTACCGAGGCATGCAATTTATTCGTTTGTGTTCGTAGGAAGTGTGTAAAAACAGAGGATCCACCTTGCACATACAGACAGATGTCTGCACGCTTTGTTCCGTCATGTTATGCACTTTAAGTTTGCACAAAGTAAAGTGTGTGTATTTTTTCTGTTCATATACTCAATTCCTTTGAATCAGGATTCATTCACAGTGAAGTAATATACTATATTTCTTCCCACTTTATATTTTAGAAGTAAAGAAATGCTCCAAAAATACACAAAATGACATAAAAAATGCACAAATTGACTCCAAAATTACATAAATGGAAGGAAATATAAATATTCTCTCTCTCCTGTCAGCTCTCAGATCACCTTTTATTGGACAGCTCGCTTTCTAAGAGAACTGATTGGTCAGGAGCCGCGACTTGCTAGATCCTAGCCAGAACACAACCTGCTCCCAACCAGGCAAGTCGTTCAGCATAAGTTACCATGGTGATTTAGCTCCGTAAGAAGTAAGCCAGCTTCGTAGTCCAGCATACACCGATTAAATCCCGGAAGTTAGCGCGATAAGAGTAGCATACCCTCCAGTGGAAATAAACTAATACATTATGAATTTATTTAAATATGTTTTATTAAATGCAGTTGCAAGACTTGTTTGCACACCTTAAGAAATTCCCAGTCTGGCAACAATGTTTATGCTTTTTATGGTAAATAGGGAATCTTTGTCATCGTGTTCCGTTTACTGCACTTCGATGGATTTGGGAGCTGCATCTTGCCATCGCCACATGAAGATGCTGTTGTGCTAAACTGTAAACTACTGCGATAAACACTGGAATCCTTCCAATTTTTGAGGCGGCTGTGAAAAAAAAAAAAAAAAAAAAAAACAGACAAAAACAACAAAAAAAAACCTCAAACCAACTTGAGTGCAGACAGTCAATTCAGAAACAACACGAGGAAATCAAGGGACTCAACCCCCCTCTGGGAGTCTGAATGTAGGCTTACCACTGTGCGGCTGTGGAGGATGTTGTTTTCTGACAAATAAAGGTTAAAGCAAGAACGTGTGTGTGCGTGTGTGTGTTCTCTAAATGTTAAAACACTAACGCTGCTTTATCTGAACATCCTGAGGTGTTGCAGAAATGGTGCACATGTGTAAACGGTGACTGTTTAGGACTCAGCTGGGGGGGGGAACATGTGTATTTTAAGAGGCTGTAGGTAATTGTTCAACACATATAGGAGCAACATTAGCATCAGATCCAGCCTAAAAGCCACTCCCAGTCTCCCAGTTCCACATTCACACCTTGTTTATGGAAGATGAGAGGAAAGAGATGAGACAGGAGGCCAAAGAGCTTGTCATCCCGTCTCGGTCCCCCCCCACCCCCACCCAAACTGCTTTTCGGATGAATTACACTGGCAGTGGAAATAATTGCTTGTCCCAATTATAAATCCATCTGCAGCCGTGGCGTTCCCATTTGCCAGGAATAAAACTCTCGAGAGCGGAAATCAAACAATGCGAGGGAACAGGGTACAGGAGCGTGTCGGCGGCCATTAATATCCATAAAGGCAATTTCACAACACACCTAATGACACAAAATGACAGAGAATAACAGCGGGGTAATTAGTGTGTGTGATGTGTGAGTAGAGGTGTGTAGTGGTGGGGGGGGGTTGTGCTAATGTATTTCTCTGCAAATGCATGTGGACGGTTTACACCACAGAGCTCCTTCCTGACTTTCAGGTAATGTGTGCACCTGCATCAGCTTATCATACTGTATAATTAAAACGTGAACACTTATTTTACTTCAACTGTTTTATTTGAATAAAGTTTATGCCGTAAAACCAAATTGGAGAGAAAGTTCTGATCGCCACCGTAAACACACTCATATTGATGTTGTCAGGAAAGTTTGTGCATTGCATTGTGGGATATGGAGTCCTGTAGACAGACGCAAAGAAATATTAAACAAAAACGACAGCAAAAGTGTGCCCAATGACTCCCAAAAATACACAAAATGAGCACAAAAACACAGTAAACCCTTTGTTCTTTCCTGTATTCTCCATTAATGCACAAAATGAACAAAGGGTTTGAGTGGAATATTTTTCTGTTTTATATTCATTCTCGAATTTAGTGTATTGTAGTTGTCATTTTGCATATTTTTCTTTTATTTTTGTGTATTTTTTCTGTTGATCCATGTACTTTGCTGTCCTTTTATTTGCTTTTGGTGTCATTTTGTGCTTTTGTTTTGTGGGCCACACAAAATGAGCCCAAAGGCCACATGTGGCCCCGGGGCCGGCAGTTGTTTATGTCTGTTTTAGAGCAGAGAACGTCAACTTTAATCACTGTGGTTGAGTATTTTTATCGTCATCCTTTGTATTTACTTTATTGTTTGGTAATTTTGTGTGTTTACTTTAAATTTGGATGCCGGACAAAATTAGCCTGAGGGCGACATGTGGCCCCCGAGCCTCCCACTGCTCTTGTGTGTTTTAGTTGTCATTTTGTATATTTTTCTGTTATTATTGAGTGTTTTTGTAATCATCCTGTGTATGTATTTTATTTTTCTGTCATTTTGTGTGTTTACTTTAAATTTGAAGGGCCAAACAAAATTAGCCTGAGGGCTACATGTGGCCCCCGGGCCTCCAGTTGCTCATGTCTGTTTTAGATGTCATTTTGTATATTTTACTGACAGTATTGAGTATTTTTGTAGTCATCCTGTGTATTTATTTTTCTGTCATTTTGTGTGTTTACTTTAAATTTGAAGGGCCAAACAAAATTAGCCTGAGGGCCACATGTGGCCCCCGGGCCTCCAGTTGCTCATTTCTGTTTTAGATGTCATTTTGTAAATTTTTCTGACATTATTGAGTGCTTTTGTAGTCATCTTGTGTATTTATTTTGATTTTGTGTGTTTACTTTAAATTTGAAGGGCCAAACAAAATTAGCCTGAGGGCCACATGTGGCCCCCGGTTGCTCATGTCTGTTTTAGATGTCATTTTGTATATTTTACTGACAGTATTGAGTATTTTTGTAGTCATACTGTGTATTTATTTTTCTGTCATTTTGTGTGTTTACTTTAAATTTGAAGGGCCAAACAAAATTAGCCTGAGGGCCACATGTGGCCCCCGGGCCTCCCGTTGCTCATGTCTGTTTTAGATGTCATTTTGTATATTTTACAGACAGTATTGAGTATTTTTGTAGTCATCCTGTGTATTTATTTTTCTGTCATTTTGTGTGTTTACTTTAAATTTGAAGGGCCAAAGAAAATTAGCCTGAGGGCCACATGTGGCCCCCGGGCCTCCAGTTGCTCATTCCTGTTTTAAGTTGTCATTTTGTATATTTTTCTGACATTATTGAGTGCTTTTGTAGTCATACTGTGTATTTATTTTGATTTTGTGTGTTTACTTTAAATTTGAAGGGCCAAACAAAATTAGCCTGAGGGCCACATGTGGCCCCCGGGCCTCCAGTTGCTCATGTCTTGTTTTAGTTGTCATTTTGCATATTTTTCTGACAGGCAGGGACTGTGGTGCAGGTATTCATACCTGGTTGGAGCTGCTCTGTGGGTGTGAGTTATTTCCTGTTGAGCCTCACTTCCGGGTTCCAGGCTCACTTTGTTTTGTTTGGGTGGATTAATCTCTCCGTCTCGGACCTCCGTCCCCGGGCTTTCCCCCCGCTTTCCTCCCCTCAGGAGAGGGTCCCCTGCGGACCTTTCCCCCGCTGAAGACCCGCACAGGTGACGTAGTTCTTCCTACCTGAGGCATCACCGCCACCATAGACACCTGTCAGTTCACCTCCGGTGCTACAGGAAGCCGCTCCTGGACCCCAGCGCAGCTGTACTCGGACTAATCTCCTGATTCGGGCTGAGGAAGCACCTGGACGGCTGCTGATATGAAGGTCACGGTGACTTTCGGTGAGACTTCGGTGGTGGTTCCGTGTAAACTGGGCTGGACGGTCCGGGACCTGAGCGACCAAGCCACGAGGAGGTACCGCAGGATAGTGGAACAGGTACACACTGTGCTAGTATTCAAATTTGTGCAGTTTTTTTTTTTAAATGTAATTTTTATTTTTTATTTTGTGTGTGTTAATGTGTGTGTAATTACAGTACAAACGCACGTTTTATTCCTTACATAAATTAGCATGGACTCTGTACAGGTGTGAGTCACGTGACCCGCCTAATTGTACACACACAGGCTCTCAGCCTATGGATAATTATATTTAAAAAAGTTATTTATATCTGTTCATTTGATAAATATAATGTGTATATGCATCACACTTCAGCTTTTAAAAAAGGTACTAGTATGACATTGAAAAGTGTAAAGCTCAAATATAAGATATAAAGATAATTTATAGTCTCATAATGGGGAAATTCAGTCGAACGGCAGCAATAGAAATACACAATATCCAATATTAATAATAATAATCATATTTTGTGTTGTTGGAGTCAACATGTATGTTCATCATGATGCAGTTTTCAAAAATGAAGTGTAAGTATGAAATTATAATACTTAAATCTCAAAAATAAGTAATAGGAATGATTTATTTGTCTAACGGCAGCTATTAACATACAGAACATATTACTATATGTTTATCTAATGCACAAGTGTCAAACTTTAAAGGCTGTCAGGGTTAAAGCTTGTGGAGATTAAGTTAAATGTTCCATTTTATTTTTTTTACTCTAGTCTGTGTGTTTATTGATAAATGTTTTATTTTTGTTATCGATTTGTTGTTTTTTTTTTTTTTTTTTTAATCCATGTGGTGTATTTTTGTTGTCTTAATGTGTTTTTGGATTCATATTTTCTGCCCCCTTGGGCATTTTCTGTCATTCTGCGTGTTTGTGAAGTTGTTTTTCTTGTTGTTTGCAGTGTTTGGGGTCAATTTAGTGGGTTTTTGAAGTCGTGAAGAATCGCTGCAAGGACGACAGACGAGAGTAGTTTGGTGAAAGATTGCATAAAGAATTAAAACATCTAAATTCTTTAAAATAAAGCAAAATAAACTTTCAAAAAAGTGGAAAAAATAGTTAGGGTTTCAGTTTTTCTCATTGTAGAAAATATTGCTATTATTTATTTGTTTTTCCAGCCCAAAACAAGGGGAAATGGCAATATGACATGGAATAAACCTTTATGTGCATACTTTGTGACAATATCACGCATTTACTCACAATTTTGAATTTTTCACTGTAAAATGTTTGTTTTTAAAAGAGGGAAATGTCAATTCTTGCACAAAATAAAACATAGTTTGACAAAATTCGCCTCCTGAAGTGGAAAAAGCTATAAGACACGGACTAAAAAATCTTGTGTGATGTCAGCGCAAATACAGAAGAGGAATATGAAATAAATAAACTCAATTAGCCGCATTTAGCATGTTTCACCCTAAAACTACATACAGTGATAACTTTTTGTGATAAAGTTATGAAAATTTTGGAAAATCGTGGATGAGGTAAATGTTAATAATAATATAAAACCAAAGTTTGATACTAACATGTTGTGAAACTCAACTTTCAACAGCCACTTCTTATTCACACAAATGAGTCGGAGAGATGAATATTAAGATTTACTCGTGTAAATTAGATGAATGTGGGCTTGATTTAGTGCTGAATGTCAAGTTAAATTAAAGCAAAGTTTAATATATATTAAAATAAGGAAAATGCTTTCAAATGCCAACTTCATGTCACTCAAATGCAAAACTAAAAAGAGTTCTTCAGGATGTCGACAGACCTTTGGCTCATTTGTGTTTTGATTGTAACGATATGAAGAGTGAGTTTTTCATCTGCAGCCTGAAGGTCAGCTGTCCTGCGTCGCTCCGCCCCCAAAGGTTTAAAAACAACCAAACGTGCAGATGTGCGGTCCGTTAAGTACGATAGTCTTATTTGCATACGGTACGTGTGTTTGGGTTGACAGAGCGAGTTTGGCTCGTTTGGCGTCTCAACCTGATGATTCCTCCCTGATGTTGCAATCACTCGAGCATTAATCACTCTGCCATTGTGACCTTTTCATTAATCAGCACCTCGTGTGCGCGCTGTCCCGGTGCGATAGCGTGCTGCTGCTGTTTGAGCCTCGTCTGTCTGCCTGCACAATAGCAGCCCGTCTAAGCCCTGGTATCTCAGCGGGCAGGTGGAAGTTACCCGTATGACGTCCTCAGCGTGGCGGACAGCAGGGCTTTTGTCCTGTGACTGACTGGGGATGAGGATTGGTGGCTGGTCCGGGTTTTATCGGTTGGCTCGGTTCACCCACACTACGTTTTTGGTGGAGCTAAGGAAGATGGATGGATGGATGGATGACAACATCTTCCCAGGGCCTCACATGAACTCTCACAGGAGCTTCCTGTAACTTCTGCAGATGAGCCATTTTTGTAGATTTGCATCAAAAATGAGCAACTTTTATAATAGTGAAGGCCACAAAAATATGTTGTTTGATTCAAAGAAAACATGATCAACTTTCATCAGCATTTAGATCTGATCTATAACACAGAAAACAGTGTTTTTGGATTAATTTAGTGTATTTTTGTTGTTTTGAATTCATTTAGTGTCTCGTTTTGTGTTTTTGGATTCATTTTTTCTATCTCCTCGTGCATTTTCTGTCATTTTCTGTGTTTTTGAAGTTATTTTTCTTGTCCTTTTGAGTCTTTGCAGTCAATTTAATGTATTTTTTGTAGTCTGCTTGTGTCATTTTGTGTACTTGCATTGTCCTTTTGTGTATTTTTGTTATTTGGATTCATTTTGCATGTGTTTGTCATTGTTTTGTGTTTTTGGAGTCATTTTGTGGGGTTTTGTTTATGTTCTTGTTATAAAAAGAACTTGCTGCTCATTTTTGTTGTCATTTTGTGTTTTTTTGGATTCATTATTTCTGTCCTGTCTTGCATTTTCTGTCATTTTGTGTGTTTTTGTTGTAATTTTTAGTCTTTGGAGTCAAGTTAGTGTATTTTTTTTAGTCCGCTTGTGTCATTTTGTGTTCTTTCATTGTCATTTTGTGTATTTTTTGTAATCTTTGGATTTTTTTTTGGAGTCATTTTGTGCATTTATGTTGTATGCTTGTGTCTTATGAGTGTTTTTGTTGTCATTTTGAGTTTTTGGACTGTGTTTTTGAAGTTATATCTTGTGTTCTTGGAGTCATTTTGTGTACTTTGACTTTTCTTGTGTTGTCATTTTTGTGAGTTTTGATTCATTTTGCATTGTTTTGTTGTTTTGGAGTCATGTTTGTGTATTTATGTTGTAGGCTTGTATATTTTTGTCATTTTGTGTGTTTTTGGGTTAATTTAGTATATTTTTTTTTATTGTTTTGAATTCATTTAATGTATTTATGTCATCGTTATCTGTTTTTGGATTCATTTTTTTCTATCCTCTTGTGCATTTTCTGCCATTTTGTGTGTTTTTGAAGTCATTTTGTGTTCTTGGAGTCATTTTATGTACGTTCATTGTCCCCTTGTGCATTTTTCTGCATGTTTTTGGATTCATTTAATGTATTTTTTAGTCCGCTTGTGTCATTCCATGCATTTTCCAAGTTCTTGGAGTCATTTTGTGTACTTTTCTTGTATTCTAATTTTGTAAGTTTTGATTTATTTTGCAAGTTTTTGTCATTGTTTTGTGTTTTTGAAGTTATTGTGTTGTATTTTTGTGTACTTTCACTGTTCTTTTGTGTGCTTTTGTCATCGTGTTGTGTTTTGGAATCATTTTTATTTATTTTTTGTGGTCATTTTGTGTTTTTTGGAACGATTTTTTTCAATAAATCAATCAATCTTTATTAACATAGCGCAGATTACAACAAAGGTCATCTCATAGCGCTATCAAAATATAAAATTCATAATGATAAGGAAAAAAAACAACAAAATCCACACGAGCAAGCATTTAGCACGTGTCATGTTGGCGCTGAAGAGCCGAAAAAGCATTTAATCACCTTTCGGCTCGAGCAGCCTCTTAATTAAAGCCTATAGTAGATGCTGACTCTGCAGTTCGTTTACGGCTTTTCTTATTAACGGGTCATCACAAGGACAGCCAAGGATCTTGTGTCTTTATCACACTTTTTAATCACTCGGGGCTTTATTCCTCCCACAAGCGACAGGTTCAAAAACCTGCAAGTGATGGGAGTTTGCCTGTGCTCGCTCAGTAGACTTCAGTGATGTGTTGATGCGAAAACCATTGTGTATCTATAGAAAGTCACAGCTCTTTGTGGTAGACTGTGTGTGCACGCTATCAGGATGGTGACAAACTGCTTCGAACAAGTCGTAGCGCTCGCACATTGTTGCAGAGATGAAGGAAGCAGAGGATTGTGGGATTTGCACCAAAAGTGTTAACACATCGGAGCCTTTAATACCTAGATACATGAATGCAGGATAACGTTATGTACTATTTATGTTTGAGGACTGTTTGAAGTTTTATACCATAGCATTACATTTGACAAAAAAGCCTCATGTTTTGCATGGAATTCCATGTAGTCGTGTCACCAGGTAAACTGATCACCAGTTAAACTAGTACACCAACAGCTAAACAGGATGACACGATCTCTAGTTGAACTGTAACCTGTAGCAAGAGATTTTAAACAAGATTATGATAAAAAATTTGACGTATTTGTCCATTTGCTAGACTTGCTAGTCATTCAGTCACATGTTTTCTGGTGAAAAATAGCGTGTAAATGTGTGATATTGCCCCAAAACATGCATGTGAGCCGTTTCCGTTTCATGTTGGGGCCATACCTGTCAAGTTTTGGATTTAAAAATAAGAGGAATTTTCTGGCACCCACTACGAGCCGTCCCACCCGCTCAACCAAGCCCCAGTATCTCTTATATTTTAAGATAGATTATGTGATTATAATATGGTCGGTTGACCTTTATTAACATTGAAATTTTCTCAAAATGGTAACGTATGATAATATAAATCTTGATAAATTTGATCAAATTAAGTCTGACCAGAAAGACAATTCTGGGTTAAATTTGCTGATGCAAAATGTTACACAGGGACATTTATTAACAAACAGCTGATCAATATGTGCACTCATTAATACATCTAACTGAGCTTTAAATGTTGTTCTGAGAAGGAAAAGCAGCGACTGCTAAAACTAGTATTTTGATACATAATAAGCTATAATATATACACATATCGATACATCTTGAATCTCGATATATTGCCCAGCCCTAAATTATAAAACAGCCTAAATAAAAACAAATGTGTAAATGAAGCACGTGTTTATTTAATATACTTACAGTTTACATACAAGTCAACATGTTGCATATTTACTGTTAAAAATACTAATACGGGAAGATGGCGGGAAAGAGGGGTAAAATACGGGAGTTTCCCGGCCAAAACGGGATACTTGACAGGTATGCCCGATTTTAAATGACAAGAGAGACAAAGACAGTTTTAGTACGTGAATTCAGTTTTTCTGTCTATTTCCCACAATCTAAGAAAATCGTAGGCCCTATTTTGTTGTGTAATCTGTTAGCAAACATGACCGTCACATAGCCTGAGGGACCAGCATTGACTCTGTGAATTCTCTGGGGAAACAGGCTCATAGTTCACATTACACAGACTCTGCACTGACTCTGCACTTTGCCCTCAAGGGGAAGGCCACACGGTCCCTCCCAACTCCACTGCTCACCAAAAGGTAGACAGGATTGTGCCAACCTCCAATCTCAGCTCTGTTTGTGTCATTTCCTGTTATTGATCCTTGGAGGCAAACATTCCTCCTCTGCAGAAACTCAATATGTGTGTCGGTAACGTGTCAAGTGTGGCGTGGTACAGGGTGTGAAACCTTCCATGGTTTAATGACGCGAAGAAGCAGAAGTGATTCATGCGTCATTGTTCTTCTCATATTTTCTAATCGAAGCTACTTCACTGTTGGATACAATAACTTTCACTTCTGATGACGAGTTATTCAAATAAAATCCCATTAGCCCAAAAAAAACTCCAACATTAGAACCAATGACAGAATCTAATTAACTTGTTGGGGCATGTTTAATGAAGGTTAAGGGATAGTCTGGGACTCGATGGAATAGTTAAATAAAGGTTAATAATTTTAATATCTTGAATTTGCCCAGGCTGAGTTCGCCTCATTGATCTTTTGACCATTTATCTACAAAATGCTCCACATCTGTCTATTCACCATTTCCCAACGTGCTACATCAGAAAGTTCCATAACAACCAGGTCACAAACCATGTGATGTGTCAGTATTTAGAATAATGACCAATCTGAGCATTAACACAGAAAGAAACTAATGGTTTTGTGTTGTTTTTGTTGTAATTCTGTAAACTTTTCTGTCATTTAGTGTGTTTTTGTTGTTTTATATATTTGTCTCTTATTTTGTGTTTTTTTTCTTTGTCATTTTGTGTGTTTTTTGTATTTGTTGCTTACCTTGTATTTTGTATTTGCGTTTAGTACTTTTATATTGTGTTTTTGTATATTTTTGTCATTTGGTTTTTTTTTGTTGTGATTTTGAGTCTTTTTTTAATTTTTTAAATTTTTTATGTTCTCATTTTACGTGTTATTTGGATTAATTTTTTATTTGTTTTTTTTTTGTGTTTTTATGTCATTTTGCATTTTTCATTTGTTTTTATTTTTTTGTTATTTTGTATTTGTTTCTCATTTTGTGTTTTTTTTTTTTTGTGTCATTTTGTATTTTTGTCGTTCAATTTTTTTGTTGTATTTTTGTATGTTTTTGTTTCATATTATGTGTTTTTTGGTGACTTTTTTGTGTATTTTCCTGTAGTTTTTTGCGATCATTTTGTGCATTTACTTTGCGCGCCACACGAAATGTTTGCTCGAGTTTTCTTCCTACCCATAATGCTGTGCGCTCTGCGTCACATTCGGTTCACTTCCTATTTTTGCTGTTAACTGTGCAGCATTTGCATTTTACCGCTGAACCCACGACCGTCTCACTGTGAGGAAGGGTTGCTGGTTCCCCTTTCTTTGTATGAACAGATGCGTGGTCTTTACAGTATTTCAGCATCTACAGGGAAACCCGCACCGTTCTCACGCAGCTTTAGAATTACACCTGAGAATTAATTAAAGTGTGAAATATCACCACCAGCAGCAGCCATGGTGGTGGTTTAGCTTCATTAATCGCCCCTCACCGTTCTCGAGTGGTGTCGTGTTTGCTCAGCGAAGTGTGTGTGTGTGTGTGTGTGTGTGGAGGAGGGGTGAATATGGCTTGAAATGATGGCCGACTTAATGGTGTAATTTGCAAGAAATGCACTCTTCTAACTGTCACGGTAATTCTCCTGAGTGACTTCTTAGTCCTTTCTGTGTTCGCTTCATGGGAAGAGTGAGAGGAATTACCGGGGATCGACAATTAGGGACTTCAGAAGAACTTCCTTTTATTGCCCCTAAAGTGTCATACATTCATCTCTTTTTATCACATCCTAAAAAGGGAGGAAAGCAAAGTGTTTCTAAGAGCTTTGTGAGCTCTGGATGGTGCGAGCAATGCCACCAGAAGTGATGCCAATTTTCATTTCAATGCTGGAGTGCTTGAAAATCATCCAGATGCTGGTTACCACCAGACTGAGCTGTAAGTGCTAATGCTAACTGTGTGAAGTAATATCGCTTGGCTGCTGCTGAACACATTGTACAAACACACAGCGTGAGTGAGATGCAGAAGAATGTCTGCAGCTCATCAGGTTGGACCGGTCTTTCTGGCCAGGTGTAAACAGTTGACGTGTGTGTCTCCATTCCAGACGGTTTCTGAATGAAACTGATTAAATCATTAATAAAAATGTACTAAACAGGAATACAGAAGGCAAAATCCCTAACTTGTTGTTTTATAAAGTCAAACACATTATTTGGTCAATCACAGCAGGAAAAGTTTAACCTTCAGATATACATTTTCTAGTCCACAGTCCCATTTTGTAAAATAAATCGTGAGAGAATTGTATCGTGAACCCAGTATCGTGAATCGTATCGGGAGTTGAGTGAAGCGTTACATCCCTAACATGTTGAGTTAAACGGTTTTCACTGCAGTTCTCATTCAGGCGTTTTCCTCACCCCAAAAATGGTATACACGAGTAAACCAACCTTTTAGGGTCAAACCTGGCAACCCTGGATAGCCACTTGTCGCACATGGTGAAGAGAGATTTTATGAACTTTGCTCAGAAGTGAAAGATTGTTCAAATGCACACTTTTACCGGCCGTCACTTATTCAAAAAATGTTCCTTTTGTTTGTCTCTGCTGTGCCTGGGTTTATGGAGAAAGCGTCATTATCCGCAGAGCTGTCCAGATGCCGAGCCTTTAAAAACAACAGATTGTGTCTCTAAAGTGTCGCAGCGTGCGTCGGACACAGCGGGGCTAATGCTCGTAGGTGGAGGTGTGCAAAAACGTTCCTGAAATACTTTGTTTTTTTTCCCTCAGAGCCGTTGATTCAGCTGTTCACCTAAATCACACACAGTAGAATGTGGCTATTGTGTGTTTTGTAGAATTATAGCTTCACTTTTCACATTTTAATGCAGATTTGCGCATTTTGTGTGTTATGTAAAAAAACAAGCAACAAAACACAAGATGTTCACTTTGTGTGCAAAGTGTCGAGGCGAGCATTGGGATTGTTTTCTGTTCTGAGGCATGAAAACAAGAAAAGGTTTTAGTCTGTTTTGGTTTTGGATAATTTTGTTTTTGTTTAGTGTATTTTTGTTATTTTGTGCATTGTTTTAGACTAGAATGAATTAGAACTTTATTGTCATTGTTTAAAAACAGTTTAGAAGCTTTTTTTTATTAATTAGCAGCAAGACAGACACATTAAAAGAATAAAATAGTAATAGATTTATTTTTTTGCTAGCTGTACGTTTTTTGTCGTTTTGGAGTCATTCTGTGTCATTTTGTGTTTTGGAGTGATTGTCTTTTCTCGTTTTGTTTATTTTTCTGTGTATATTTGTAGTCGACTTGTTTGTCTGTAATAAACTTGTGTGAGTATTTTGTTCTTGTTTAGTTTTTTTCTGCATATTTATGGTGGTTGTATGTGTTTTTGCTCTAAATTTGTGTATTTTGTTCTCTTTTTGTTTATTTTTCAGTTTTTTGTCTATGTTTGTAGTCTTTGTATTTGTTTTTTTGTGTCTTGTAGTCATTTTTGTTCTTGTTTTGTTTATTTTTCAGGTTTTTGTGCCTATATTTAGAGACCTATGTGTTTTTGGAGTACATTTGTGCATTTTTGTTGTCCTTTAGCGCAATTTGTTTTATTTTTGTTTTCCTTTTGTGTACTTTTTTTGTAATTGTGTATATTTCTTTAAATTATTTGATGTATTTCTGCTTTTTTGTGATTTTTTTTTTTCCTTTGGAGTCATGTTGTGCAGTTACTTCTAGGGCCACACAATATTCAAATCAAGGGCTGCTCGTAGCCCACGGGCCACCAGTTGCCTACAGCTGCCTTTTGACCTTTACTTTTCTATTTTTGAGTTATTTTGTTATTTATTGGTGAATAAATACAATACTTTTTTTCCTCCGTATAACTTTTGATAGAATCTATGAACATAAAATGGCAAACAAGGCCCCATTAAACCAGTCCAGAGGGTTGGAATTGCCCACACTTTTACACACTTTCATGGCTAACCCTTATCTGTGTGCACAGAAGGACTGGTTAATCTGTATAGCAACACCACAACAGCTTGTATTTGCCCACTGGGCTGCAGGAAGGGAAGAGATGTCTTGGTGTGTGTGTTTCTATTGATTCCATCTTGAAAACTCTAAACAGATTTCAGATTTGGGCTCGTACAGAAGTCCCCGTCGTCCTAGCAAACAGCAGTGTTTAGTAAAAAATAAAGTTGATGCTCTGTGGGGTGTGTTCAAGATGACCTCCTGGTGCTGACAGTGAAACTGTGCTGGAATGTGCCCAATGCTCCCAGTGGAGCTGCACAACCTGAAAAGTTGCCCTCTTCCGGCTCTCACTCCTCGTACACCAACCGTGTCTGTGAAAACAAAACCAAATGTTTTAAAGGTCTCACATTTGCTTCCCTAATAACTGAACTCATTGAAAACAGTTTTGATAGTGCTTTGAGATGAACATTGTTGTAATTGAATAAAAAAAGGCATCAAAGTGCCCATTAAAAACGTCTTTAATATGAACTATTATTACCTCCGACAATGAGGTAATATTTTCACCAGCGCTTTGCCAGATTACGTCAAAAGTACACTAGAGATTTAGACAAAATTTTAACCAAAGATAGACCTTAGGTGATGGAAGATTCCATCACATTTTGGAGTTTGGATCCAGATCAATATACTGATTTTGGATCAGTTTCAAAAATCTAAATATCTTAATTTTTTTTTTTTTAATTTTGGGTGAAATTTCAAGAATTTATATCTTGGTTCGTATTTGACTGATCTTTATGAAATTTGATGTCATTACGTTGCGTTGGTTCTTCAATTACCTTACAGAGTTTTATATGGATCAAATCCAGATTGTGCATTGTATCCCAAATTTTCCCCCAAAAATGGGGGTACCCATAGATTTAAACCTGCTGATTTGTTATTAATAGGGAAATCATTTAATTCCAAGTTTTTATGGTACTTTGATCAGGATCACTGATCTAGGTTACTGCAAAGATCTGGCAAAGAGGAGGATTGTGTCTCGGGAGCTCTTGTCTCCAAATGTATTAGGATTAAAGTAATCCATATACAATGAGTATTTCTTTGTAATAAATCATTATTGTTTTCTAACATTGTGTTTTTGTGTGCAGCATGGGGGGAGTGAGGTGAACACTCACCATTTGGAGTACCCTGAAGGAGGCATCTTGGACATGGACGACCTGGTGAACGATCTGGTGGAGGACAGAGACAAGGTGAGTGTGGAAACTGAAACCATTCAATCGGTACAACATAAATCCAGATTTAGAGACAGACGAGCAAAATGTTTTTGGACGTTTTTCCTTCACATTAAGACTGTGACTGTGTTGGAAATGTCACTCCGTACTATACATTCCAAACTCTACAAGTATATACTGTCTACTATATATGACAAGTGAAGTACACTTTCCTGTTTCCCAAGATGCATTTGGAACCTACGACAAAAACCTGAATCACACTGAGGCTAAATATCTCCATTGATTCTCCCCCTTTGGAAGTTCTGAAAACAGAGAAAGTGACCAAGTAGAATATCAACATGTGGTCATTTGATCCATAAAACTCACGGAAACGCAATTTTCGGAGACCCTCCATTGTGCTACTTCAAAACAAGAGCCTTATTTACAAACGTGTCAAAAAACTAATGGATGACAAGATGGAGATGCTTTTATTTTGAAGGGGATGTTTGTTTTTTAGCCTGAAGCCGGTCCCAGGATGATTTTACATTCTGTTCGCAATGCATCTTGGGACGGTTGAGTATGACTAGTGTGCCCACCATGCATACTTAAAAAATATCCCCATATAGTATACATCCGGGTATTTCTCACGTACTTTCATGCTATCTAATGTGAACAGACTACATACTAATTTTGACTTCAGAGTCAGGTTGTGTTATAAATGTCATATTAACGTACTACTCACACTATGTCTCAGTTTTTGAGGATTACATTTCCCATAATGTGCTAATAAACTTGCCTACAATCCATATTCATGAGCTTCATGTCCAGGCACATGATGTATTATCTACACTTTGTGTAGGCCAATGAATAGGAAATGCCGCACAATTTCAAACTGAACAGACGGAAGTGAGTGTTTGTGCAGGTTTAGCAGAATGCAATGTTTGAACTATACAACATTATTTGAGCTCATTGGAAAACTTTGTTGCAAGTAAGGGTGTAAAAAAAAAAAAAGATCTATTTGGCTATATATCGCAATATTTTTTTTAAACAAAAACCATTTAATTGCGCTTTAAACGTAAACACCTGGTCACTAGGTGTCAGTGAAGCACATCAGACCTTGGCAATGCACACCTCTAGTTGCAAGGAAAACCGTTTTGGTGTTGTAGCAGGTTTGTAGTTTTGTGATGGATGAAAAATGATTTAGATGTTTGCAGCTCTTTCCCCTCTACATCTACTGCTTTCTTCTGCTCACTTCTGTCTCTCTCTTCCCTATTGTTTGTCATTTGTCATTTCTCACGCTTCTCCTTTTGCCGCTGACAAAAAGATAGCAGGTGGGATGGGACGAGCATGCCAGTCATCGCGCTTATCTCCGGGCCACCAAACGCTGTCAGCTCTCCCAGATTAATGAGCTGTGCTTGGGCTGCGTGATGAGTCTGACTTGCTTGTGTTTCAGCCGCCTGCAGATTCTATCTTCACTCCCATTTTTTTGTGGCCGAAGCTGTTTCACCATCAATCATAGCGAAGTGGTCCCATTGTGAGGGCCCTCCACTGCACAGCAGGGGCTCCGTGTTAACTGCGGACGCTAATGAGAGATAATGGTTAGCTATTTGTATGCCTGGTGGTTAGCATCGCTGTGAGTCCAGACCTCTTTATCTGGGACAGCCCCTGACTATTATTCAACACACACACACACACACCTCTGCCAACCCTGGCGTTTTTAGTGTGTGTGTGGAGGCAGCGCCACTGGTGGTTGATGAGGGCGGAGACAAAGGGGCGGCTGTGATTTGATTACAGTTTTGCCCCCGTTGTCTGCCCTGTGCATAAATGCTCACAATCTTGAAAAATGACTCAGTTCATTAGTCGCCCCGTCTCAATACACGGGCCACCAGCCTCCTCATAAATATGAAGAAATGGGATGGACGTGGACAACAGTGGGTTACTCTCCCCTCCTGTTTGACCCTGTCCTGCCGTCGCCTCGTTCGCCCTGCAGCTCTTTGGTGACAGTTGGAGAGAGAGGCTGGTCGAAGTCAATGACCTGTCAGATTCCCCACTGCTTAGTTAATGGCACGGAGAAGTGAAAAAGCATAACTGTTGCCTCGGCTGTTCCTCTTCAGTCACGCTGTGATGGACTCATCTTTGTTTAGTTTAATAGCAGAGTGCCTGCTTCAGCTTTCTATTAGGTACACCCATAAAATAAAAACTCTCACTTTCTGTGATCGCGTAAAACGGATTGAAAAAATTTAATTTACACTCTGCAACATTTTTTTTCTTCTATTTTTAGTCTCGCATGCATGTTCATGGATGCATTTATACTAGTGGTGAGCATTGCCATGAATCTGCCGATATGATTCACAATTTGCATGTCACAATGCAATATATCCGATATATGCCGATACTAAACAATATGATATACATTGCAATATATCGTGATATCAATAATTACAAATTTTACCTTTACAAGTACAAGATGGTATGAAATATACATTATTTATTTTTTTTAACTTGCGATGACAAGAAAATGGTAAACTGTAATTCAAGTGCAAACATCAAAAACAAGTGACATGTTTATCAAACAGATTCTGATTCTGTTAAGCGATATATCGTAGAATCGATTTTGTCTTACACTCCTAATTTTCACTGGAAAACGGGTGATAAAGTGTGACAAATGGACAAATATGTCCAATTCCATCCATAATCGCATTCAAAATCCCGCTTTACGTGTTGTGGTTTGAGTAGTAATCCTGTTATCCTGTGGTTGAATGCAAAGCTTCATCTGAAGTGTGCTTTTAATGTGTTGCGATGGACAAGAGGCTCAGATTATTACATCTGCATTCAAATCTGTAAAGGCTCTAGGACAAAGACAGAATTAGCTGGTGGTGTATTAGCTAAACTGGTGATCAGTTTACCTGGTGACACGGCAGAACTAAACAAACGGCTGAACGGGCTTTCATGTAAAACTTTAGAGTGTTTTGCCGATTACTGGTTGTTTTGGGACCTATCACACATTTCTATGGGATTTTTCCCATTAAATGGGCGGCTGAGTGTTAGCGGTGATGCTAACACACTTTTTATGAACTCAAGAGGCAATCTTGTGTGATTTCAGTGCAACCATAATGTTTCTGTAAATCACCTGAAGCATATGAAATGTAAATTAATAACATTAATTGACTCTATTGACCTTGTTTAGCATGTTTGGTTTGATTTTGGGAAGTTGAAAAACCAGTAAAGTCATCTAAACCTGGAAAGACGAAGAAACGTAATGGAATTTAGGAAATTTTGAAAGGTCCTGCACCCATTATGTTGAAAAAGATAATAATATTTGTATATTTCAAGACTTTTTGTATTACTTACTAATTTTTTACGAATTTGTAGATTGCTGCGTTCTTCTGATTCGTCCTACTAATGCCATTAATTAATGTTATTACTGTAGGTTTCCCCCCCTCCTCTCCTCAACCGAAGGTGTAGTGCTTGATTGTACCTCCACACATTTACCCATTTATCGCTACCAGATCTGTCACTCTCCTCTTTTCACAGTTCCGTGGGTTTCCCGCGTTAGTTGCCGCCATTACTCTTATACATCTGTGCAGCACAGTGGAGCTGTCAGGCTGGCTGTCCACTGCTAGCTCACCATAAAGTATCCAACTTATACACAAGCTTGAAGCAAGGCACATCTCTGGTGTGTACTTGACTTTTCCCAGTGTTCACTGGAGAGATTCAGCCTAAATGAATCTCCCATAGATTGATTAGAAAGCCATCTCCCCATCATTTCTCAGTTTCAGCCTCTCGCCGCAAAAAAAAAAAAAAAAAAAAAAATCAATGTTGCCCATGTGCGGGTGTCCCTTCATGTCACGCCAAAATTCACCAGAATTGAAATTGAACTCGGGGAGCATAACATCTCCTCATAAGTGGACTGTCACTCCTCATTCAACACACACAGACTAAAGCACACACACACACACACACACACACTAAAGTACACAGAACTTGTTTTTTTAAGTGGAAAGGAAACACATTGGGAAAGCTCAACCTCCCGTCCCGTGCAGCGAATGAAAAATCTAATTTCATGGGAAATTTAATGAGAAAAAAAAAGATGGAACGATTTCCTTCACCTCCGTTTAATTAGCTGGTTTTAATCACTGTGCCTACAAGCCGCCTGTGAACCCCTCAACCCGCGTCTCAGGTTGCTGGCATCGTACATGTGAGGGTGCACGTCCCAGCTGATTTCCTGCTGAAATGTCAACTGCTTGATTACGAGGCTTTTTTTTCACCCCCACCGCTGTCCATCTCCACTGTGTGTGTCAGTGAGGAGGCTGCAGAGAAATGAATCAGTCAGATGGGAGTGTTTCAGTGCTATGATGTGCACAGAATTTGAAACTGTTAATTAGTAGTATTGTGTACATGTGCGCTGGTGTGGTTTGTTACGAGCAGCCGTCATTTATCGTACGTCTTAAAACCAAAATAAAGGCTTTCAAACTAGAGAGAACACTTGATGGATTTATTCTGCAATGTATTTGTCAGACTGTATGTAAGGTAAATGAAGATGGAGTGAAGGATTTGATCTGTTTTACCTCGTAAATAGCCTTTTAGCTACTCATCTGACCGAACCACGTACAGCTTTTGGTATTGAGACGGTAGCAGTAGGTCATGATATTAATAATGTGTTCTGTTATTGTTGTAATCATGTTGTTTTACACAGTTTTTGACCTGAGGGTTCAGCGTCAAATGTGCAATGTCAAATACTGTCTCTAATCTGTCAATGACGTCTAAGGTTTTCACCGCATGAATTTTCATAAGATGAGCATCATCGGGCGCGGTTTGCATGGATATTATGATGGAAATAAAAATAGAAATACTTTGAAATCATATACATGACTATAATATAACTGAAATAGGGAAAAACGTTTATTTGAGTAGAGAAGATCTTTTTGAAACGACAGTCATGGTCAGACAGTCGCACTATATGATATTTTGTCACGTTGAATGACAGGACGGACTACAGAATTAATTTAGTAAGTAACATTTAAGGAAAAAAATCAAAGTGGACGCATATTTACCAAGTAACTATGTATTTGTTATCATTTTATGCGTTTAAGTCTTTTTTTAACTCAAAGAAATACGTCATTGACACTAATACTGTTAATAGTGGGAGAAATCGGCTAACTTAACCATGTTTAGAATGAACAATAATTAATTAAAAAGGGGAGTAAAATAAAAGTGGGTTTTGAGACAAGATTTAAAAGTGTAAAGTCCATGTTGACGTGGAAGGGCAGCTCGTTCCATAATTTGGAACGACCTTAAAGGGATCCTCAACCCAAATGACACCTCAACTGAAAGTCTGTCAGACATATAAAGGGACATTACTTGTGTTTTCAGGCTAAACATTTATTTAATTATCTCAAAAGTGATTTCTGACAGAAAATAGTAAACAGGTTTTAATTATTCGGCTTTAAAACGACATGTGCATACATGTGATTGGTGAGTGAACTCTACAATAGCCAGGGAGGCTGCTTTGCAAAGATGCATTGAGATTTATTTTCATTTGTGTCCTAATAATGTCTTTGCAAAAACCTTATTTGCAGATTTTATCTAACAATGCATCTCCTTAAAACCGACTGTCAATTGAGCAAATAGTAAAATTAGAAAAATCTAAATCTATCAACTGTAATAAATACATTTCATGTAATTTTGCATTACATATTTGAAAATAAACTGACAGACTGTACTGAGCAGTTCTTCGGTACAATTATAATGGTTTTGCGCTAATCTCAACAGTTTCTAATATAATCTCACCTGTCTGTAACTACAGTTCACGCCTCACTGAGACAGTTCTTGTGTTTTTTTTTGTTAAAGCTAATGTTGACAGGGAGGAAATAAAAGTTCACGACTCGTGTTTCTGAAAGAAATCAGACCTCACTGGGAACTCTTTCAAGACTTCTTTTAAGGAAGTGCAGTGCGGTCGTGGCCTGAGTCCAGCTTTGTGACGATGTCAAAGTGAAAATAGACGTACACGTCTTTAGCTTATAATCTAGATCAAATTGCTCCAAAGCACTTGCGAATCACACGGCGAGATATGCCCAAAGTCGTTTATTCCACGTCAGATGTCAGAACTCTCTGACAGGCAACATTAAGGCGTTGCTTGAAACGTGCTAACCCGCTGGTGAAAAACTTTAGTGAATGGGGATGTGATTGCAAGGCTCAGACGTGCTGATTAGCCTTTGACACTCCATGACATCTCGCTCTTACAAGCCCTCGTTTTCCTCGTTTGCTGCCATGACGAGCTCGTGCGTGCGTGTGTGCGTGATTGACGTCTGAACGCTCCCACGGCTCCGTGTACTGTTGTTGAATCGCCAGTGATGAACAGGGCCACGAGGTTCAAGTGCACTGATTATAAAATCCCAGCCTAATCATAAACCATACCTCTTCACGTATGGAGAGCACCACGCCTGCCTCTCACGGAATATTAATTTGCAATCTTACATTTTAAGAAGTATCAGCTGTAGCCATCAGTATCATCCTCCAGTCTCTTCCCTGATTGATTTGATCCTTTCCTCTTTTTTGTAACGCAGTAATTCTTCCCGTCGCTATCACAGCTGAAGCCTGCAGGCTGCAGACATTCAGAGCGTTTTGATTGAATTGTCTCCGTCTGAACCGCAAATTGAGAAGCAACTGTTTGAGGCGCAGCTGTTTTTCCACTGCCGCCCGTTTTCATGCAGTCTGTTGTTGTTGTTTCAGCTCGTAAAAAAACCTGCTCATCTAAGTTGTATTATGCGATGTCCAAGTAATATCCAAATAATCTGGTAATGATCAAGTAGGGGTGTGCATTGCCACGATTTGCATGTCACGATACAATATATCCTGATACTATGCAATACAATATACGTTACAATATATCGTAATCTTATCAATTGCAAATTTCATCTTTACAAGTACAAAATGGTGTAAAATATAGTTTATTTAATTTTTTTTTTTTACTTTTGGGAACAAGTAAATGATAACTAACTGTAATTCAAGTACCAATATCAAAAACAAGGGGAACGTTTATCAAACTGTCAAATACATTTTTCCAAAAAATTCTGATTCTGTTAAGTTCTTAAATTCTTTAAAAAAAAAAAGTAACCACATAAAAGTGACCTGTATGTTTTATGAAAATAAACTTCCAGCTAAAATGCATTCAGGAGTGCGGTAGTTTAACAAGGTCTGATGTGGTTCACTGACACCTCGTGGCTTGATGTTTATGTGCTATATTATGTTAGCACAATTACATGTTGTTGTTTTTGTTAAAAAACATGGTTTAAAAAATCAATTTGGAAATTTTTTTGATTGCTACCATAATCGAGCGGTGAAATGCCGAATGGATTTTGTCTTACACCCTTACTATCAAGGTTTTCATTGTTAGAAAATTTGACTTTTACAAAAATTATTACAGAGCTTTTGTGAGAAAACAGTATTTTTCTGTGTTTTAATAGTTGACGCTACCAACGGCAGCACACGGATGTTGATCACAAGAAACAAGGGCCACCAGTAGATTCATAACACCAACTGTGGTTCCTTTAATCAGTTATGTTCAGGTGTCCAGTGGGTTATTCTACAACGTCCGGAGTGATCCTACACCACCGCAAACAGGCATGATCAGTTGTGAAATATCCAGGTTTTTTTTAATGGCCAGCATCACTCGAGACTAGATCTCCAAGTTTTCTTTTCTGGCGTGCTTAAGTTTCCAACTCATTATATGAGCCGTCCATTGGGTTTTCAAGTGTGTCAGGATCCCTTTGTACTGACACTCAAGAAGTTTGCAGACACCTTTTATTTTGTAACTTAAAAGAAAACTTTTAACTGTTTGACTTCTGTGAAGTATGCACTTGAAATGACCGTTGGATCCTGGCTCGCAGCTTTAGCAGGAGGTACTTTATCTTCTTGAGTAAAACCTGCAGAAATGCTCGGGATAAAACTGTTCGTTTTTGGCCCGACCTGTTTGTGTAACTTTAGAGATACATTAATGCTTTGAAAAAAAAAAAAAAAAAAAAACATTGTCTGGTTTAAAGTTGTATTATCTCCGTGTCGGGGACTGATCAGATCAGGCGGGAGCGCCTCGCCTACTGGGATTCGGCCACTTGAACTGATTTTATCACATCTCATCAGCATCCACCTTGATTCAACCCTGCCTCCTGAGTACTGCTGCCGCTTTTCATCTGATTATATTCAATTAACAATACACACACTCATATTCTGTTCACCTGGTTTGATTGCAATTAGTATGACGAGTCCGATAAAAGCGTGTGCAGAGGTACGTAGTTCTTACTGTGCTCGCTTGCTTTTAATTGAACTGCATGCATGTGGATTTTTCTCAAGTTACACTTTTGAATTTTAATTTCCTCAGATGAGCCATCGCTCTGGCTTTCATACTTTGAGTAATGGCACCTCTCCAAAGTGATTTGTCAGTTCACTGAAGCAGCGTTGGGATTGGATAAGAGTTGTTCTTCTGATGACCGAGACTGCGTCAGGTCACATCGAGTTCTTTGGTACCCTTCCTTCTTTGTGTCGGAGACATTATGCCTTGCCCTTTGTATCACGATCGTATCACCCATTAGTTTCCAATGGAGCGAGATGGTGGGAGTGTAACGACCTTCATATGCACCGTGTGGGATGACGGGAAGAATGTGAGGGGGCAGGTCAAAGAAATATGGACTGCTTTTATGTGCAACTCTTTGATGTACTTGAAGGATGATGTCAGAGTTTTTATTCTATGTAATATATATTGGGTGGAATATGTAAGTAGGCCCGTCCATTTTCCGTGATTGTGTAAAGAACAAACTTCACGTTCTTTTTTGTAGAATTATTCTCTACATGATGTGGAAATGTTCCACATGTATTTGTGGCACAATGGCACACTTACATGCTAGTTTTTTTTTTTTAACCAGAAAACAGATGATTTACTGCCTAAAAAGTTACACAAATTATGTCCAGTTCTGTTCATAATCCCAGTTAAATCTCACACAGTGTTCAAACTCGAGTGGTGATCATGTTATCCTGTGATTGAAAATGAATGCATAGCTTCTTTTGAAAAGTGTAGGTTATCATGACTGCATTCATATCTGTAAAGGCTCTGGTAGAAAGACAGGTTTAGCTGTTGGTGTATTAGCTGTACTGGTGATGAGTTTATCTGGTGACGTGTCACGGCAGAAGCATCTTTAATCCTAAGGCTGTGTGGGATTTCATGCAAAACATGAGGGTGATTCTCCAGTTGGTTTCATATAGAATGTTTTGGGACCATATCAATTATTTCCCTGGGATTTTTACGTTAAACGGGTGGCTGAAGGTTTCGCTTTGTGGCTAACTTCGCCCTAGTGATGTTATCTTGCGCTATTTTAGTGTAACCATTCTGTTTACGTAAAATTTCTGATTCATGAAAAACTCTAGTAACCCTATTAAGCAGTAGTTTGGTACAATTTCAGGAAGTTTAATAACCAGTAAAGTCATCTAAAAAGAAAAAGACGATGGAACAGAAACTAAACGGAAAAGTTAACTTTCATATTTAGGGATGTAACGATTAATCGTAAGGCAGTTAAAAATCGATTCATAAGTATCACGATTCACATCGATACGAAAATTGAATCGCAGTACTATCCAGAAAAATATCTGTAATATTACGTGAATATCTGTAAAAGTCCCGTTTTTCTATTAGGTCTGTCTGCTAGCATAGCATCTCTTCTTCACTGCAAGATAGCTGCATGCCAACCGACCCCTGGTTTACCAGCGCACTCTGCTGGTCCAAACAAATATCTGATCTAAATACAGTGAAATGACTGTTTTTTTTTTTTTTTCTAAAGTCCAATTGTTAAGGCACAAAATACATTTTCAGTTGTTCTTTTAAAAAGAACTATTATGCAGTTTTGCATTGTTTACTATAGAACCAGAATTTAAATGAATAGGCTTCTTCTTCATTTGTATTATTCCTTTATTTATTTCATTCAAGATTTATTTTTAGTTAAATTGCATTGTTTTTAATATTTTATCAAGGGATTCTTTTAACAATGAAAAAGAAAAAGAAAACGGCATACTTTTTTTATAGTTTTTTTCCCCCAAAAAATAAAGGAATATTTTTCTACAGTCCCATTTTGTAAAATAAATCGTGACAGAATCGTATCGGGAGTTGAGTGAATCGTTACATCCATATTCATATTTTATGTTTACTTCAACCTGTATTTTGGTGCATAATCCATTCATTTGTTTAATTGCAACTTATTGGCTATTAAAAAGTTTGATTTCAACCCTAATATTGTACAGTTATTAATAAATTACTTACAAATCAGCTCTGTGGTAGAAATTGGTACTGCCCTCACAAAGAGCCACGTCTCCCTTAATGTTCCTACTGAATAGAGTTTACCATTCAGACTCTCATTTGATGTTGGAAAATAAACAGTTATTGGTATTTAAAATTTAAAATGTGTTTTGTTGTCAGTATCAACATCCTATCAGTATTTTTGGCTCAGCCTCCTGCAGAGCAGCTAATCACATCCAGCTAATGATCTGTTATAGATCAGCTTGTTTACAACAAATCTACCGTCTGACCTTCGCAGCCTCCCACCATCTGTTTTCTACAAAGGCACAGACCCCAACGTGTATGTGCGCGTGTGCACGTTGGCCTCATACCGTGTAAGAGTGAGGTGTGTATTCCCTGCGCTCGCACTCTCTGCCTACTCGCACTGCTAATAAGTCGAATCAGCGGATAGTCACATTTCTAAATGACTGCATCTGTGTGTGTGCGTGTGCGTGTGCGTGTGTGTGTCTATGTGCACGCCAGGCTCTTTGTGTTCCACAGTGTCTGTTTCACTGCAACAAAAGGATAAATGCTTGCAAATACAGAATCCAGATCATTTAGGTTAAATATTTAATGACTCCTGCTGTGATTACGGCGCTGAAACCACAGCTGTGTTGCATTGCAATGCAAACACAAACACACTCAAAAGCTACAAACACACACACACACACACACACACACACGGTTATTGTTGTCATTCATATTTTAGCCTCTCATCCTCATCAGGAAACTGATTGGCCTAATAAATGGAGCTCTGTGGATGGTAATGGGACTGAATAGGCCTCTCGAATTATTAGGCTGGCTAAATGGGACGTATAAGAGGTGCTGGAGGGGCTGTTTTTGAAAAAATTCTGATGAATTTGAAGGCAGAAAGACGGTTTTAGCCATTAATGTGATGGATGAATGCAAATCGGACATTAATGTCATACTTAAACTATTGAAATTGAGAAAAATACAGCCCGAGTCATGGTTACATCGTTAAAAAAACCACTCATAAAACAGTAGATGTGCCTTATAAGCAGAATTCACAATAAGTCACGTCATCCCTAAGTATAAAAGCATAAAAATGTAAAATATGAGCGCATAAATACACATAGAATCTTTAAACATTGTTAAAAAACAATTCTTTTGAGAAATAATGAGAAAACTTCAATGACGAAACATGATTTAAGAAATTTAGTTAAGATTTGCAAAACCACTTTTTACCACAAGGTGGTGCAGTGAGTCGCTAAAGTAGAGGTGCCCATATACAGTCCTGGAGAGGCCCTGTCCTGCACGTTTTAGACGCTTCTTCAAAGACAAACTGGGACTCAAACTAAGCAAAATGTAGGACAGCATTTAAAAATAAAAACCTCAACAATTAGGGAAATATTACCTTTTACTATTAATAACCTGCTCCAATTAAAATCCGTAAATTGCATCTTAAGACGACAACATTTATTTATTTGTTTATTTTTAAGAATCAAAAAATACATTTAAAAACAAATTTAAAAAAAAAAAACATTGACAGTTCAACAGTGTCAACAATTTACTTTTATTGAATTATCTTATGAATACGAAGAAAATCAAGTCCTTAGGAAAATTAAGCATGAAAAAATGAACCCGCTTTTAAAATCTAATATTTTTGTTTAAGTGTGGGCTTGCGACCGACAGAAAACATCTCTGCGACCTAATTTTGGGTCCCGACTCACTTGTTTGGAATCCCTTCCCCAGAACATCTTGTTCTTAATTGATACGAGTATGAAAATAAATTAATAAATAACAGCAACGTTTGGGTTGAAGCCATTTAATGTATTTAGTTTTAGGTTCACCCTTTGAGTAAAGTACCATTTTCACTTTAGCAGAGCTTCTATTTAAAAATCCAGATGTGTTTTGTTGGCTTCCTCTCATTCACCTGTCAGCGTGTGTGTGTTGGACTCACACACATGTTGTAATGTAGCACAAATCTCACTTTCCCCCCTGCAGGCTTTCATGTTGAGTCAATAACTATCTAATAATGTGTGTTGGTGGGAACATGTATGTTGGCAGTGTGGGGGAAAAAAACCGCCCACAGGTGAAGCTGTTTTTCTCCCCCACTTCTTGCAAAAACCTCTCCTGGCTGTGAGTGATGCTGGCTCTCCATGGCAACAGCAAGTTCCAAATGTCAGTAATGTATGGTTCATATATCAAGAGCGCAGCGCTCTTGCTGGAAAGCAGCGTGTATACCTAAAGAAGTAATCAGAGATGAAATGTCATCAATCACACCAGCCAGGAGGAACACAACAGGCCTTTGAGATGTTTAAAGCACCTCGGAATTTCAGAAACGGACCATTCTTAAAAGCCGTGTGTGGACACCAGAGAAGAAGAAGAATGTATCTTATGAAAGTCTAATGTGGAAGGAAAGCAGATGGAGAGTGTAGGAGAGAGCCACAGGTGAGAGGCCAGCTCTGAGTTAATCACTCCTTCCATTTCTCCGTCAGATCTCCAGAGGATGGAGGGAGGCGGGTGGAGGAATATGTGGAGGAAGCAGCTGGCCTGGCTAAGGCCGGAGGGAAAAGGAAGCTGATTATGAGGCTGTGACTCTAACTTTTAGGGATGAGAGAGAGGCAGACATGCACGTGTGGGAAATTCTCTGCATATTTCTGCATGTCGGCGAGGGAAGGCTTATGACTTTGCGCACGCTCAGAGAGTTGTGGATCCTGTGCGTGCCTGTGTGATTGCGTCACGGCAACGGCCAGTGTAACCACCTCGGAATGATGAACGAGCCGGCTTGATATTTGCGTTTGCCGACCTGAGAAATAGGCTCCGCCTGGAGCTCCGGCGTCCCCCTGCACTCCCACTCCCTCCGCCTGGTCCCCGAGCCTTTGGGGCACGTGTGATTTATGAAGAGTTTACCCTCTCCCTTTATGAGTGCGCATAAATAATAATGTGGCCTGTCAGTGAGCACAGGCAGCACTGCAGTGCCTCAGCTGGTGTTTCACTTTGTATGTTTATGTTGCTCTCAGTGGCCCACGCACGCTTCTTCATCACTGTGGCCACTGCATAGAGGGAAGACGATAACATTTCCCATGTTGGAAAGGTAACGTTCCAACAACAGGATGTCAATAATAGAAATATATTTGTGTTTCAGCTATATATTATGAATAATGTCCTATAAAGTATCTATATATACTGTCTAAAGCTAACATGTGTAGCACTTTGTTTTGGGCAGGACCCGGAAAATCAAAGCATTCATCACAAAAATGAAATTGAATTTTTACATTTTTCGGACATATTTTTACCACTTCTGTTTGAATGACTTCCTATTTGTTGTTTTACGTATTTTTGAAATCATTTTGTGTGTTTTTATGGTCTTTTGGGTTTTGTTGTCATTTTGTAATTTTTAACTCATTTTCGTGTGCCTCTGTTACTGTTTTGTGTGTCTTTGTCATTTTGTTTATTTTTCTCTCACTTTTGTATTTCTTTGTGGTCATTTTGTGTCTTTTTGTTGTTTTTTGATGTGTTTTGGTGTCATTTTGCGTTATGTTTTTGTGTTGTGTATTGTTTCCTTATTTTGTGAACTTTTGTTGTTGTTTTGTGCGTTTTTTTAAAATTGTTTTGTGTTTTATTGTGTCATGTTTGTTGTTTTGTCTGTTATGAGTCAATTTCATTCTTGTGTATATATGTTATTGTTTTGTGTGTCTTTGTTATTCTATAAATTTTCTGTCATTTTATATATTTTTCTCTCACTTTGTGTTTTTTTTTTGTGGCCATTTTGTGTCTTTTTGTTGTTTTGTGTGTGGTTGTTGTTGTTTCATGTGTTTTAGTGTCATTTTGTTGCCGTTGTTGTGCTTGTGTAGTATTTTTTTTTTTTTTTTCGAATTTTGTGTGTTTTTGTGTTGTTTCGGGTATTTTTTTTTTGCGTTGTATTTTTGTGAGTTTGTTATTTTTTTGTCTGCTATTTTGTAAATTTCTATGTAATTTTGTTATATTTTTCTCTTACTTTGTGTTATTTTGTGTCTTTTTGTTGTTTGCTGATATGTTTCACGTGTCTAAGTGTTATTTTGTGTCAAATTTGGCTATTGTTTGTTACATCTGTTATTGTTTTGTGTGTGTCTGTTATTTTTCTCTCACTTTGTGTTTCTTTGTTGACATTTTGTGCATTCTTCTGTCATTTTTTTCACATTTTTTTCCAAGTCATTTAGTGCATTTATTTCGACTCTCCAAAAAAAAGCCACGTGTTGGTGTGTCACTAATGACAAAATAAAATGCTCGCTCTGATAAGTTGCTTTTTCTGACATCATGTCACACACACCAGGCGCCAAATTCCCATTCAGTCGACGAGAGCGTTCACCTCTGTGTGCTCGCACGTCAATATTCATCACAGAGCTGTGGAAGGAGACATCCTTTGTGCCCTTAGTGCTGATCTTTGCCTAGTATTACCTTATTCATGCACAGGGCTGTTTATATTTTGCTTCAGGTTTTAGCTCCATGGAAGCACTCAGGCACTGTTGTGTGTATTCAGTATGTGTGTGTTAGCACTCCTTGTATATGTATGTCAGATGATTGGTTACCACACGTGTGTCACGAAGCAGGGTGCTCCCTCTGAATGATGTGTCTCTTAATCGACGAAAGAATGTGGAAGTGTGGTGGGAAAAAAAGATGGAAACAACATGACAGCAGAGAAGAAGTGATTCAAAATAAATGCACAAAACTACACAAAATGACTCTAAAAACACAAAACAACCTCCGACAAAAACGTCACCTCCTTGGCGGAGGTCACAAAAACACAGAAAATAATTTTAAAAACACACAAATTGATTATGTAAACGGACAAAACAACAAAAAACAAAACAAAAAAAAAACATTGAATGACTCCAAAAATACACAAAACAACAAAAAATACAAAATAGTCACGAAAATATGATAAATGACAATATAAACATGTGTAATGACTAATAACAGACAAACAACCATATAAACACAAACAAAATTAACCCTCAAAACAACATAAAATTACACAAATAGCCTCCAAAACAACAAAAACACACAAAAAGGATTTAGAAACACACGAAACAACAAAAAATTACATTAAATTACTCCAAAAATACACAAAACAACAAAAAATGCAAAATAGGCAGGAAAATATCCCAAAAAAAATGACAATAATAAACATACATAATGATTAATAACAGACAAAACAACCATTATCAACATTCATGACATCATTTAGAATAACAACCAATCTGATTGTGGTCATTTTGTGTCATTTTGTGTTATGACATGCTTGTGTAGTGCATTTTTTCCTTATTTTGTTTGTTTTTGTTCTTGTTTTGTGTGTTTTTGAAATCACTGTTTTTTTTTTCTCTCTCATTTAGTTTTTTGTTGTTGTTGTTTTGGGTGTTATGAGTAATTTTGGGTATTATTGTTGTCATTTTGTATTTTTGGAGTCATTTTCTCCAATTGTATTATATTTTTCTCTCACTTTGTGTATTTTGGTGTCATTCTGTGTTATCTCGTGCTCAGGTGGTATATATTTATTTCCTCATTTTGTGCATTTTTGATGTTGTTTTGAAATCATTTTGGGTAATGTTTGTGTTTTGTGTGTTAACAAAACAACCACATAAACACACAAAAGGACTCCAAAAAATATCACAGAAGTCATTCTTTTAACAAAAGAAGAGACAAAATGCCTCAATAACAACAATAAAAACACAAATCATTCTATAAACGCATGAAAGAACAAAAAAATACATTGATGAAGCTGCAAATGATGCATCTTTAGATTGAGGGAAGAATGAGGAAGAGTGTAAAAGAAGATGGAAACAGGGGAGGTGGTGGGGGGGGAGTCATTAGATAAATGACAAGAGTGTAAAAACATTCGTGTTGACTCACAAACACAGCAACAACATGACGGCAGAGGAGAAGAAATGGTTTGATTAGTGCGAGTGTGTGTGTGAGGCTTGTGTGCAGTAGCATGTAGCTAAAGAAAGGTGGCACTATTCATCTTCAATGTGTGTGTGTGTGTTGACAGCACTGCACGCTTTCTGTTCTGTGTGTTCCACACTTTGCATGTGATTAAACACATTCCAGCATCTTAATGAATTATTAATAACACTGGATTGGACATTCTGGGAGCTGAACATGTAAACATCATCACCCTCAATTTTATACTTTCTATATTATAATATATATATATATATATATATATATATATATATATATAATAAAATGTTTGTTTTGATCAAATTTTAATAAATGAGTATATATCAGCATCTATAGTGTCAATCAGCCCTGATTCGATACTGTTGATTCAATCAGGTTTACTCTGGAATTTTTCTCAATTTGTGCTATCGCAGTATATACAGCAATGTTTATCAACCTTGGTATCTTGACTCCATGTGGGGTCACATGGAATTAAAATGGGGTCGCACGAATGAAATGACTGATTCAAATAATATTTACACCTCACACAATCTGAAACAACTGTAATCTTTCTGTGCTTTTAATTTCTCAATTATAAATCTAGTATAAAAATGTGCTTCTGTAATTCTGGCTTATGTATTTATAACGTTGGAACAAAAATGATCAAAAAGTAATTCTAGAGAATAAAAAACATCTCCGATTGTTGAGTTTTTGTGTGTTCGGGTCAATATTGTGGGATTTTTGTGAACAATTGCAGGATTTTAGAGTAATTGAAGTTATATAGGAATGAAAACAAACTGTGAGCCCTGGCAAATATTGTGGAATTTTATTAAATTTATAAAATTGGATGGACTGAGATATCGATAACTGAATTATTTGGTCATTTACACACTGATTAATGATGTCCGTCACTTTTACTTTCTCCTGCGGCCCGATTTGGATCCTCTAAAGGGACGGATTTGGCCCCCGGGCCTTTAGTTTGAAACGTGGTGTAAATAGTGTTAAGCTCGGGTGTGTGGCGGTGAGGTTAGTGATTGATACAAAAGGGTTGACATCATTCAACAGTAGTTGACTTGCAGCCTCCTCAGCTCCACGCCAGGACCCCTCCATGGACCCAGCAGGAAAAAAATGAGGCCATTTGTCTTGCAGCAGTGAAATCACAGCCAGGAGGAAAAGCTGCGTGTTAGGAAAACACCCTGGGAGGGGGAGGGGGGGGGGGGACGAACAATGATTCTAACTTATAACTCCAAACCACAGCTATGAACGTAGCTTCACTGGCGAAGTGCTGACCTCAGCGTTTTCACCTGCTGACACACATTCTCGCCTCAGATTAACACTTGGCAGCACTTATTAAGTCTGTTTGATTTCTGTTCACCTGCACACTGGAATCATTACTTACATTAAAAGTAACTGATGCAGCGGTTTGGATCGGACTGGCAGGCTGGAGCACACTGTAGTGGACTGAACAGGATGGAGAAATCATTTTATTATTGTACATATTGTCATAAAAATCAGTACAATCATATAATTAAGGATGTAACGATTAATCGTAAGGCAGTTAAAAATCGATTCATAGGTATCACGGTTCATATCGATTTTCTGAAAATTGACTCGCAGTACTTTTTTTAAACAGCAGCGGGCGCTATCTATTTATCCTTCTCGTCCAAAAGTGTAGGTGGCGAGCGGAATCTGCTACTACTTTCTTTCTGGCCGCCTTCTACTCTTTAACATGTTCATAAATGATTCCTTGCCCCTTTAGCACCGAAAGAATATCTGTAATATTACGTGAATATCTGTAAAATGCATTGTTTTGAATAGTTTATCAAGGGATTCTTTTGAAAATGAAAAATAAAAGGAAAATAGTACAGTATTTTTTAAAATAAAGGATTTGTGTACAGTCCCATTTTGTAAAATAAATCGTGAGAGAATCGTATCGTGAGCCCAGTATCGTGAATCGAATCGTATCGGGAATTGAGTGAATCGTTACATCCCTATTATAAACTGGGTAAAACTGTTGCTTTTATTTCTTATACCAACTAACAATATATGACTGTAAAAGCTTTTTAAACTGGTTTATGTTGGATGTTGGTGCTTTGTCATGCTTAATGCTTCAGATAATTTCCAAGAATGTGATGGTTACTCTGAAATCACACGAGATTACATCATGAGAGCTACGTTAGCCACACTGCTAACACTCAGTGACCCGTTTAACGTGAGAAACATCACAGAAATGTGTGACAAGGTCCCAAAACGACCGGAGAATTACCCTCCTGTTGTGCACGAAATGTTGCACAGCCGTGGGATTGAATCACCAGGTAGACTCATCACCAGTTCAGCTAATACACCATCAGCCTCAACACACATCGCAATATTATGAGAGGGATTATGGGTGGGATTGCACATATTTGTCAGTTTTTCACAGTTTTTAGACATTCATTGACCTTTTATCCAGTGAAAAACGGCAGGCAAATGCATGATATTGTGTCAAAACATGCATGTGAGGCATTACGCTGACATGCTGGAGCCTGATTTTAAATAACGACAGAGAGAGAGAGGGAGAGAGAAAAAAAATGGGTGGGATTGTTTTTGAATTTGCTCCAAATGCAGAAATTTATGATTGATTTTGTTGATATTCCGCATCTGATTGAGTGATGAGTGTTAGTCACGGGGTGCCCTTCATCAGCATCACTCCCTGACGCCAGTGCCAGCCGTAAAAAATAACCCCCCCCCCAAAAAAAAAAAAAAGCAAATCATCATCAGCCCTCTGCACATTACAAGAAAGAATAAATCATTTCCACGGCTGGCTCGGCTCCGTGTGTTTCTACGTTGCCCGCAGACGTCGCATTATGCCGTGTGACTTCCTCTTTGATTGATGCTGTCAGTGAGTTTGGAGAAGGAGGCTGAGGCTCAGGAGGGATGGAGATAAGGAGAGAAAGAGAAGAATGCAGATAAAAGAGACGCATCCGTCAACCGCTGCAATCTGATTGTTTTCCTGCCGTTCCGTCTTTGCTTTTCTCCAACTCTTAGCATCTCCCAGCTCTCCCAGTTCCTCATTGTACTGGCTGTTTAGTCACAGTCGCATTAAGTCACTTCATAATAGTCATGTGCACGGCTCTGCTCAGGGTTTGAGGTCAGTTATAATTGTGATTGCGTAATTGACGGCATTTTTATAATTGTAATCAATTATTGCAAAAAATATTTTGCAGTTGTAATCTTATTTGAATTTTAATTGAGATCAGATAATTGACTTTGTAATTGTAATTGACATGAAACTGGGTAACCATGTAACAGTTTTATGGCTTTCAACAGGGGTGTCAAACTCATTTTAGGAATTGTCAACATTATCATGCTCTAGTTTGCACTTCCACGTATAAGTAAATGATAAAATATGTATGACACTAATAATTTAGTGTCATGCACAGTCCTACACAGTCTTACACAGTCCTACACAGTCTTACACAGTCCTACACAGTCTTACATAGTCCTACACAGTCCTACACAGTCCTACATAATTCTACACAGTCCTACACAGTCCTACACAGTCCTACACAGTCCTACACAGTCTTACATAGTCCTACATAGTCCTACACAGTCTTACACAGTCTTACACAGTCTTACACAGTCTTACACAGTCTTACACAGTCCTACACAGTCCTACATAGTTCTACACAGTCCTACACAGTCCTACACAATAGACTTACATAGTCCTACACGGTCCTACACAGTCCTACAGTCCTACACACAGTCCTACACACAGTCCTGCACACAGTGCTGCACACAGTCCTGCGCAGTCCTGCGCAGTCCTACGCAGTCCTACACAGTCCTACACAGTCCTACACAGTCCTACATAGTCCTGACACATATCATTCGCTGCAGAATTTTCAATTAAGTTTTTTTACATTTTGTGGCCAGTTTTTGTGTAATCTGTGGAATTATTTGAAGAAAATTGCAGGATTGTGGATACATATAGATTTATTTTAACAATTTGAGAATAAAAATAACTGCCGTCATGCAACATAAGCCTAAGGCCAATGTGAGCCTTCTAATATTGTGTTTTATTGAATTTGTGCATTATTTTTGAAGATATCTAGCTGAGATATCTACAACTGCGGGTAGAAATTGGATTGTCTAAAGGGCCAGATTTGGCCCCCGGGCCTCGAGTTTGACACATGTAGTTATTATTAAACAATTATTGAAACATGTTTCATATCAAGTTTTCCTAATACCTGAGGGAATCTTCACACTCATACAGGTGGTAAGGGTTAGAATAGTTAAAATAGTTAAAGGTTAGTGGGTTAGAGTTAGGATATACTGTAATAGAATTTATTCAAGTAAGGATGATACAAAGAGTAACAGTACTGTGAATGTAACTTATGTTTTGTACAAATAGTTTATAGCTATTGCTAAATTCCATCTCTTGTCCCTATTTGGGCTTTTACACAAGACATAATCAATGCACTAAAATGTAAATGTAAAGATGCTAAAACTATAGCATATACACACACAAAAGCACATACAATCATCACAACAGGCCTATAAATAATGAGCATTTACAGTATGCCAAAATACATACTACATGAGATCATTAGTAAAGCACTTTGGCCCGCTGTGGGCTGTTATAGAGTGCTATTTATATAAATACAAGTTGTAATTGAATTTCAGTAATTGAGAACGTTGTAATTGACTTTCAGGGGAGAAATAGTAATTGCATTGAATCATGGGCAGTTGTGGCGAGTTGCAGCCACACACACACGTACGTGCACACACTACGTGCTCCACTTGTTAATTGACGTCCTCGCTTCTTGTTTTATTTCTGTCCCTCTTTTCATTGTTTGGTTATTGCTTTTCATTAAGTGGTCATTTCCCTCGCCGGCACCGTCTAATGAGAGCGTCACGCCGCCACGCACCCATTCATCACACACCTCACGGCCCGCCGTCAACACGCAGCAAACATTCACGTCCCTCTCTCCTTCTATTTGCCATCATGTCCCTGTCTCAATTAGGTTTGTTTGTCGTCCCTCTGCCCTCCATCCTCCGCTCATTCGGCCTCCTCCGTCTCTTCCGGCCGCCTCATCGTGGCAGCCGTGACATTGTGTTTGACAGCTTCTCATTCTCGTGTCAGATCTCATTTGGCCCCTAATTAATACACACACACACATAAACACAGCACGGTGAGGTGTGTGTGTCTATGTGCTCCAAACCCAACCTCTTATGGAAGTGTTCTTAACCTTGGGGTCGCCGGAAATGTCTTGGGGTCATATTTGTATATTTTGTTGTCCTTTGCTGTGGTGTTTTGTGTGTTTTTAGTGTCATTTTGTGTGTTTTGGCGTCATTTTATTGTATTTCTTTTGTCCTTGTGGGTTTTTGGAGTCCTTTTTTTTATATATTTATGGTAGTTTTGTATATTTTTTCTGTAATTTTGTTATTTTGTGTTGTCTTTTTGGAATAGTTTGTGTGTTTCGGAATCCTTTCTGTATATATTTATTGTAGTTTTGTGTATTTTTTATTTTGTCTTATGTTGTCGTTTTTGGAATCATTTGCGTGTTTTGGAGTCATTTTTGTGTATTTCTTTTGTCCTTGTGGGTTTTTGGAGTCATTTTTGTATTATTTATTGTACTTTTGTATATTTTTTCTATATTTGTGGTACTTAATGTTGATGTTTTTGGAATCATCTGTGTGTTTTTCTGTCCTTTTGTGTGTTTTGGAGTTCTTTCTACATACATTTATTCTAGTTTTGTATATTTTCTTTGTATTTGTTATTAAAGAGACCCCCCAAATACTTTATGAATTATTGTTTTTGAAATACACAAAAAATATCAAATGACTGTATCCTATACTTAAACGTTCTCAAATATAAGTCCATTTAAAATGAAATGCAGTTTAAATATATGAAGTCATGCATCTTGTCACTTTGTGCACTAGCCCTGGCTACTCTTTTTTTGTTTCTTTTTTTTGTAGCACACTTCAATAAACATGATCAAAAACTAATTCTAGAAGGAAAAAAATGTCCCTGAGGTTGCCGGACATTTGTGATATTAAAATATTGGGAACCTCTGTCCTATGAAGTCCTGGGTCCGATATTATAATTGTATTCTAACAGAGGACTCTGAAGAGGTGTTGGGTTTAGGAGTGCATGAGCTTCAAATGCAGCTTTGTTTGCTCACCTCTCACACACACACACACACACACACACACACACACACACACACACACACACACACACACGTACACACACACACGTACACACACACATATACACACACACTGCAGTCTTGGCAGAACGCAGCAGGTTGCATCCTCACTGCTGGCGAGATAAATGGCCTAAAAGCCCGACTGTGACGACGGAACACAACTTGGCTCGGTGCGTCCCACTCGCTCCGATGCCAGAAATCACAACATTTATCCCATCGTGCTTATCTACCCAGTGCTTGTTGGTTTCAGTTTGGTTTTGATATTTGACAATGAGGGCACGGTGTTTGACTGTGTGTGTGTGTGTGTTCCAGCTGGTGGCAGTGTTTCAAGGCGTCCACCTGGATAGGATGGACAGTCCAAGAGAGACTATGTCCAACGGCTTCTCCAGCGCCGCCCCGAGTCCTGAACCCAAGCACTACTTCTCCCACCTGCAGTACCTGGAGCCCAGCAAGACGGAGATAGAAGTCAACGAGGCCATCCTCAAAGCCAGTACGTCTTATTATTATTATTATTATTGGGCCCCTCACTGGTTTTTATGGTCTTACTATAGTCTTATCTTAAAACTCCTTTTTCAGATTTTCACACATTTTTATTCTTACCCCCACAAGTTTGTTAATCATATTGGCACTAGTTTTTAGGGACTTATAACCACTGTTAGTTTTGACAGCAAATTTTGATTTAGTTTTAGATTCAACTTAATTTGAGTCAAAATGTAGTCATCAGGACTATTTCAGTTATTGTCTAGTTTTTGTGCAAACGAGCGCCTTAGGGTCCATCAGTGTAAACACACCCTAATGCTGCATTCACACCGAATGTGTATTCCCGTTTATCAGGGTCGCGGGGGTCTGCCGGTGCCAATCTCCGGCTCTCATAGGGCGACAGGGCGCCAGTCCATCACAGGGCAACACAGACAGACAACCACTCACTCACTCACTCACTCATTCACTCCTATGGGCAATTTAGAGACTCCAATCAACCTTACAGTCATGTTTTTGGATTGTGGGAGGAAGCCGGAGTACCCGGAGGAAACCCACGCAGCACGGGGAGAACATGCAAACTCCACACAGAAAGGACCCAAGTGTCCACCCCAGGGCTTGAACCCAGGACCTTCTTCCTAGTCCAGTCCTGGTTATAAAGGCCGTGTCATACAGCTCCAGGTGGTCACACACAGCTTCTGCTCCATGGTTGAATGGGTGAACAGACCGGTGTCCGTGTTGACGGCTGGATGTCACCGTCATCAAAGACTCTGATTGGCCTTCGTCATTCAAAACAGTCGCAGGAGTTCAATATTTTCAACTCTTGCGAATGTGCAAATATGACGTAAAATCGAGATCGCGCTCGCACGGCCAACGCTCTTGATGCGCGGATCAGACCGCACCATCACACAGGAGTGAGTGATGTGTAGTGCCCATGTAGGAGGCCTGTCTGGTAGGAGCCCGGCCCATCCGCATGGCGGGCCACCGGAGAGGGTAGATGGCACAGACGGGCACGCGGCACTGCGGGCCCCAGGGACGCGCCGATCAGCACAACCGGAGACCCCCCGCGTCTATCTATTGACTTTGTTTGTAATCTGGATGCACGAACATTTCGTGACGCATCCGGTGTGAACGCAGCATAAGATTTTAGTCGACTAAATATGTTACTGATAGTTTATGCATTTTTTATAAAGATTAATTTACCATTGATCAGCCTAATGTTGGATGGTTTTAATGTTTGTAGACGCTCATTTGATGTGATCAGCTCATATGATCACATGAGTTTTATCCCACGTCCTAGTTTTGTTTTTTATTAGTTGACAAAAATATATTTTTATATAGTTTTCATTCACATGTATTTTTATTCTAGTTGTTAAGTCGACAGAATGAAAACTGCTTACAAAACTTTTATTTTTTTATTATTATTATAATATATATATATATATATTTGTTTGATTTATTTTCATTTGTTTTATGTTATTTGAATTTCAATTTTTTTTTCTCTATATTTAGCTTTTGCTTTTTCTAACAGTTGCACAAGGCAAGTGATTAAAAGAAAAATGCTTATTACTCCAGGTAATTAGCTTTCACATTTTTCTTTTTGTTGTTGGCAATGATATTGGCCCGATTATGTGAGAACCACATTTAGCTTATCTTTGTGTTTCTTTGTTCAATACAATCGTTGTTCACTGTGGAACAAATGAAAACTTGCGGAAATCTTTAAGAAACACCTGGAAATCTAAAGGCACGCTCAATCAACACTAAGACTCTTGTGTGAAGGAGAACGTGAGACGTGCGTGCGTGTGTGTGTGTCTGTCTGCATGAGGAAGTCAGAGAGTGCATTCACAGAGCAGCTGTGAGAGCTTTTACCCGGACTTTATGGCATGTGAGAACAGATGCAGCATCATCCTCAGCCGTCGTTTTTTTTCCCTTTTTTTTTTGCCAAGTTTAATTTAGTTCCTGCCTTTTTATTCAGGCTGAGAATCACCATGGCAACCATCCAGGGTATATCTAATATCGAGATTTGCGCTGTAGAAGGTGCATTATGCGTGGAATGAGGTTAGTTTGAAATGGATATGTACATTTTTAGAGGGTGTATGAGAAATGTTCCTCTGAATTCTCAGGATACGTAGATCCACAAAACCTGTTCCTCACCAGTTTCACCAGTATAACTCACATATTAGCTGTGGTAAAGGCAAAACAATACAAAGAAGAAGAAAAATGGCTGTGTTCGAAATGGCAAAGTTCTACTCACTAAGTCTGACATCTAAATGAGTAAGTAGTGCATTCACGATAGATAGTATGGAAAGATTGAGTACGTGAGAAATATCGGATGTGTACTATATCGGAACATTTTTGAAGTATGCACGTTAGGCACGTAAGGCCCCATGATGCATTGCAAGTGGATCGTAAAATCGTCTCGGCATCAGCTTCAAGCTAAAAATCAAACATCCCCTTTTCAAAATAAAAGCATCGCTTCTTGTCTTACATTAGTTTTTAAGACTTTTGCAAATAGGGCTCTTGTTTTTAAGTTAACCGGAAGTTTAGTCAGTAGCACAATGAATGGAGGGTCTCCGAAAATCTCATCAACATGAAATGTGTTTCCGTGAGTTTTGTGGATCAAATGAGCACATGTTGATATTCTGCTTGGTAACTTTATCACTTAATATGTTTTCAGAACTTTCAAAGGTGGCGAATTAATGTAGATATTTAGCATCAGTGATCTTTAGGTTTTTGTCATTGTAGGTTCCAAATGCATGTTGGGAAACTAGGACGTATACTTCAGTGGGAATGGTCACCATCCTAATCATACTCGTCATACTAATAGTATAAAGTAAACAGTATATACTCTGCTCTAGCCCCGCCCCATTTTGCTCATTAAAATACTTTTTTTGTACGAGAACATCAGGGTTGTGAGTGAGAAATCTTGCATGTTGTACATTTAGGTTTTTGGTGTTTTCAGTGACATTTCTTCTACTTTGCAAAGCTTCCATTAGCCAAACATGTGGAAAAACGGCCAAGCTTTTTAAAAATGATAATACATTTTCATGTTTGAAATTCAAAAAACGAGAATAGTCGAATGCAGCTGCGGAGTGAAATATTCCCGTGGGAAATCTTTCACCCATTGGATTACTAAAGAGACGTCTACTGTAAGTGCATTAGTCCCCACATTGTTCCATTGATTAATTTTCGAACAACAGCAGATCTCGGGATAGAAAGCACCCAATAAATGATTCAATTGATTCCCCCTCCTCCATCTGTTCGTTGGAGAACAGTAAGACATGCACACATAACTGCCCTTTGCAATCCCGCTGCCCGCTCTAACTCCCCGCCCTGTCATCTGCCCCCCCCCCACTCAACCCAGTCATTTCTTGGCTGCTCTAGCATTCAGCTTCCACCACCTGCCAGCCAGCTTGACACCCAGAGCCCTAGACCTTGACCGCCATCCCCCCCCAGCCCTTGATTGCAACTCTCCCCATCCCCTCCCTCTTTGCCCAATCTCTCCTTGGCTTCCACATCTAACTAGATTAGCACTGTAGCCTGTTAGCATGCCTGAGTGGGCTAATTCTATCCCACCAGCTTGCCTGTTCCACCCAGTCTTCCACCCAGTGGGACCTCTTCCTGATCCCATCGCCCAATCCTGCTCTCCAACCCCGCTGAACCCTGACTAACTTAGTTATGATTTGACCCTGTGACGGCCCTGCATACAGAGCCAGACTGATGCAATAAAGGCTGCTTTTGTCATGATCGAACACACACATACATACATGCACACACACACACACACACACACACACACACACACACACACACACACACACACTGGCAAGTATTAAAATGTAAGTTCACATAACTAACGGCACTCAAATCACTGAGCTAAATTGGCAGCAAACAACTCGGGCACCAACAAAAAGTGCAATTGTTTCTTTAGTGTGCTTTGATTGCAAAGGTTCAGTTAAGATCGTCACACATCCTTGTGAAGCAGTCACAGGTGCTAAGTAACTGATTGATGATTATAGCCTCCGATTTTAGCTTCCCCTTTCATCGTCTTTCCCAGTTTAGATGACTTTACTGGCTATTAAACTTCCCCAAATCGTGCTTCCCCAAAAACATGCTTAATAGGTAATCAAGTCAACTACTGGTAGTGTTATCAATTCTCCATTTTTACCCTGAAATCACATGATATCATGTTGCAAGAGCTTAAAATGTCCATTAGCCACACTGCTATACCAGTTTCTTCAGGGAAAAATACTAAAGAAACACGGCCCTCAGTCTAATGTCGTTCGGCCCCCAAGGTAAACGCAACAAAGGACAGCAAATATACACAAAATGATAATAGAAAATAAACAAAACGACAGCAAAACACATACCAATGACTCCAAAAACACAATATGACAAGAGAAATGCACATATTTACTCGCTAAACGCACAGGACGACTACAAAAATACACATAATACGGAAAAACTAACAAAAACGCCAATAAAACTATGCAAACTGACGACGCAAATTACTAAAAAATTACATACAACACACTCAAAATTAAAGAAAAATATACAAAATGATATATTCAGAATAACTCCAAAACCAAAAATCACAAAATGAGTAAAAAATGCACAAAACAAGTGTGCACAAAATAAGAAAAACATACAAAATGACAAATAACACTAAATTACTTTAGAAAAATACAAAACAACAACAAAGATGTTCAAAATAAGGGGGGAAATGTACAAAAATACAGATAATTTCATTGCTGTTTCCTGTATAAATGCTCAGATTGGTCATTATTCTAAATGCTGACATGAATGTTGATAATGTGGCCCTCAGATCACATTTTTGACAGGCTGTTGCACGGACACTTTAAACGGGTAACTGCAGCTATTTCTGTCAGCTTTTTAAAGTGACGTGCATTTGGCAACAGATCCTTTTACATCGACCCTTTTATAAGCTAATCTTCTAAACTGGGGTTACAGGTAAATTAGGTGAATGTGAACGATCCATAAGTGCTAAATAATCTGCGTTCTGGCAGTATGTAATTGCAGCGAGTTGTAGTGGACAGGACAAGAAGTAATTCACTAAATCAGTGGTCCGTCACAGTGTTGGTGTGTCAGGTTGGACCAGTTTGTTTGAACGTGATGATTGGACTTCACGCTGCCCCAGTGGGATGATTAGAGCTGCATTGATCTCTCTCTCTTTCACACACACACACACACACACTTGGAGGATGTGAGTCCTTATCGCATTGTTCACTGAGCTGTTCTACTATCGATTGAAAGAGAAAACAAGACGACCCCAGCCTGAGGCCTCGAAACACACACACACAGTAATGTAAATGCACAAAGAGCTGAGAATGTACACAAGAGTGTAAACATGGTTACTCATGCTACACAGAGGTAACCAAAGGGCCATGCACTGATTTGTTGTTGTCCACAGTCTGAAACATGATGCATCCTCCTGTTTCTACTATCCTGGCCGTGAATTAGTGTTTTAGAACTTGAAAACATCAGGACAGAGTTGAGATGAACCACTTCACTCGCGGTTCTGCAGATGGAGGGTCACAAGCAGATAAACAAAGCTGGCAGAGTTTACCAAGCCTCCTCATGTCTGTAATTACACGGACCTCAAAGGCAGAAGCACAAAAGAATACACCCGGCTTTGGGAATCCTTAACCAGTGGGTGGGGCTTATATTCAGCTGGCGAGGACATCCGCAAACCTCAAATCTATTCATAGTCCCAGTGCTTCTGTTTTTATTCTCCACCCTGTGTGAAACAAACCGCATGTTAAAGTCTAAACGTGTCAGCGATACGTCCACCAGGTGATACAGAAGTCAATCCATCCTTCTTTGACATCTTTGATTGTCTGATCCAAGGGTCACATTATCAAAATTAATGTCAGCGTTTAAGAATAATAATTTAACAACCAATCCGAGCATTAATACAGGAAACAATAAAGGGTTTCTCTATTGTTTATTTATTTTGTGTATTTCTGTTGTCGTTTTGTATGTTTTTTTTCCTTCTTGTTTTGTGTGTTTTTCTATTATTTTGTGTATTTTTCTTGTCATTTTGTTTGCCCGGAATAATTTTTCTAGTTTTTTTTTTTTTTTTTTTTTTTCTTTTATTAATTTAGTGTTTTTTGTGTATTTATGATGTTGTCTGGAGTCTTTATGTTTGTTTATTTGTCTTTTTGTTGTCATGTTGTGTATTTGTGTTGTCTTTAGGTTTGTCTGGATTAATTATGTGTGTTTTTGTGTATTTTTGTTGTTATGTGTGTTTGTGTTGTCTTTTGGTTCTTCTGGATTAATTATGTGTGTTTTTGTTGTCATTTTGTGTATTTTTGTTGTCATTTTGTGTATTTGTGTTGTCTTTAGGTTTGTCTGGATTAATTAAGTGTGTTTTTGTGTATTTTTGTAATTATGTATGTTTGTGTTGTCTTTTGGTTCTCCTGGATTAATTGTGTGTTTATGTTGTCATTTTGTGTATTTGTGTTGTCTTTAGGTTCTTCTGGATTAATTATGTATGTTTATTTGTCTTTTTGTTGTCATTTTGTGTATTTGTGTTGTCTTTAGGTTTGTCTGGATTAATTAAGTGTGTTTTTGTGTATTTTATGTTGTCATTTTGTGCATTTGTGTGGTCTTTAGGTTGTCTGGATTAATTATGTGTGTTTTTGTAGTCATTTTGTGTATTTGTGTATTTCTCTGTTACCTACCCACTTTCCTTTTCTCTCTCCTTATATGATCTCTCGTCTTAACTTTAATTTCATCAAAAAACATTAAACTATGTGAACAATTTGACATAGCTTAACATAACTTTCAGACTTCCATAGAACAACTTTGGTCCACAGAAGTTAAAACTGTGAACGCTTTTGTTCCACGTAGAGTGTCTGACCACTTGTCACTAGTCCTGTGTTGACTATGATGGCTAGTTATGAATAAACATGGTCTAATGTTAAGGCTTCATTAATGAAAGCTCTGCTCTTCACATCCATGCATTTGTTCCTCTGACAGAAACCAAACAACCACTGCTGAAAGAGGAAGGAACAATCCTCCTCCTTCTGCTCCTCTTGGGGATAATTTGATTAAACACTGCAGGCATTGGTGGGATCAAACATTAGGTTATTATGACGTGATCCCATAAGAACACCTCGGAGCAGTCAGGATGTAATCAGCGGTGTGCAGGGTCTTCATGTAGACACGTATGCAGGAGCATGCTCCCACTCTGTGGGACTTGTTGTGTCACTGTGAGGCTCTTCAACAGCACCTCGACGCCCTTGATTAAAAATTCCTCTCAGCTAATCCTGTCGATGGCGTCTAAATAGTGGCTGACCCGAGAGAGATTTCACCCTCGCTCTCGTCAATATCCCTGACCTGGAGTCACGCCGACCGACCCCTGTGGGATCAGCACAGGTCAGAGGTCAACGATGCAACGCAGCCTCAGGTTCCACTGCAGCACCGAGCGGAGCTGCAGGTCTTTAAGTGGTGGGTGGATTGATGGAGACAGATTTGACTCCACTAGTGGATATATTGGGCTGACTGTGGGGTAATGGACCCTGACTGTGACCATGGAGCGGCCTCGGTCACTCCACGCAGTCGCGTCGTTGACACGGTAGTGTAGTATAACGGAGTGCGTGGGTGGGGGTCACCACAGAGGTGCCGCAATGATGGAGCGAATTTTGCAGAGGCTCATTTAGGAAATCCATTCTTAGCTCTTGGGATGTAAGTTTATCATCTAACATGTGACAGTGTCAGTTATCCCTGTCTGAAGGGAATGTATTTTGGTGCTTTACTGTCCTATTTGCCTTCATCCTGTTCTGCAGTAAATCCTCTTTGCTGCACATCAAAAGGTCTGAAGTCAGAAACATTATAAGAAGAGGAGGAATAGTGAGTCCTGTAACGCATAAGTGAGAAACAAGTATTACTTCATATGGTTCCTGCGTCATTTTACGATCAGCTTTTTTATGTATTTATTCACTTTCTAATGTATCGGTAATTTCATGAATACTGTCATGTAGTCGCATAACCGGGCAAAGAACAAGTTTTATTATTATTATTATTATTATGTCTTTTTTAATTAAAAAAACAAAAATTATTTTATTATTATTGTTCCCTTTGATATATATTTTTCAATACATTAAAAAAAACAAGCCATATTTCATTATTTTTTTCCCCTCTCTTTTTATTAATGTTTTATTTTATTTTTATTTATTTATTTTTTTTAAATAAATAAATAAAAACAAACTATTTTTATTTTTATTTTTTTTTAAATTTTAACATTAGAAAAAAAAGGAAATTACCGTTAGAAATATGTTAAATATTTAAAAGTAGCCGTAGGTGGAGCACAGCAGAATGTTCTAATAATGATGCGGTGTAAACAAATGGAAAATCGTCTGTAGTCTTTGCTGCATATAAGTTAGAATAAGTATGCCTTTATTTTGATTTTTGAGTAATCTTCATGTGTTGGCGGGATTTATAATTTCTCTGTAAAGGAATTTATTCAAGTGCATTTTTTTGACAAAAACAAAGCTTTAACCTTTAGTTTTGCTTTGTGTTAATTGTAAATGCAGTGCATGTTAATAAAATATTTTGTTGTGGGCAGATTATTTTAATATTGATGCAGTATCAAATGCTGTGACCTAGTTTAATGAAACACAAATTGAACTTAAAGACCTTGTTTGACATTCTTTGATTTTCAGGATGTTGGTGTAGAACCAAAGCAAGTTTTATTGTTTCAATATCACATTGGATTACTTGTGGCTCATCCTCATGAAGACACGCGTGCGTGCGTGCGTGCGTGTGTGTGTGTGTGTGTGTGTGTTGCAATGATCATTTTTCATCCGTCTTCATTGTCAAACGCACACATGTGCACGCACTGCACCGTGACCCCTCGCCAGTCCCTTCTTCCCTCTCCCTATTCTGACCACGTTAGACCAGGACCCCGTCGCTGACCCTTTAAAGAGAGATTGATTACAGGAAAGGAGGGAATTTTGTTGGCCCTGTGCCTCTCCCTCCTCCGTCTCCATCCCTCATGTTGTTTTTATCTCACACTCTCCTCCTGTCGAGTTAAATTTGACATCAGACCGCTACAGGTTTTTATTTCCACAAATACCAGCCCGCTCCCCCTGGGTGGGTATTAAAAGCAGGAGGCAACACAGCGGCTCAAATTAGATTCTTTTGAACTCTCTTATTGTGGATTTGAGTGTTTTTGGCTGCGGGTGAACTGCTGTGGTTGAGGCTGTGCATGAGAACTGTGCCTTCAGGAGCAGTTGGTCATACATGCACTGTGCACGTGTGTGGAGATGAGCTGGTTTCGTGCCATCTTCCTTACTTTCACTCGCTGAGCACAATCAGTTGTCGACTTCTTCTCGTGTTTTGCTTTAAGGTTTCATTTCCAGCCGTGGAAGTTCTTTTTTTTTTTTTTTTTTTCCCCTCCACCATTTCTCATGTGGTGTCAGAGCTAGAAGAGCCTCTGGGGTCTGTCTAACCCTCTGAGCTCTCTGGATGTTCATTTCTGCAAAATGCAGGCCAACTGCCAAGTGTGAAAGTTATCAGACGGAGAATATACAATTACAGTCTTTAATTCTCCATGTTCACAATTACACCTCTATTATGATCCACACAATCCTCAATTGCAAGTATGTTCTCAATTACTAAAGTCCCATTACAATTAATGAGTCTGAAATAAATAACCCAAATAGCTTTCTTTTAGCATCTCTTTTGATAAATCAGCTGTAAAATAGATTAAAAACAAACATCTGTTATCTAATTTCTTTCATATTTATTGGTTACCTTGTTAGGCTTCCTAATCAATGAAAATATAGTTTTTAATGTTTTTGTTGTGGGCATCTGAGCCTTTTTTGTGTCAGTATACCTCTTGATTTTATTTTTTTAAATGATAAAATATGGGAAAGCTTGATATGAAAAATATTTTAATAATTGTTAAAGGGGACATATCATGCTAAATCCACTTTTTTAGCCCTTAAATGCATTTTGTTGTATATTTAGATTGTTTAGAAGTACAGAGAAGTTCAAATTAGTCTCTTCAAGTGCTCCGTTGATATCTTTATATTCTGTTTTGGTCATATTTTTCAATCTGTTATGATTTTTCTATTCTCTATTACATTTTTTGAACAATAACGTCACAGTATTTGCAGCGGAACTGCCAAATTAGGACATCGACTCCAGGCCCAACACTTCGAGCAATCCGCCATTTTTATTTCTCGCTTTTATTTTGTAGTCCAAGCTCAAGGATGCCGAAGTTACGAGAGGATAAGTCAAAATGTTCAGTTGTTGGATGTAGTAACCCACACGCTTCATTACACCGTCTCCCAGCATCAGAACCTTTTTGAAGTTCCTGATTGAGTTTTATTTTTCACGGAAATGTACCCACATCTGTGGATAAGGTCATTTTTGTGTGCGCGAAGCACTTCAAGAATGACTGCTCCGCCAGTATAAAGAAGGATTTGCCAAAAGACTTTGTCTGATTGAGGGTTCAATTCCTTCTATCTTTGGAGACAACGAACAGAGCACTTCGGTAAGCTGTAAATAACGCTAAAAAGTGTGATGATAAGACGTCCCTGTCATTGTTTTGTTAGCATTAGCTGTTGCACCGTCTTCATATGTTAGCACTGTGTGCTTGTTTTAGATCCTTGATGATATGGCCTACGTGATTTAATTTAAGTCTAAAGTTTTCATTAGTCATTTCATTTTGCCGTTTTTGTCTCCGAAAAGACTGTATTAAAATGCATTTCGTGACGTTAGCTTGGCGCTAGCGTTAGCTCGGCGCTTGTGTTAGATCACTTGTTAGGGTTCTGCAGGTTCATCATCTTCATTTTAATCTCGAACATGTAAAGCTGGATGGACAAGTCTTCTGTTGTTGACATTTTGTAAATAACGTGTGAATAAAAAGTTTCTGCGTATCGTATCTCTTCTATCAAACTACAAAAATGGCCGAACAGGGTGGAGTTGAACCGAGTGTCACCTCTGCAACCTGGAGAGGGGGCGGGGTATGATGTGTCTCATTTGCATTTAAAGAGACGGCACCAAAACGAGTTGCTCTCAGAAGCACATCAGAAAAGGGGTAGAAAAGGGGTGGAGCTATAATAATGAGGAATTCAGACCCAAGCATTGCAGTTCCGCTTTATATAGACCACAACTGTATGATTTATATGTAAAAAGGAAGGATTTAAAAGCGTGATATGTCTCCTTTAACTGCATATGTATAGAGCTGTGACACGGTTCCCCAGTTTTGCGTTAAATTATAATTCACAATTTTCATGCAATTACAATTACATGTGATGGATGTAGGCCCTCACGATTTGTCCTGTTTTAATTTTCATGGTGAAAACTAGATGATTTGGTGTTGTTCACCCTCTGTGACTTCTTTGTGTCGTCATAGATACGCCTCTGTTGGTGAGGAGCAGCAGTGACTCCGCCGTGGCCCCGCACCATGAGATGACACGCTCACCTCTACCTGGTCCGCAGAGCAGGGGCTCTCCTGATCCTGTAAGTGAACGCTACAAACGGATCTCATCTTTTCCAGGAGGAAATAATAAAGAAATTTGACTTTTTGTACATTTTCTGGCGTTGCTGCAGATTTTTAGGGGGCAACGGACGCTTTTCATGCCCCTTCCACATCCTGAATTCCTCACAGATGGTCAAAATTGTCATATTTTTGAATGGGCTTCTGTGTCCAGGTCTTTAATTTTGCATCATTAAGTAAAGCTTTACCACATGGGCAAAGAATTAACCGCAAATATGACAATTATTCACCGCAGGAGTGAGAAACTGACAAAAAGAAATGGAGAAATCATAGAAACACACAGTGTAGGCCTCATAGATCTATAAATCAAAGATCATTGACTCGGAAAAAAAAAACATTCAGTTTATTGACATTGTTGGAAAAGTTTGGTGCATTGCATTGTGGGATGTGGAGTCCCGTAGACGGATGCATAGAAGTGTTATAAACTCTGCCAAAGTGACTTCCCAACACATTTCTGGTGTTTTCACTGAAAGTTGCTGCAAAAAAATGTTGCATGTTTTTTTTGGGGTTAACAGGGAAAGATTTGAATCCGACCGAAATTGAAAGTCAGGTGAAGTGAGGATATATCTCTGGGAATACTGGGAACCGAGTAGAACTAAGATTGTTTCAAGCCAATTGCTTTCCTTCTTGTCTTGTGAATAAACACAAGAAATCACAAAAAAACGAAGGAATAACACTTCTCTGCATGAAATTTTCCAGTGTCAATTTCAACCTTTTACATATTTTTTTTTTTTCCTCGAGCAAATTCTCTTTGATTTATTGATCTGTGAGGCCTACACTGTCCTCATCTGATTAAAAATTATTCTCTCCAGCATTATTTAGCCTCTATGCAAATGTTCAATAATGCAAATTATGCGATTGTCATATTTTAGCCACATGTAGGACAGCCAATAGCTACTTTCCTTACTGAGGAGTTGACCGTGTCCATTGTCTCGCGTTTCTCATCTTCTTCGCCACTTTTTATTGTTCGATTACTAGTACAATAAGTGAGAATAAATCTCAATTTGAGAACTTCAGCATTTATATCTGGAAGGCAAACCCCCCTTCATTGCATCTGTCGCCATGGCTACCACACTCGAAGAATGCTTGAAACATTTGTGGAAAACGTCTCGTCAGTGCTTCTATTAGTCTTATCTAAAGAGTAAATTAATTTAGTCCTAATTTATCCAATATAAAAATGCCTCTGGTGGATTTTTTTCCCCACAAATAGGACACGGTGGCTCGTCTCCATCCACTAACATCCTGCAGCTCAAACTGTTTATAAGGAGCAGAAGAAAAGTTAAAAAATCACAACGGGACTGTTTTTCTCTGACTGATAACAGAGAAACCCTGTCAGTGTTCCTCATGTGGTCCAGCTTCATGCCCGAAGCTCCACTTTGTCATCTAAGTGCTTTTCTCCTTTTGAACCGATTCACCATGAGGGACGACTTTGTCTACTGGCCTCTCAGTAATGTGTGTGGTGGGCACATGTGAGGCTGTGTGAGGTCTCACTGAGGAGAGAGCACGAGTCCTCTGCTTCACCCCTGCAATCAAACTAAAGCTAGCTATCCAATGTGTCCCAGTTTGATGAATGCACACGCCCTGCAATGGTCACTCATTCATTGTCAGTGGATGTCCGTCAGTAATGATGTTACGAAACTATAGAAAAATAAAAAGGATTGATAAATTGAGGGAAACAAGAATATTTCTGGTACATTTCCACAAGATTTTAAGCTTGGGAATATTCAGAAATATATGCTTCTCACTGCAAATACTGTATTTATTGGAGTCGTTTTAAATGACACGCAAAAATATTACAATAAAAAATTTCAACTAGAGTTGCAAAATTCTGGGAATTTTCAAAGCTGCCAACTTCCCATGGGAATTAACTGGGGAAAAACTGAAAATTTACACAATTGGAAGTATCGGTATTAATGATGTAACGATTAATCGTAAGGCAGTTAAAAATGGATTTATAGGTATCACGGTTCAACATCAGTACTGTAAAAATTGAATTGAATCACAGTACTTGTTTTAAACAGCAGAGGGCGCTATCCAGAAGTGTTGGTGGCGGGCGGAATCTGCTACTTCTTTCTTTCTGGCCGCCTTATACTCCTAAACATGTTCATAAATGATTCCATACCCCTTTAGCACCGTAAGAAGATCTGTAAAAGTCACGTTTTTCTATTAGCTCTGTCTGCTAGCGCGTAGCATCTCTTCTTCACTGCTAGATTAGCTGCATGCCAACCGACTACTGGGTTACCAGCGCCCTCTGCTCGTCCAAACAAATATCTGATGTAAATACAATGCAATGACTGTTTTTTTTCTTTTTTTTTTAAGTCCAATTGTTAAGTCACAAAATACATTTTCAGTTGCACTTTTAAAAAAAAAAAGAACTATTATGCAGATTTGCATTGTTTACTATAGAACCAGAATTTAAATTAATAGGCTTCTTCTTCATTTGTATTATTCCTTTATTTATTTCATTCAAGATTTATTTTTAGTTAAATTACATTGTTTTGAATAGTTTATCAAGGGATTCTTTTGACAATGAAAAATAAAAGGAAAATAGTACAGTATTTTCAAGATTTTTTTCCCCAAAAAAATAAAGGAATATTTTTCAGTCATCATTTGTCTACAGTCCCATTTTGTAAAATAAATCGTGAGAGAATCGTATCGTGAACCCAGTATCATGAATCGTTACATCTCTTACTGGTATTGCACTTAACTGTATTCAGCATATTATATTGTAATGAATTAATCTTGTTTTTTGGTAATTCAAATAAAAAAAAATCCCATGAAAAGTTAGTTTTATTGATATTCCCCAAATTCCTGAGCTTAAAGCTCCTGGCCTCATACTGTATATCAATGAATCAAACATAATTTACTACAAAAATAAAGGAAATGTTCCATATCCCACAATGCAATGCGCAAAGACAAAGTGTTTATGGTAGCGATTAAAACAAACTTTAAAGCTGCATTTTAAACCTGTTGATGTATGAATTTAGTTCTTAAAAAAGTGATTAGGTGTAACAGCTTTATGTTCCTGTAGAAATTTACTGTACATTTTCTGCCCCTTTGCAATACTAGACAGAACACTGAGCTGCTTCAGCTTCCCCTCAGACACAATCTACTAATAATGTAACATTTATGACAAAAATGGAGCTAAAATCATCAGAACAGAACAACAAATACTAAGTGAACAGAAACCACGTTAGAATAAACTGTCAGTCTGTCAAAAAGCACATTTCACAACTCGGCTTTTCTTGATATTCTCATTGCTTTGGTCTGCTTCAGTGCAGCATGTTAAGACACATTAACTTGTGATTCCAATGGCTGCTCTTACAGCTTTAACACCACTTAAAACCATACTCGATGCAAGCACATAAAAAAAGTACAAGTTACAGCTCAAGGACAAGGTTGGGCTGTTGTAAACCAGCTGTACCTGCTGCTGTTCACGACTACCGAGAAAAGGGAATTATTGAGTGGAGCAGAAGGCCACAGACACATGAGTCCCCCGTTGATCTGAAGTGAAAGTGTGGAAGTGAGCCCGCTCCTCACTGACAGTCAGCACTTGGCTTTCATGTCCTGCACAAATACCTACTCGCAGCTTTTCACGCCAGCTGTGACCTCCGGCTCATTTCGCTCATCTTCCAGTGCAGACATCACAAACCACATGTCCGCATTTACACCCAGATGTATAATAATTAGTGGAGACTTTGTAGTTGAGTAATCTTGATTAATCTAAATTAATTGCATAACAATATTTGACACAAGAAGCATCGTTTTTCCAGTCTAAATAGATTTTGGTATACGACTGAGTCAATGAAAGCGCTGACATAGTGTGCAATATGAATCAAGCAAATTATTTGAAATTTAAATGATTGCATTGTATGCAAACTTAAATTAAAGTAAGCTATATTCATGGTTTTTCAGATTTTTTGTAAACTTTCTAAAACAAATGTGTGTTTGTGTATTAAAATAAAAACAGCACTTAGTACGGAACATTCCAGAGAAGTGGAAATGAAACGTTGCAAAACAGATAAATAGACCAACTGATGAGGCTGATGATTTTTGTTTGAAATTGTTACATGTTACAGCTTGCATAGTCCGAGTGTCCGTGCTAGCTGCTACATGTTTAGCATTAGGTGGTAGCGGAGGCTGCAAACTCTTTCTTGCACAAGTTGCACACATTTAGGTTTTTGTTTTCCATCCGGTGTTTTTATAAACTAAAATTAACGCCCATGAAGCACAGTGAAGACTTTTAATTTCTTGTATTGTAGTCTGTGCGTCAGTATTATGGGTATACCGGGAAGTCATGAAATGATAAAGGTTCTGTGTGGTTTGGAATGTGTTATTTGTCTGTAATTAATTAATCACAATGAATACGTTAAAGTCCCGGCATTAATAATAATATTGTTCTTTTTCTTCTGATTTGTTTGTCCACCCCGTGTGAGGAAGGCAGTTCAGTGTGTTTTTGTGTGCGTGTGTGTGTGCTCACAGCTCGTGAGCCTGATGGACTCCTCAGATCGATACCCTTACTCTCACTTTATCGCAGACGAACACTTAAGCACGACACGTTTACATTTGCGCACACTTTTGTGTCTGAAGAGGTGATAAATATGTTTCGCTGCCCTTTAATTGATTTCCTTGTCCGTTTAGACGCAGGCCAAACTTTGGCCCACTTCTCTCTGTCCTTGCAGGCTGTCCAAGTTCAGCGTTTCTTCATCCTGTTACTGAAATCTTGACAAATCTGTTGATTTTTCTTCACTGTCATATTAGCTGTTACCTTGTTGTGCTTTTTTCCCGCTCGGTTATATACTTTCTCGTCTGATGTTTTCGCACCTTAATGTGTCACGATGCAATGCACGCCAATGCCATGCAAAACGCTGACGCCTCATCCAAGTGAACTAAATGTAACTGTTTAGTGTTTGCAGCGTCTGCTAGCAGCTGCATACCTGCGTTTATTTGTCCCTTGAGGATCACGCTGCATTTGATTGCGTAGCCCTCGACGTGTGCGCTGCAGTCAGTGGCATGTGATGGATACTACAAGGGTCAGAGGTCGCCGGTTCGTGGGCCCAGTTGTTTACCTCCGTACTACTCGCACACGCTCCAGTTCCTCACACGCCATTCCTCAACTACCTGCCATGCAGCAGATGACTCGCGGTGCTCACTGGAAACACACAGAAGAAGCACACACCTCATTACTCATCTGTCTGACATGAACCGCGCCCACGTGCACATATTTCATCTCTCATATGTTTGCGCGCTGTCGTGTCACTCACACACTCCTACAAACTACAAACAACAAGCCAAAAAAAAAAAAGCACCATGTCGGTGTTTAACAGAGAGTTTTCAGATCAGACAGGTTTCAATGCTCAACATAGAAACGGATGTAGAAAGTGATGCCTCGCTGGAATATCTGGATGTGCCAGCTTTTGATATGTGACCTGATGTACAACTCTTTACCAGTGTCTTCATGACCATCCATCCACTTATTCTAAGAAAACTGACCAGGATGAGCGTTGATCTCTGCCTGCTCACCTGGATCTACAGCTAAATCACTGATAGAATGTGGGACATCGCCTTTGAAGTTGTTGACACCAGGGGGCCATGCTGGCCCCTCTTCTTTTCACCCTTTGCACCTTCAACTTGAGGTGCTTTCACACCATTGAATCCTGAAGCTGTGTTTCTAATTGAATTAACACCCATAAGAGAGAGCTGGTTGACAGATGCAGTGCAAGTAAAGTAAAAAAATAAAAAATAAAAACACCCCTAACGTGAAACTCACCAGAATAACCAAGTTTTAGCAAAGAAGGCATTGACCTTTACTCTGAAAATCGTATCCACTCAGTACGATCTGAGTTCTAGTGCATCAAAAACAATTTTGGAATACTGTGGACGCAAACCGAGCTAAGTTCAAAATTGACTATTAACTTGCGTACTACTCGTACTAAGTCTGACGTCAATTTGAGTATGTAGTGCGCAACTTCACATTAGATAGTATGGAAAGATTGAGTACAGAAGAAAAACCTGAATGTATACTATATCGGGACATTTTTGAAGTATGCACGATGAGCACACTAGTCGTACTCAACCACCCCATGATGCTTTGGGAACGGAACGTAAAATCGTCCTGGGACCGACTTCATGCTAAAAATCAAACATCCCCTTTTCAAAACAAAAGCATCTCGTCTTGTCTTCCATTAGTTTTTTTTTTTTAACCCTTTTGTAAATAGGGCTCTTGTTTTGAAGTTTGGTCAGTGTCACAGTAGTGGAAAATCTCTGAAATGTCTGCATTAAATGTGTTTCAGTGAGTTTTATGGATGAAATGACCACATGTTGATATTCTACTTGGTCACTTTCTCACTTAAAATCTTTTCAGAACTTTCAAAGGTGGAGAATTAACAAATATAACAGTGTGCTTCTGTTTTTTGTCGTTGTAGGGTCAAAATGCATCTTGGGAAACTTGGATGTATACTTCAGTGGGAACGCTCATCAATCTAGCCATACTTATAGTATTTAGTATACAGTGTACTCATTGAGCTAGTATGTCATTTCCAACACAGCCTAGGTAATATTATCAGCTGTTTTCTGCCCATTTGACCAAAGTCCAGGACTGCTGCGGTGCATCTGGATCTGTAAATGTCCTCGAGGGAAATGACCAAAAGGGATGAATAAAGGTCAGAGTGAGTCTAATTAGGTGCAATAGCTCAAAAGCAAGTTATTATCACTAGACATTTATACTAAGGGATTTTCTTACCCATCTCTTCATTTTCACACAGAGAAAGATGAGAGACTGGGACCAACACAAACGAGATAGATCGCACCAGGAAAAATGACTTAAATCAGAGGAAATGTGTGATTTATATGCAGCAGTAAGCGAAAAAAAAATCTAAAGAAGCATCTGTTGACAATGTGCATCACTGATTTGTCATCAATCTACTGTAAATTATCCTTCTTAATAGAATAAGTACAGATACTGTGAGTGTTCTGATTGGCTGAGCACAGCAGGAGTTTCTACAGAGAGAAGCTTTATTATTCTTTGTTTATAGAAACCAAAGGGCTTTCAGTGGGAAATGAGATTCACACACACACACACACACACACACACACATGTTATGAGAGGATTCCTAAAGCATCAAAGCTGGACATGTTTAGGTGTGTGCTGTGCATTGTGACATTCACACACCTATCCTACACAACACATGCTCTGTGTGTGTTTTCGTGCCACGTCTGTCACTCAGTTCGCCGGTGCTGCTCCTGCACAAGTGTGTTTGTGTTATATACCTGTCAGCGTCGCGTTCCCAGACGGGCTGTGTGTGTGTGTGTGTGTGTGTGTGTGTACCTGTGATGAGGATACACTGAGAGGGGAGGGGAGGGGTGTGTTTCTTCTGCTTTGGTTGATGCTGCTGCGGGAAGATGCACACCAACAATGGGAATCCTGCAGCTCGTCTTCCTGCCCCCGCACACATGCCTCCTGTTGTCGGGGTAATCTTGCACTGCCCAGATAAGTGGGTCACTGTTTGGTTTCTGCATAGGCAGCAGCAGCAGTGTTTGTTTGTTGTGCTGATCATAAATGCATTACTCTGATATTTCAGTTGGGATGATGTGTAGATAATATTTGTTAGAAATGCATGATGCATGCGCGGGGGCGTCTGCGAGTGAAGCGTGTTTATTCTGAGTACAGACGGGGGTCCGCTGGGTCGGGTGGAGGAGGGGTTGCTAAGGAGTAGACTGGTGGGCGGGAGCTATAGCAGCCATTAGCACTGGTGACACAATGAAAGTGACAAGGCAGAAGGACCTAATTGCACCCCTCTTGTCTGTACCGATTTGGGGCAATATCTCCATCCCCACCCCTCGAGTGGGTCGCAACAGTTTGACGCAGACGATTTTCCTTTCCTTCTCCCCTCGTGTCCCTCTCCTTCTTTTTGTTTAAAGATCTGTTGTTTACCCCCGGGCTGTAGGTTTTTACCGACTGAACGATAGAGCCTCGCCTGGCACGGGGCAGGCATGAAGGGAGGGGGACGGAGGGGTAGATGGGTAGAAATGTACATTGAGTGAAGGAAGAGACAGCGATGCGTGCTTGGAGCTCAGCACCCGGCAGTGATTCTCTCCTCCTTTACTAAAAGGTGATTGATGGCGGCGTTGTTTTCTCACTAATTGGCGTCGGGCCTCTTAATGTTTTTTCACTCCCATTTCTTTCACATTTGTGTTTCTGTAAAGAACTGTTAACGTTGACCCACTGTGGACTCACTGAGTCTGATTGTAATGTTTTCTTTTCTCAGGAAATCGACTATGCACTGAGAGACGCCGTGAACCGAGTCTCTGACGACCGCCCTGCCACCAGGATGCACCAGGTCAACTTCAGGTAACTGTACTACTTGTATTTGACTGCTGGAGACTGGGATTAATTTATCAGTCTTTGTTTGACAGTCTGATGGGATTAAATAGTCCATGTGTGTGACCCACTATAAGGTAGCAGACTGTATAAGCTCTTATTTCTATCGACTACATCGAAAGTAAAGTCTTTCAGCTAGTTTCACTTAGATAAATCCTTCTAGATTGATTGAACCAAATGAAGCTGGACGTTTCTAATGGCTTTTTAAACAAGTTGCTGAAAAATATGATAAACTGAAGTTTTACTGCAAAGAAGAAGGCAGCAATTTCACGGTTCATTCCGATGGAAGGGAATGGCACCTCTTGACTTTATATTCTACATAGTAGATGTGCACGCTACATCAAACTGACCTCCTGAGACTCAGTGGCCTCCACGTGCTGTGAATAAATAAAAGGAATCCAAGGTTAACTACAATTTAATCCCAGACTTAAGATAAAGGCAGTAATGATAACTTTGTTGTAGTCGAGTTCTAGAGAGCCCCTATCCTGCATGTTTTAGATGTCTTCTGATTCCATCATATGATCCAGCTGTGTTGGTGCTGGGAAACATCCAAAACCTTCAATATCCTGCAGGTATGATGTGGTTTCCCATTGTTGTCTTGACAGTAGTAGTATGGATGGTAGAGTAAAACATGGGTTGGAGGAATCCAACCCATGTTGGAGCCTTTGGTGCCAAAATACCCTTGAAATTATTATTAGTTTATTTATTATTACTATTATTAAAAAATAACCAAAACCTATTTGCCAAACTGATGTTTTGTTTTTGTTTTGTTTTTTTTACCAAATGAGTTACCTTTTGCTGTTTGAAATGGGAAATTCTTAAACCTTCAGTATTGTAGTTATAATAAGGAAGCATGTACATTAAATTGTACCTGTAGTGAATCATCATGTAGTCAGGTCATGGATTGTGTCACAACACCTCATATGACTCATGCATATGTGAGGAAATGGCAGGTTTACGTGACTCCTGGCTGCTCTAAAAGGACTTTTAAAGAAAATAAATATGAAAATGCATGATATGATCTTTTGATGGAGCCTGGAATTCAAATTCACGACAGGTTTCCTTTAATTCTGATTTGTTAACAAACAGAATTTGTCTACACAATTAATTTCAGGAGCTACTTTGTGCTACTCATTACCTTGTAGGACAAATTAAACTTAGCACTCTGTGTACGTCAACATCAACATACTGACGTACGGGATCAGTGTTACCAGTAGCTTTTCTACAGTGTCTGTAGTGTTGGGCTTTGGATTCTCTCCCTGGCTTCCTGCTCCACCTTTTCCCAAGACCTCCAGCCTTCATCTTCCAACTGTTTTCTCCTCTGTAACCGTGGAAACGATTACACCGTCCATTACGGCCCCTCTTCATGACTCATCCAGCGAGTTTTCGACAAGCGCAGATAACTTTGCGACATCCCTGGCACATAATTAAAAAGTAGTTTTGAACTCTGGCCGGAGTGACAGACGGTGATTCCTCAGCACCTTACAGTAAGACAGTGCAGTGATACAATGGAGGCATGGCTCTCTCACAGATACCATTGTAACAGATGGTTGGCAACTGAAGAAAACACGGTGAGCAGAGCGAGGGCGAGTTTTTGGGAAGCCTGGCGGTGAGATTGGTAGGCGCTCGGCCTCTGCTGATGTAGGAGAAGTCGAGCAGGAGTGTAGCTCCATCTGTCTCACTCCTCGTTGCTCTTTTCATCCCTCCCACTGTTTGTTTGTTTGTGTTTGTGTCTATGTGATGCTAAAACGGCAGAGCAGAGCTATTCTGCATATTAGGGTGCAGCACTAACAAGCTACATCTCCCTCTGATGAGGCTGTTTGTGCTGCTGTTAGGCTTTTTTTTATATGAATGTTAATGGAGCAGAGCTACATTAGTGCTTGCTTCACGCATAGGTGTGTGCACACACATGCAGGTAATGCACATACATCATTCAGACTAGCTTTTCTAGTTGTGTGTTTAATGTGACAGCTTTATTATTTAGCAGCCCGAACACATTGTGTGAATGTGCACAGGTTGTTTGTAATTTCAATGTAACCATGTTCTCTAATGGATGTAAGCACGATGCATGTGTGTAACTGTGAGTTCTCGATTTGCAGGAATGTGACTGATGGTATTTGTGAGCTGGCAATAGGTGTAGCAATAAGAATGCAAATGGGATAAGTGTGTTTGTGGGTATAAGCGTAGACGAGCGTGACCCAGGCAAAGGTTAACGAGTACAGCATGACGGGGAAAGAAGGTCGTGTTTTAATGGAATGTGTGTGCATAAACCTTTAGTTTCAGATTAGATTAGATTAGATTGGTTTATTTGAAAGGGGACAGTGTAATTTCATATAACACTAGAACAAACATGGTTAAAAAAAGCCAGAATTAGCCAGAAGGCTATTTTTCATTTGTAGTTCCCTGGCCAAGATGTAAAAAGGCATTAAAATACAAGCATTACAATACATTTACAAGTCAATAACAACAATAACAGTGCCTGTTACAATATTAAAACACACAAAAAACACGTGTTCAAAAGGCTACGTTATCTAATACAATACAATGCAGCGCAACATGCTTGACTTTTAATGTTATAAGACAAATTTTCAATTTTTTTGTAAAGGCCTTGTAAGTGGTTAGCTGTTTAACCTCCTCAGGTATTGAGTTCCACTCAGCAGCGCCCCTAACTGACCAGGCCGAGCGACTGAAGCACTCCTGCACAGTTTTCTTCTTGATTCTGATTTATTTTTGTTTCATAGTGTCCTGGACAATGATTATAAAGATGGAATAATTTTTCTTTTGTTTCAAATGAACTGCCTACAATCAAACTTGTTGTTATTATCAGGAGGCGCATTGTGAAAAAGTTGTGCTATGGAGAAATTTAAGTGAATCACGGTAATCATTTTGATTTGTGCTCAGTTAGCACTTTTTTGCATACATGAATCCCCTTGAAAATAAAAAGAAAATGTATTTGGAAATGCCTGCAACTCACTAAAAATTAGTGCATCCTAATTTTGGGTACCAATTAAAGCCACGGACAAGGGGCCAATTTTAGCTATCACCGATTAATCGACATCGATCAATATCCTGGCTGATTAATCTTTCATCATATAGTTATAGTTTGCCTTTTTTGTGTATCCACGTGTACTTTTTGAGATGTGGGCAACTTTTTTTTAATTTATTTTTTAATTTTATTACGCAAATACAGTTTGCACAAGTTGGACTTTTTTATAAGTGTGTTTACAGTCCTTATGTTAACAGTGTTACTAATGAAAGTTTCTTATTTTAATTTGGCAGTGTTTTGCTTCTTTGCCTTTAACTCTATCTTGGGTTTTATAAAAATGTGCGTTTATGTGCAGTTTATATTCTGTGAATATCAACGTTCTTATGTCATATATCTGCCAGCGACCAATATATCGGTTATTGGCTTTTTCAACCTGGCATCGGCCCTAAAAATCCTCTATTGGTTGGGGTCTAGTACCGACCCCCTAACGCCATCTTCAACCCTTTACAATGTTCTAAACCGTGTCCTAAACCCTGATCTGTGAGCTGCTGATGTGCTGGAACTGATGTGTCGTCCTGCTTTAAGTCTGGAGCAGAGGACAACCTTGAACAAGAGAAATAACCCTGAGTGATGAAGAAGAGTCGATAGTAACACTCAGAGAAAGTCCTAAACCAGAGCAGAGATCAATCATTAATGACCAATCAATAATTTGGATTGCCTCTTACAGATTGTGATGTAAATAACTGTCTTTAAAGTTCTCTATTTTAAGATTTTATGGTACTGCGTTAGACATTTTTCAGTCGTGAAAAAGATGTTATTTTATTTAATTAAAAAAATGGGAATAGATCAGTTTGACATTGACACAGCTGACCATAAAAAGCTTGTCATATTAGGTCAGACCTCAACATGCTTTTTGGTATTTAAGTGTTCATTGTAATCCTGAACGAAAAAGAAATACCATACCTGTTGTGATGAAAAGATCAAAGAAATGAGGACATACAAACGCCATACAACTCAAGGTTCCCACGGCTGATGAATCCGTCTCTTAGTGCAGTGATGGCTATCCAATATGAAAAATAAATTGCCCATGATTTATTTATTTATTTAAGCATCATATCCTTTTTCTCATTTCTCAAAAGAGCTGCAGGAAGAAATAGTTTTGATACTTGAACAGAAATGAGTCACTAACGAACCTACGGAGGGAGAGATTGGAGCATCCTCTGATCTTCTGCTACCACACCCCTGTCGGTCGATATATCAAATGAACACCTCTCTTAGTTTATCTTTAGCAGTATTGTCCTTGTTTATCTGCAGCTAAAAGCCACAGTTCAGGCTTCTACAGAGATTATTAGAGGAGCTCATTCTGTTTCATCTCTATCAGCCCCTCGATCTGTCCCTGGCTTTTATCTCCTGTGCTCGGCTCTTGTTCACTGGCTTGATTGGGTAGTCGAGGAGCAGGTAGATAAGGGCTGAAGTAGCCACCTGCGTCCCTGTCACACATGTACACTTTGTTCATATGTATGCTAGAAGTACCTGCTGCCTCCTCTTATTGTCACTGAGGAAAATTCAAGTATAACATATGGATGCATGTGAGAATGTTGTCTAGGTTTCAGAATTCTAATTGTACCTCTTGTTGACAGCACTATTACAAGAACAGTGGAGGTTCTCGGTCACCTCGGACCTCTGGGCATCCACGTGGTCTCCTATTGCTCCTCTCTGAGTGGACGGTGAGCACAAATACTCCCACAGATGCACACACGACTCTAATCCGTAATTACGCAGCCACGGTAAAAAGCAGATGGCAATGTTGACGCAGAAAAATGCTGGAAAAATTCAAGTGCTGGCATGTTTGCCTCTACGATATCCATATTGACTTGGTGATGTTTGTGTGTCAAGAACTCTGGGCCTCCTTATTAAAGGCATCGAGGAAGGCGGTCGCTCCAAGAGGGAGAATCTCTTCCAGGAGGACGAGTGTATCGTTCAGATCAACGATACACAGTTGCATGACAAGACTTTTGCAGAGTAAGTTTCGTAGTTTCTTAGGTTTTTTATGCAAACCATCAATTTTTTTTCAAAGCTCCCTCCCTCAATAATTTATTATCAGATAAACTCATTGTGTATGCCTCAATCATCAATGTATCCCTTCTTCTTGGATCTTTTAGTTGAACAGCTCCAAAGACAGATGGCAAGAGTAGTTTAACGAAGTAGTTTAACGAAGAAACCTATGTCTCTCTGCATCTGTTTCTTTGTCACAGTGCTGTCTAGCTCACTCGCTGACCCTGTTCAAACCAGAGCAACAGATTATCCCTTCATATTCATCATAATTTACTCCAAAAGAAAGAGAAAAGGTCAAATTTGTCTGCTCCAAAACTTTTTTTTAATCTCCACTGTTTGTTGAAATTTTCGCGTTTAACATTTTGGGATGTGGAATTGAAAAACAAGTGCACAAAAGTGCTTTGACTTTATTCTAATATCATGGGAATATCGGGAACAAACACGAACAAAAATGGTGTCAAAGCCAATCTCTGTCCTCCCAGTCTGGTGAAGAAACAGAATAACTCACGATAAGAATTAAGTTTCAACACTTGATGTCAAACTTCACGTCAAAGTAACACAGTGCCGTTCCCATGCCCGCTCCTACTTTGAAAATGGCCACTTCCGGACGTGTAATATGAAAAAACATTTTTTTGTTTTCAGAAATGTAAAATTCCAATCACCTCCTTTTTAAAGTTTTGTTTATATTTTCTTGACCCTGATAAAGAAAATTACCTTGAGTTTCAATCTGAATTTTTTTGAGTTTTTAAATGAAAATCAAATAACCAACAGTGGAGAATCCAATGACGAAAACATACACTTACCCCCGCATGTATTGACATACATAGAATTGAAATGGCACTTCCACACCTCCTTCCATTAAAACGTGTTTTTGTCATTTATTTTTCTTTTCAGTGCACACACACTACAAACTACAGCCCCCGTTTCTTTGTTCGGTCCATTTAGCTGCAGCCCTGCTGTGTTGTGTGTTCAGTTAGAGTGGCAATAGCAGTCTGCTGTAAGGCCTGGCCCATCTGACTGGGACCTCAGTGTCTCAAACCAGCTGGAGGAGTCGCTCTTTTCTTGATCCAAACTGAAATCCGCCTCGATTAACGATGCACAATCCCTTTGTTTGCTTTCCCATCATCTGTGCTCTTCCCACGTTTTGTGGACATTAGGTCGAGATATTAGATATTTTTCTATCTCAGACTTTAAGATGACTTATCGGTTGTGAATATTCAACGACTGATTATTGTGTTTCTCCAGGTCACAGGATATTTTTCGCCAAGCCATGTCCGCCCCCTCGGTGCGTCTGGAGGTCCTTCCTGTTGCCAACAAACCGCGCTACGAGAAGAGTCTGATTGGCCAGCTTTTCACCACCGACAATAAAGACACGACTACTGGGGCAAAGAGTCCATTGTCGGTGCTTTCTAAATTTGAGCCCCAACCAGAACCCAAAGTGAACCTCAGAACGGAGGGGAGGAGACCACCAGACGTACGTGCCAGGACGCCAGAGCCTGGTTTGGAAAATTGGAAAAATGCTCCTTCTGCAGATCTTCCGTCTGGTCCCAGCTCCTTGGAGAGGGCCTCTTCAGCATCTCCAGCAGGGGAACCACGGTCTTCTCCAACACTTAGGACCTACAACCAGAACACTGCGGACAATAAGAGTCCAGTGTTGGTGGCCCTGGCTAACATTGCCAACAAGAAGGGGGGCAAGAAGATCAACATTGACCTGAAGAAAGGTAAAAAAATTAAAAAAGGATATGAAAAGAGTTTATTTCTTAGACTTATATTTGATTTTTTTTGAGAGTCCATTAACTCACTCAAGAGTTTGCTTTTCCTTGTTTTTGCAATCTTTTATTTTTATTGTCAGCATAATCTAAATAAACAAATGGATTGTAGATATATGAAGCAGCTTTGTAATATTTGTTCTCGGCATTATCGGAATAATTCATTCATGATTTATTGTTGATGCAAAGAATGAAGATATTTTAATAATAATCTTTTTTTGGGGGATTCTTGGATGTTTAAAGGTTTTTTTCCCTCATGTTGATATTAACCATAACAGATTTTTCCACCTAAGATCATAAATGCACATGAAGATGAAGCTAATTTTACATTAGTGGAGCTGTTTCTCTGTTTAGCAGCTTTATCCTGAATGCTATTAGCTTGTGAAGGTGTTTTTATCTCCCAGTTATGGAGACTTTGACTATTGATAACATAGCAAAGGGCTCTTATGGCTGTAAATAACCTGTGGTGCTGTGGAGAATATAAAGGATAGATGTAATTGGGCCACGTGCACATCCCGTTACATGCACACACTCACTACAGGTTCCTAGTAAAAGGAGAGACACATAGATAACAGGATTGGGGAAAAAGAAATTGGGCTCCACACAGCCAGCGGCTTAGAGCTCCCATTCACCCCCGTTTCTCTTCCTATCACCTTTTCATCTCTCTCCATTTTCCTGAATTTATGGCTCTTTTGTTTGTTTTTTTCTCCCCCTCTCTCCCAGTTTTCCTCCATCCAAATCAGCTGATGGTAGATCAAAGCAGCAGAGATGATGGAGTTTCCAACACCATCAGTGAGGGGTTCTTTCTCTCTGTGATTGACAGGCGGGGGGGTTTAGGTGTGCTAATGTGGGGCAGGCAGAGGCTTAGCTCAGAGACCAGATAGCATCGTCCATCGCCTTCAGTGTGCTACGCCAGCTTTGCTGCCTGTACACACATGCAAAAACACACACACACACACACGTACGCACACACACAGAGCATGGCAGATTTCACTCATGGCTTGGGGCTTGTAAGGCCATGAAAAAGGGAGAGGGTGGAGTTTCTGATGACTCAGACAGGTTTGTGTGTTGACGCGCGCACATACACACACATGCTTGTAAATTCTCACACACAAACTGAATGCAACCACAAGGAACATCTTTGTGAAAATCCAAACACATCCCCAGGGAAGGAAGGTTGAGAAGGGAATAATATCTCTTAGGCTTTCTCTCTCTCTCTCTGCCCCCACCCTCCCTCCACCTTCTCACTCTACCTCCCTTCATCAGCCACCGGTCGGCCTGCTCACACGTGAAATTAAAGGCAGAGTCTGTCTAATCCAGCTAGCAGGGATCCAGCTCCTGGTGGCTCAAAGGCAGAGCCAAGCATCCCCCCCGCACCCCCCACCCCCTCCCATCGGAGGGAAACAGGCACTTAAAGAGAAGTTAATGTGGAGGGTGAAGCTCAAACTTTAAACTGGCAAAGTGACGGCCCAGAATAACAATGTGATGTCAAAAATGTATCACAGAGAGAGCACCTTCACGCTTGAGGCGGGGGGAGGGTCACGGCTCTTCCCGAGGCACACGCTGACCCCCCCGCTCTTGTGTTTCCGTATAGGTACAGAAGGTCTGGGATTCACTGTGGTAACCAGGGACTCATCTGTCCACGGGCCTGGACCCATCCTAGTAAAGAACATCCTGCCACGCGGAGCGGCCATCCAGGACGGGCGGCTTCAGCCGGGCGACCGCATCGTGGAGGTAGGGCAACACCTCCCACTGCAAAGAAAACAACAATAACAACTGTAACTAAATTGGCAACAGGAGGTCGAGCTCTGTGGCTCCCCTGCAGTCATTTCACTCAGATGTGCAATTATTGAAAGAACCACTGTTGATTCATCAACAGAGACTCTTTATGGAGGTTTTTTTTTTTACTGTCCTGTAGGCCTGGGCAATATATCGAGAATTGAGATATATCGCGATTTCTGTTTTGGCGATATAGAAAATTACATTATTGGCTATATATATATATATTATTTTTTTTAATATATATATTTATTTATCATTAAAATACTCACTTTAGGAGTCGCTGCTTTCATTACTTTTCAGATCAGCATGAAAGAACAGTTAAATGGATTGCTTAGTGCGTCCTAACCCAGACCTTCCTTTAAACAATCCATACTACAGAACTCACTCACACATGCTGTCCCTTATAGGACAAAAAGACTAAAGTGGGACATACTGTATTGTGCAGTTATTTGTAAATGAAGGTGCCATTGTGGCATTTTGCGTCAGCAAATTCAAACCAGAATTATCTTTCTGGTAAGTCTTTATTGAGGTAAAAATATCCAGATTTATATCGAATATCGTCATTTTGAGATAAAATATCGAGATGTGAAGTTTGATACAATATCGCCCAACCCTGATCACTTGATAGCTTGCTCGTTTTTACAGAAATCTGTCCTTTTTCCTCATTGATTCCTCTAGATTATGGATAGCAGCACAGCTCTGTGGATAAGAGTGATTCTGCATGATTTTTACAGCCCCAACTTTCTTCGATCTGATCGTTTTTTTAATTGGTGACACTTTGAGTTATGATCGACTCCTTTACTCGTGCAGGTGAACGGCGTGGACATGACGGGCCGCACCCAGGAGGAGTTGGTGGCCATGCTGCGCAGCACCAAGCTGGGAGAGTCCGTGTCGGTGTTGGTGGCACGACAGGACGACATGTTCCTGCCTCGGGAGTTGGTAAGGGAAGTCATTCGGACACTGTCCCTGCACGCTCCAGCCTTTCCTGTCCCTGCTTTAGTTTGTTGACACAGCGTTGCCAGAGGAAGTCACACACACACACCTGCAGGAAACAAGCGGGCAGCTCATCCGCACACAGCAGGTGTTAAGTGACCGTTTACCTGATGAGGTCAAGAGTCAACATCAGGACTGTGAAGCTGACCTGCTTTGACTTGAGCCTCACGGGGGACGTTTTATCAACAAACACACACCCTGAAACACTAACTCCCTTTGCCACCCGTCCTATTTAGACGATATTTTCACCTGTGCACTGCTGTCCTCTCTCTCCTTCGTCCTCTGTGGCAATTCCGTTTGTTCCTTCTCTGTCTCATCAAAAGCGTCATGAAAAAACATGCGGCGCTTTGCAGGGACTGATGCATATTCAAACAAACGCTCACCCAGTCCTTGATAGAAACTCTCACAGAGATGCGTACTCAGGCGGCCACGCCTTCAAACAGCAACTTTGCTGCTTCCTAAAATAGTTTGCCCCCATTAACAGCCCAGCATAACAAGTGCTCTTTGAAGAGACTCCACCGTCTTCATCTAACACTTGCTTGTGTTTAAGAAGGAGCGGGGGAGATGTGGAGCTGCGGTTGGTGGCGAGGTCTCCAGTCGAGGCTGTTGAAGTTGGCGGTGCAGTGTGAGTTCTGGCCCTTATCTCTACCACAGTCCTCCACCTCAAAGAGCTTTTTGAATAACCCTGTGTGCGCACACAGTCAGACGGAGCAAGCACGCACCCCGCACGGTGCAGCGTATTCCCATTTCAATCTGCTGTGAACTGAAGGGTTACATACATACAAGCGTTCACATGCAAAGCACTCGACAGGAAACCCTTCAAAAGAAAAAGATTTTAAAAAAAGCAGCTGCTTTTCAACTACACGGAACCTTTTTTTCACCTTTCCTGAAGCTCTCTTTTGGTCTTTTATCTTATATTGCTCTGCAGCAGATATAATTAATAGTCCAGATGCGTATATGGTAGTTTGCCTGAACATAGAAGCTAATAATTAACATTTCTTTCCCAGCACATATGCTCTTTTACATTTAATTAATGCAGTAACACATATTAAGTTTCCAATAAGGACTTTCCTGATGCAAATATCTCCAACTTGTCCTTGTGTGCCTAAAAGGAGATCTGTAGCCTTTTTTAGTTTTCGTTCAAATGTTGGTTTGACAAACTCTTCATTATTCCAGTCACAGTGAGAGGAGTCACATTGGAGTTTAGAAAAGCCACTAGCCATAGAAAACAGCCTCACGACTACAACATGTTGGAGGAATTAAAGCTGCTTTTTCAAATAATCAATTTGCTTGAAAAAAAAAAAAAAGATTGAAATTGCTGCTTGAAAGTTTGTTTTTCCACTCAACTGTAAACTCTCTTTCATGCATTGCATTGTGGGATGTGGAGTCCTGTAGACGGATGCATAGAAGTGCTTCATTCTTACTGTAATTTCATGTGTTTCTTCACCAGAAAAGAATGACGGTGATTTGTTTTTACTCTTTTTGTTCTAGTTTTTTCTCAGAATTCTCTGGGATTTCTTCTCACTCTGCGAGACTGGTTCAGATCTTTAATAAATAAACATCCGCCATTGTTTTTGCCACAACTTTCAGTTTGTGTGCTAAATATAAGAGCTATTTACAGAAGATAAAGAATTGGCAGAGTTTTTGGGAGACAAACATAAGAAATCACAGTAAGAATGATGTAAAAACACATCTATGGAATCATCTACGGGATGCCACATCCCACAATGCAATGCGTGAGACTTCTCAGAATGTCAATAAGAGTGTGTTTACAGTGGAGATAAAGAAGCGACTTTTGAGCGGCAATTTAAACTTATCTATGAGGTCTACACTGTTATAATCTGATAGAAAAAATGACTGTCTCCAGCAACTTTAAGTGAAAGTGTCTAATATCATGAAGCAGATTTTTCATAAAACTTTAATGTTTTCTATCAAATTCTGCCCAGATTAGTAGCAAACACTCTTTATCGGACCAAATTAAGTCCTTCGAGACTGCCATTTCTGTTGTTGTTGTGGAAAAAGATTCACACCACTACATTCTGCATGTTACGGACATAACGGTGCACCTCACACTAGCTAAAATATCCAATCTTATATAAGTAGGCCCTAATGATGTTGAATATGTCCCAGAAACCACTTCAAACCATTCCCTATAAGTTGCTGCTTAAGATTCAGATTCTCTCCTCTAGCTTTAGTTCTTTTTATCTCTTGTTCTACTGAAGTGGCCTTTTAGATACACAAGCTACACAGCTGATTGATAAGCGTCATTGGATGGTGGCATTGATGTTTTTATGAGGGGCTGTCAAAGCACTCGTCAGCCCTGGAAGGCATGTCCATCTCCAAACCCTCACAATAAGCATGTAGATTAGCCTCTTTATTGGAACAGAAAAGCAATGTAATTTGTAGCCCATCTCCTGTAATGTGCGAGCACTGATTAATTAAAAAAGAAATGAGCTCTAATCACACTTTCTTTCACATCTTTTCATCTCTTTAGAGTTTAAGGTAAGATGAAGGAGTTTTGGGGGGGGGTTAATGATGAGAGAAAGTGTGTGAGGAAGAGAAAAGGTTAGCCGGACAGGACGGAGGGGTCACTGTGCACATGGCTGACCTGCTGGTACCAGTGAGCCTTCGCTAGCTCACAGGAAAAGTGTGGCTCCTGTTTTCTTTTCCCCTCAAGCTCACACCAGAGTTATCCCTCCATCACTCATTTGGGTTTCCTTTCTCCTCGTTGTCAGGTGGAGGTGTCGAGCAGTGAAGAGGCAGGCATTAAGTCGATTAATTGGCAGCTCCATCGTTGCCGCCGAGCATGGCGAGATCTCATCTTAATTGAATGTCGCTCTCACTGCTAATCCCCCCCGCTTTGAAATCCCCTATTTAGAAATCCTCAGCGACAAAGGGCCCTCTGTGTAATCACTGGGTATTGCCCCCCTCCTCGCCGCCCACCCTGGGATTTGTAAAAAAAGCTTCTTTTTGTTTCCTCATTTTGGGTGATGAAGAGGGTGGTCCGTCCCCCCGGCTTAAAGCTTGTTAAAGAGCCATAGCTGACGGCTGATCCCTGGAGGGATGACTGGGAGGTCGCAGAGTGGAGTTAAGGGCTCCCACTTGCCCCAAGGAGGTGGTCTCCCTCAAAGGAAAGGGTATCAGACAGGGGAGCGTGCGCCTGTGTGTGTGTTTGCACCACTGCTGAGAGTCAGTTAGTTGTGTAAATAAATGCAGATCAGCAGCGTGGTACGTAGGGTGAACATGTCGCCTTCACTTCTTCAGCTCATTCTGCTTGGCTCTGATTGCTTTGTCCACCTTCACCTCGCTCGCCATCTGAGCTCCATCTCAGAGGTGGTTCCAACCTCCCAGGTCGTCACCTGAGCCTTCTCAAGTGACTCTCAAGCAGGATGCAGGAGATTGTCTCTGTAATTCCCCTGGTTCTTTGTAACAGCACTTTCACAAACTTTGTTGATGGGGGAAAAAGCTCAGACTGGAATATCTCACATTGTAAGTAGGAAGGAATCTGATCCTGTTTTCCTTCAATCATGGAGTTAGAATGAGTTCAATGGGAGGCAAGTAGGAGAAATAAACTGATGGTCTTTGGAAACTAACAAAGGAAACTGTCTTCACTTTTTTCTTTGCTTTTTGACTTTAAAGCAAAATATTATTTTATAGGATTATAAACCAGACTTTTCTCCTTTTCCTTCATAAAGGGTTATTCTTAGGTTTTTACTCTCAGACTAGGACACAGTCCTGGACTCAGCACCTTGATTTATTCTGGTTTTCAGTCAAGCCAAGTCATTTTCCAGCTTTTTATGGTGTTTTTTTTTTTTTCACTTGAATCACATTGTCACATCACCTTCTGCATCCAGACTAGAGTCCACCTCTTCGATCATCTGTACCAGAGTCTGGTATATTCAGGCCTTGCAGACCTTCCAGAGAACCCTAACATCCTCCAGAGTCGACATTAGTTGCTACAGATCAAAACTAGTTTGGTTTGGTTTGTTCTTTTTATAATATGCATTTTAGTCAGAAGGTTTTTAATATTATCTGTACTTAACATCATCATAAAAGCCTCGGCAGTGTTCTAATAAGTTTATCATTGTTGTGGACGTTAATCCATTTTTTCTGTTGTGGATTCATGTGCTTTTAATTCTCTTTATTGGACAATAAAGACCAAAAAGATTCAAAAGCTGTTTTACTGATCAAAGTTTGATGGAGGATGACCTGAATCAGATCAGGAGTGAGTTTATATTTTTAATCTTCTTGATTATGACTTATGGCTGAAAGGTTGCTGGTTTACGCTTGTGGTGTCATGTGTTTGGAATTGAAAATGAAGGAAGTGAGTGAGTGACTCAGGGAGTCTCCTTCCTAGCCTGCAGGACTGAGCAGGCTGTTTTTGCTTCTCATTGTGGACGGGAAAGGACTGTGAGTTTGGAGGATCACAGCAAGTCACAGAATTTGAAAAAAAAAACACTCTTGAGGACATTTATGACACCCACATCCTGCAATAGTGTGCTGAGATGAGACGGTGCACGAGGACATAGAATTCTGATTTAGTAAAGGTTTACATGCCTGATGTAAGGCAAGTGCAATCCATGCACAGGCTCTGCAGAATTCACTCTGACTTTCTGATGGTTTGCATGTCAGAATGGAGTCCGAGAACTGTTAATTTTTGTGTAACTGTCTTAAACAATAAGCTTCTTTCAGAGGTTTATAAAAATAAAAAAAAAACTGAGTACTACTCATCCAGAGATAATAAGGCTCAGAAAAGAGGAGTGTTGATGAGTGGCCGCCCTCAACAGGTGCTCTTGTTCCTTTTTTCCTTCCTTTACCACATTTCAAGGCTTTTAAAAGCACAAAATAAATCCAAACACACATAAGACAACTATAAACATGCACAAATTTAACTGAAAAATGAACGAAACTATAACATAAATGACTCCAAAGACGAATTGATAACAGAAATGACTCGTACCACACGAAAATAAACAATTGGAAAAAATATGCATAACAGTGTCAACAAAAATGCACAAAATGAGTCCAAAAACACACAGAACTATCCAAAAAGACATAGTAAAGTATAGAACTTGCACAAAAGGACAACAAAAATGCACAAATTTACTCCAAAAACACATAAAACTGCAAACATGCACAAAAATATTAGAAAAATTCACCAAAAAAGAACATAAATGATTTCAAAACAAAATGACAACAGAAATGACTCGTACCATATGAAAATACACAATTAGAAAAAAATATATATAACAAAGTGGCAACAAAAACATACAAAACGACCAAAGAATTTCACATAAATTATAATACACTCAAAAAAACACACAAAATGAGAGAAAAACAAAATGCAAGTAAAATTACAACTAAAATACACATATAACAACAGACTAAACCCTTCGTTGCATTATTTTCTTATTTCCGGGGTGAGGATGCTACTGCGCCTGCCTGGGCCGAGGCGGGGGACGATGTGCAATACCTGTGTGCAGTAGATGGAGATGGGAGATGGAAGATTAGGAGATTCCAGGGAGATGTGAATGATGGACGTGGGTAGAGCCGACGGATGCATTATTACCTTTTTAAATGGGGCAGTGCTCTACCAGTCCCCCCTTTCTTTTCTCAATGGGCTGCAGGAGGAATGAAAAGGTTATTATGTTTCCTTTAGAAATAGCTCGATCTGGGTCTGAGCCTTTCATCTCCATGTAACCTCTCTGCTGTTGCTTTCGTCTTCCCCCGCTGCACCTCCATCTCTCTTTCTAAGCACACAGCAGCCCTGCTCATCCTTTCTTTACAGTTATCCCCCCAGCCGTCTTCCCTTTGACTCCTTAATCCATCGCACCCCTCTTGCTATTTGCTTCTTTCCCTCCTGGCTTTCAGAGTTGAGCATAATCAATGCACTGTAGGTTCTTGCCTGATCAGTCACTTCAGTTGGATAGGCTACATTCTAACAATCAGCTATCATGCTCAAGTAGTTCATATGTAAAGCAGGCCTCGGGTGCTGAGTTTTTAAACTGAATTTCCTTCTTTTTATTCCCCCTGTGCAGAGAGACGAGGATGCGAGCAGTGTGGTGTTGGAGGACGGCAGGGAGCAGCTGATGTACGAGATCCCCCTCAATGAATCGGGCTCGGCCGGCTTGGGGGTCAGCCTGAAGGGGAACAAGTCCAGAGAGACAGGAGAAGATATGGGGATATTCATCAAGTCCATCATTCATGGAGGGGCCGCTTATAAGGTAGAAACAGAAATATTTAAAGCTATGACCCCCGATAATTTGCCTCATCGATCAATGAATCCAACAGTATTTACACTAAAAAGAAAGTAAAAATCGAGAGTTTTTTATTTTGGCGATATGGAAAATTACAATATCGCCTATATCGATATATTTTTATTTTATAGCTTATTTTTTTATTAAACTACTCGTTAGATGGATTTATGAGTCACACTACAGAACTCACTCACACGTGCTGTCCTGTATTGGAGAAAATGCCAAAAGTGGAATAAATTGAGCAGCTATTTGTTAATAAATGTCCCAGTCCCATTGTGTATTTGCTTTTCTCCTTTTGTGCATTTTGTATTCCTATGTGTTTTTGTTCTTTTGTGTATTTCCCCATTTATTTGTACCTTTCTTTTCTGTGTATTTTTGCTGTCCCATGGTGCATTTCTTTCCTTCTTTTGTGTATTTTGTTGTCTTATGAAGTATTTGTGTATTTCTCTGTTAATGTTAATGTGTGGTATTTTGCATCAGCAAATTTAACCCTGATTTGTCTTTCTGGTAAGACTTTATTTAAATTAAAATTATGGAGATTTATATTGGGTATCGCCATTTTAAGAAGAAATATTGAGGTATGAATTTTGCTCCATATCGCTCAGCCCTATTTTCATTTCCACCCTCATTCAGTTTGTTGACATTTTCACGCATTGCATTGTGGGATGTGAAGTCGCTGAGACGGACAAAAATGGAGTCAAGAGAATCTCTGTCCTACTTGTATGGCGATTAAACAAAACAGAAATCACGGTAAGAATGAAAGAAAAACACCACTATTTATCCATTTATGGGACTCCACATCCCACAATGCAGTGCACAAAAATGTCAACAAATAGTGTTAAAGGTGGGGATGAAAACAGTGTTAATTCTTGAGTTTTTTCTTTTCTGTTTGGACTAAACGATGATGGATTTATTGATCAATGAGGCATACACTTTGATTTTTATGTAATAACTTGAACTTTGTGAAAACCTGAGATTGATCATAGCATGTAGCGTCATCACTGTGTTGCCTTTTGTTGCTAAAGTAATTAATTCCTCATTCCGCTCATTGACGCTGTTTATTTCATCTCTGCCGCTGTTTCTCTTCACCCAAAAGTCTGCTCGTTTCCTATTGGCCAACTGCCACGGAGCATCTATTTCAGGAACGCTAAACATTTTGACGTGTAGTGACTAGTGCGTGAAATACGACACCAGCATCATCGTCTTACCATCTGCTATGGTCCCTGGAGGAGATGATCCAATAAAGAAATGTGCATTGAGACGAACTCAGAATGTCCAAACGGAGCCAAAATTCCTGCTTACACTGTAACACACAGTTAACTTTGTTCTTCACCAGTTTGGCCTAATTTAAGATGAACGTTCACAACAACGTGTACACACTCCTCACTGACGTGAGCTGCCATGAAATCTCCATGCCAATGTCTATTTTGATATTTCGAAATCAGTGTGTCGACTTTATACAACTGTTTGCTTTCCGAGATGTTTAATTTGTGCCGAGCTGATGTCGGCGCATCCAAACTAAGCTGAGATTTCCTCATTAGTGCTGCTTAAAAATGCACGTTATCTTGTTATTCGGCATCCTCGGCTAATGTAATGCAAATGCTCAACACTGGAACAGTAGAGCACAGTCAGTGTTAGTTTTTTTTAGTTTTAATCCTAGACTTTTCACTAAAGTGCAACCTTGTTTAAGTCAATCATCAGGACTATATTTATAACATATTTAGTCAACTAAACTTATTTAGTTGACTAAAACTAACAAATAGTCCTGATGACCAAGTTTTGACTAAAACAAGGTTGCATTTTATTGAAAAAACTCTTAAAATAATTGATTGAACTAAGTGATTTAGTTTCAGTCGCAGTGTTTTTGCCAAAGTGTGGTCATCAGCAGAATTTCAGCTAGTTTTAGTCAACTAAATGACTTTAGTTCACTAAATATGTCACAAATATAGTCGACTAAAATATAAAATACAGGTGTTAATGCATTTTAATGCTATTATATGAATATTTTATATGATATGTATGATATGATCGGATTTCGTTCCATGTGACATAGTTATAGTTTATTTTTTATTAGTTAATGAAAAAATCAATACATTTTGATATTGTTTTCATTCACATGTATTTTTTTAATAGACATTTTTGTCCCAACTGTATGAAATGTATTTTATATATTACTATGATTGGATTTCATTCCATGTCACAATGACAAAGTTATAGTTTATTTTTTATTAACGATAATATCAATATATTTTGATATACGGGTAGTTTTCATTCACTTGTGTTTTTTTTTTTAGTCATAGTCTCGTTTTTGTCACAAATGTTTGTGACAAAATTAACACTGCCTCATTAGTGCTGCTTAAAAATGAAGGTTATCTTGTTATTTGGTGTCTTAGGCTGATTTAATTTAAATGTTGAGCATTTGGAACATTAATTAAAATTTAAACAAAAAAAGTAAGTAATAAACGTATTTGTTGCCATTACTTTTCCTCACATTCATCCAAAACAGGAAGTGTTTGGTCACAGATTCCTCTGCTTTATCTTCTTGTTTTTCTTGATTTCATGTCGTTTTCCTGTTTCTCTGATGTCAGTCTTTTCGCCCGCCTCATTTCCTGTCTTTCCTGCGAGGCCGAAGCCCAGTCCTCCGACCTCTAACCCCCATCGACCCCTCACTCGAAGCAGGCCTCGCTCTTATCTGTGTCACTCAGTGTTCACTTTGAGTTTTCTGAAAAAATAAAATCCAATTTCAGCACATTGCCAATGCTTCCTCTTGTCCTATTGCTGCCACTCGATCTCCTCAGTGGGACATAAAAGCATGTGCCATTGCAGATGAATGTTTGGGGTGCCTTAAAAAGTCAGTCATCTACCAAAGTGAAGGGTTTGCTCCAAAACAGATCCCTCTGAAAAGACGAAATGAAGACGACGACGGATACGACGAAGGACTTTATATGCAAGTGTTTTTATATGTTGATGAAAAGCAGAAAAAGAGGCTGTGTGGTGCCAGGCCGGCAGAAGTAAAGGAATGTCTGTCTGACTGACTGACACGCACTCGCACACAATCAGTCGAGGGAGGAGATGTGACGGAGTCGTGTAGGGATCTAACCTATTTCCATTAAAGGCTTTCTGAGGTTGTCAAGCCTCAGGCCTCAATTAAATAAGAACGAGTCTTTCACTGTATAGCTGCTGCTGTCACACCAACATTTCAAAGAATGTGCAAAAGAAAACAAATTAAAATTACATGCAGCAGCACGCCACTTCTGCTGCGTGCTTTCGTTAGAAATGAAGGAATTAACATGAAATGAAGATGGATGCTCGCAAAGTTTGGGCACAAAATGTGAATTTCGGAAGTCATCCATAGGATTTGAAAGGCGTGGTCAAGGGATCCTCTACTGTTTTTACAAATGTAGCCCAAAATCTTTAAATATCCTTATTAGAAGATCTATGCTAAACAAAACCCATTATTATTTTGCACCGTATTCGTTTTTATCGAACTACTTTACCGTTTTAAAACTTGTCTTCTGTCATCTTGAAATCGTGATTGATGATGTCATACGGCCCCATTTGCCTGTAACTATCCCATTGTTTCTTTTATTGGAGTGAAGCATTCAGCCTGCTTTTTAGGTCATTTAGCAGCTTTTTTGGTCAAAATGTCAATTTCTGCTGCTTTTGGTTGCTCTAAAAATGTCGACGTAACCCTCTTTTAGTTACTAAAAAAGGATAAAAACAGAAAAATATGGCCCGAAAAATTATCTATGACAATTAAGCGGAGACGAAGAGCTCTCCTCAGGAACCTTTACTCTACCTTAAACAGTTGATGCTCTGGTAACTGAATTTGGTGAGTAATTGACTGTTTTTTTTATCCTCTTTTGGTAAATAAAAAGGTTTACATTGACATCTTCAACTTATCCTGATTATTTAGATCAACCAACGGTGACAGAAATTGGCATTTTCATAGAAAAAGCTGCTAAATGATCCAAAAAGCAGGCCAAATGCTTGCTTCCAATAGAAAACAGTTACAGGCAAATGGGGCCATGTGACATCATCAATCACGTGATTTCAAGATGGCGTAACACAGGTTTTAAAATGGTAAAGTAGTCCCATTTTTTAAAGTTATTAAAACCAGGCATAGATCTTATAATAGGGAAATTTCAAAGATTTTAGGCCACATTTATAAAACTATGGAGAATCCCGTTAATGAGGCAGGGGTCAGAGGTCAGATCGGGCCACGTCTCCGTGCACTTGGCTGCAGACTTTCGGTTTTCTCCAGGTGTGATTTCCAATCTCCATGGCTCAGGTTTCATTTTGTCCTTTTGTATAATTTGCGTCACGTCTCCGTCGGCTCTGCTCGGCTTGTCCATCGTCTGTGCCTCCCTCTCCCTCCAGGGCGCCGTTCTGCAATGCCTTCCTTACAAGAGGCTGCTATTTAAAACACTTAGAAGTGATTTAGTGCCCACAGAGGCTATTCCATTAGCTGCTCCATGTATTTATCATGGCTCCTCTCCTCTCAGAAGATTGCCAACACCATAATTTTCTTTGCTTCCCCTTTTTTTCTGCTCTTTCCATTATCTACTTTCTCCCTCGCTTCATATCAGGCTGTGCTTTTCCTTTTCTCATCTACTTTAGTATTAGCGTGGTGACACTGCTTTGCTTTGTCTTATTCTACACAAGGATACTCTCAAAACCACCCGTTTATACCAAAGCCATTTAGTCTAAAAGTTAAGCTTGTGTTTCTGGGCTTGGGAAACACGCTGACATCAACAAAAAAAACATGCCAGAATAATTCATCAAAATTTAGCTGATTAAGTGCAGAGAAAATGCAATTTAAAAAGTCAACTGTATGAAACTTTCAAACCAAAACAGAAGTTTTGGACCCTTCAGCTGATTAATTGTCTTCCGCATCATTGTGATTAAAGTGATAAACTAAATACTGTGACTCACAGCTCATTGGTTCTCGTCTTCCAACAGGACGGACGCTTGAACGTAAACGACCAGATGATAGCCGTCAATGGCGAGTCGCTCCTCGGCCGCTCCAATCACGCTGCCATGGAGACGCTGAGACGATCCATGTCCTCGGAGGGGAACGCCAGAGGGACCATCCAGCTGGTGGTTCTCCGAGCACCCAGACAGGTTGGTTTTTAGAGCAGGATTGAGAACAGGAATGGTTTCAATACCATATTTCATGATTCACATGGTGGTGGCAAAGGGGAAAAAAAAATTTGCAAACCTAGGTATACAAACTTTTCATGGGGATTATATTTTGCAATTAACCACAAATTGAGATAATAGCTGAATCATATTCACACATTAGTGTTGCAAAATTCCGCGAATTGCCAAAGTTGGAAACTTCCCATGGGGGGGGGGGATTCAGAAAATTGAAAGTCGTTAAATATAGTTGGGAAAACATCATCTAAAATAATAGATTCAGTTATTGAAAATTCCAACTTAATTCCAATAAATAATTCCAATGAAAAGTTAGAACGTTCCAAAAAATTCTCAGCTTAAGTTCCTGAGGAAATTTACTGGAAGTTATTGTCCCCTTTTCAACCACAATAACTTGTAATAAAAAGTCATCCACTGTAAGTAAAATGTGACGATCCTCCTGTTTTTGGTTTAGATTAATGGTTACGACTGCTTGGACAGACAGATTATTATTATTATTTTTTTCTTTTTTTTTGAACAGCTACAGCTGTTTCTTCGACTAAAAGCTTTTTTTTTTTAATATTCAGCCTCAGCCTGCACTTCTCACTGCCTCTCAGAGAGAAATGCTTTTGGATACAAAACAGGGAAAAAGGTTGTGTGTGTGACGGTGACTGTCAGGCAGGATGATTTGTTTGGGTGTCGAGCTGACAGAAAGCACCATTTTCTGTCAGTTCTCTTTCAATAAAGCTGCTGATTTAACAGTTTGAAGATTATGTCGACAGCCCGACAAGGAGGAAGTAAAGGTATCTCTGCCTTTGATAAGAGATGTTGTAAGGAATAGCAATTGCAGAGGATTTTTTTTCACTCTGATTTGCTTTTTTCCTGCCTTCCTAGATGGGCAGCGCCAACCCTTCACCGACCTCAGCTTCGAACGTCTCCAGCATGGCCGCACCTTCTAGTAACCAGGTACGGGTGGGTGATGACTGCAGCCAGCAGCAGCAGCCGCTGCCGCCTCGCCGCTCGTCCTCGCTCCTTTTCATGCTGAGGCGGCGCGGGTCCGAGCCGCTGCCGCACGGCCACCGGCAGCGTCACGCACAAAGGCCAGGGGACACACACACCAGATACACTCACGGGTTCAACCCTAGCGGATATATCGTTGGCTTCTCACAGAGGGATAGTGGGTACTGTGGTGAGGAAGCTAGACACAAGTTTGACCTCATGTCCAACAGCCAGGCTCTGAGCAGCTTCAACAGGCACATGTACACGCACATGGACGCTCACAACACGGCGTACACTACCGTAGACGAGCGGGTGAACTTTCCGTGCAGATACTCACGCAGCCGCACGCTGGACGACTTCCACAGACAGGACACGTACTCAGACCACATCCGAGTCATGGCTGGCCAGATGTACGGAGACCTGTCGCCGCCCACGCACCGCAGACACACGTCTGCAGACAGACACACACTGACCAGACACACGTAGGCCTGTCAGACACACACACACACGCACATGATACAAGTGTTTGTGAATGCACCTATTCAAAGCCTAAACAAGATCAATCAGTTAAAGATTAATATGAAAAGCATTGGCTGTGTTCGAAATGGCATACTAACGTACTACTCAAAATTAGTATGTATTGCATTCCTGTTACATAGTATGGAAAGATTGAGTATGCAAGAAATACTCTGGTGTATACTATAGCGTGACATTTTTTAAGTTTGCAACGTGAGCACACTAGTCATACTCAACTGCCCCATGATGCATTGCGAGCAGAACGTAAAACTGTCCTGGGACCAGCTTCAAGCTAAAAATCAAACATTCCCGTTTCAAAACAAAAGCATCTCTTCCTACCTTCCATTAGTTTTTTAACCCTTTTGTAAATTGGGCTCTTGTTTTGAAGTTAACCAGAAGATTAATCAGTAGCACAACGGCGGGAAATGTTACATGACATGTTGGAGATATTTAGCCTCAGTGTGCCTCAGGTTTTTGTCATCGTAGGTTCAAAATGCATCTTGGGAAACTTAGAAATATAGTGTAGTGGGAATGGTCATCATCCTAATGGTATATAGTAGACAGTATGTACTCATTGAGTGTGTAGTAGGTTAGTATGCAATTTCAAACAGCCATTGATTATTTCTGCGTTCAAATCAACAATGAAGGAGTTTTGTTTCCCTTTTGATTGATCGACTTTGATATGTAATTACAGAACTATCTTCTGGTCAGTTGTGGTCAGACTGCCCTAAGCAGACCAGATACCATTGTACACTGATAGCATTCACCAAGTCAGTAATATACATAGCCCTGAGCGCACTGAACAGAAGGCACACATACTGAAAGCTTGTTTACCTCCGAATCCCAGACCCTAAAGGTTCCCTCCGTCTTATTCATCCAAAGCCACCACACCAGACTCCACATTCAAAAACTGCTTCAACATTAATGTACAGTTTTAACGTCTCCCTCTGTTCTGCTGGGCTGTAATTCTGAATCCTCCTCCCTCTGAAACCACAGGGCTTGTCTTCCGGCTGCTCCTTCTCTCTCCTGTTTGTCTGTTCCTGTAAAGTTTTGTATTCCTACTCATCTGCAATGTTTTAAAGAGGTTGCACTCCCTCTTCCCTGTCTCTCCTGCCTGCTTCACCTGTCAAATAAAGCTGATCTGAAAACCTCCTGCATGCCTCTCTGCCTGTTTTCTGCAGCTTTGTTTTAATCCTTGTTTATTAAATTAAACTTTATCTCTCTTTTTTTTTGCCTTGTTTTTCTATTCTTTATTATTTTTGCCTTGTTTTTTTTTTTCACACTTTTTTACTGCAGAAAATTCAAACTGGGGACATCTCATATTTCTATTATTTCACTAACTGATCAACATATCTTCTTGTTTGACATTGACTATGCACAACAAAGTATTTACTTATTTATACGAGTGGGAGCTTCCATTCATACACCAGTGGAGTCCTAACAAAGCATTACAAGCAGGACGTGACAAGAAACTGAGGTACTTTGCATTTGCAGAAGCTTAAAACGGACACCATCGACACGTTAGGATTATTTATTGTCCGAACTGACATTCGTGTTCAAAGCAGCATCACGCAACAAAACATCTCTCATTTTTTACTCCAGATGCTTTAAATTCATGAAATCCTCACTGAGCAACACCGCAGACGTCGGTCGTACTAATTTCTCTCTGAAGCCAACAATGAGTGGAAAAATGAGCCGCTGACCTGTGAGAATGAGTGAATGTTGCAGGTGGTTAATGAGCAGATGCTAGCTGCGGATGTGTTGGGTTGATTACCGTCGACCTGCTCAGTTTGACATTTACATTTCCAGTTTGTCTCGTTCTCAGCAAGTCTTTGTTGGTTTTTGAGCCTCTGAGTCTAGATGCATCCTTTAAAGAATAGTTCAGAGATCAGTGGATATCTGTGTTCTTCACCAAACAGGCAGCACCGCAGGGCTTTTGGGTTTAACGTCTAGACTCTTATCAGTCTGCCTGTTTGTCCAGAGCTTAAACAAAAGATCTTACATCCATCAAGTCGGTTTTTGATTGAATTTTTGTTTTGAATAATAATCCCAGTTCAATTTTTGATTTATTTTATCTACTTTTTATGCCTTTTTCCACAATTTTTTTTTAAATTTTGTTTGAGTTTTTAGATAAAACTGCAGTTATTTGGGATTTTTTTGGCAATTCATGAACATTAGTGTTTGTCTTTAATAATATTGTGACTATTCCCTTCTCTGCTGTGATTGTTTGTATCACCTCGGATACAAACTGCTCCGTGTTTTTATTTATTGGTATTTAGGGTGAATTTTTCTTACAGTTAACTCATTAGCTGATGGTGATGTTTGCTCCTTAAACCAAAGCAGTGATTTCTTTAATAACTGTCACATAATTAGAGGGGAAAAGAAGCAGTTTTTTAAGTTTTATATCTAATTTAGCAATTTAGAGCTGCGACAATCGGTAGAAAAAACTAAAAACCATAAAGATTATTAGTTTTATTGTTTTGTTTGTGGTAAAATGACACTTTTATTTGATATTCGAGGCAAAAATAAATAAATAAAGAGATGAGAGGAGGGGATAATAGATGTAAGCGCTGCAGCGTAGCATCATTAAACAGAGACGACCTGAATATTGATCGTTCTGGCGAGATGTTTGAGATTTAAGGTGGAGAAGAGGTTGTTGTCTGATGCTCAGCACGCTCCACATGAACGGGTTATCCCACTGACTGGGAGAAAGAGGAAATCCATCCATAGATTTTGGGATTGTTCCTCCCTTTAGAAGCATGAGACGATGTGAGGTGGGTGACACAGTATAGGCCGAGGCAGCGTTAAGCTTCTCCGAGGCCTTTTGTATGCAGCTGTAGGTTAAGACCAGCGTCCCCCCCTTTGCAAACAACAGCCCCCGTTCACTCATTGTTGTGGGATTAAGATATCTGACTGCATGTCTGCCAGGCAGCTTCAAAAGCCTCAGGCAAACCAGAGGCTGCAGGATGGATGGATTGATGGATGCATGGATGGATGTAGGGGGGGGTTTGTGTGCCACTCACACACACGTAAAGATACCGTCAGTGCTTTGTGTGGTGATTCATTGGACACACATGAGCTGGTAGTGATTGACAGCCATGATGCTGTGACACATGAAGTCGCCTAATGATACCCCAGGGATCACATGACACGCCCACGGCTTTGATAGCAGGAAACGACAGCAACACTTTTCATTATTCCTCAAGCCGTCTCAAGGCTATCGCTGTGTGCGCGCGCGTGTGTGTGACAGATGTTTCTCCCCATCTCTTTGACCACAGAAGGCTCCTCCTTTCATCCTCCCCAAGCACTGATCCCCATCAGCTCCCCTTGGGGTGGGGGCTCTTTGTTGTGCTGGGTGGTTGTTCGATAACACGCCTATCAGTGTTGTCTTCAATATTGTGTTTCCACTCGTCCTCATCAAGAAACATCTTTTTGATATTCCTTTCTAAATGTGTCACTACATTGTCCAAGTTTAGAGCCATTTAGACATTTTTTCCACATTTGAACCTAAAATATTCTCCTCTGTAGGATTAAACGCAATAGTAACCTGACTTTTGGTTAATTTCACTTTTTGTATATAAAAAAAAAAGGTTTGCACTATGAAGGTGCACAGACTCCAAAAACACACAAAATGACAGAAAAATACATAAACAGACAACAAAAATACACAATGACTCAGAAAACACAAAACGACAACAAAAAGCACACGAAATGAAAGAAATGTACACAAAAGGACAACACAAATACACGTTAATGACTACAAAAACATAAAACAACTACAAGCAATACAAAAAATGACATTTTGATACTTTGTAGTCTCTAATTTTCCACACCTAAACCTAGAATAAACTCCTCTGTATGATTAAACACAATAGCAACCTGATTTTTGGTTAATTATTCAGGCCAACATACTAAGAAAATGTTACTTTTTGTTCATAAAAATGTTTGCACTTTGGAAGTTAAGACTAAAGTTAAATCAAATCCCTCTTTTCAGTGTCCATGATTTGTTTTTAAGATGAAACTGAGGTTGCTTCCTTCCCAATCAAATGTACGTTCCAATGCGACAGTGATTTCACATGCTTCTGTTCTGGCGCAGTTGAAACCATTTTTTTCTCACGTTGGCGCCTCCTTTGGTTTGCCATCACGTTTGGAGCTCGTACAAATGTGTCCATGGCACCAAAATGACTGCTAGATTGATCGCTCCTGTCTTTTTTTGATGGGAAACTGTGAAGAGGGAAACGAAGGGAACAGGAAGCTAAATGAGTTTGGTTAAAAAGAAGTTAACACAGCGCCCCTTGACCTGTCATTTCATTCATTGCACACGTCATGTGCAATAACAAAATAAGTTTATCTGCTATGTCTCTTTTTGAAGATGTCACACAGAGCACAGATACATTGGGAGATATTTGCTAATTCCTCTAGCAGGAACACAAAAAAATATCCTTGAAATGCTGCAACAAGGCTCAGAAATGCACTTGGTTAGATATTAATGGGCAACTGGCTGCCTGGGGGCCACAATAACACCACATGACTCCAAAAACACATAAAATGACATAATAAGACAACAAAACACAAAACATCTACAAGCAATGCAAAATAATACCGTATAAAAACATAAAAAGACAAAAACAACACTCAAAACGAGAGAAAAATACATAAACAGACAACAAAAATACACAACGACTCAGAAAACCCAAATCGAGAACAAAAATACACAAAAAGGACTTCAAAAACACACAAAATGACACAGAAAAATACACTAGAGGACAACAAAAATACACTTTACTGACTCCAAAAACACACAAAATGACAGAAAAACACACTTAAGGACAACAAAAATACACTTTACTGACTCCAAAAGCATAAAATGACTCCAACAAATACAAATAAGACTCTAAAAACACATTAAATGTCAACAAAATAACAGGAAAATACCTGAACAGACAACAAAAATACACAATGATTAAAAACAAAACAATAAAACAACAAAAATAATTACAAAAACAATCCAAATACACTCAAAAATACTCATTAATGACTCCATAAACACAAACCAGTTACAACAAATACAAAAAAAAATATTAAAACACATTGAATATCAACAAAAACGTGATAAAAGTGGCCTATCTCAGACAAGAAGTCCAGTGCATAAGACCACCTTTAGTTTCACAAATTTAATCTGTGATTTGATTCCTAAGTATTTGATTCTTTAATAGTTTTTTTTTTGATTTTAGCATCTCTCTCTCTGTTGCCAGGATCTCAGATCCCACGATGCGTACCAGCGACCTTTAAGACCTCAGGACCAGGAGCTGAGAATGAACGGCGACTCGTACGGCTACAGCAACTCCAGAAGTGGTGAGCACACAGTTTAAAATGTCAGAGTCAACACTGGGCTCAGTGTGTTTGTGTGCTTGCGTTATCTGCACCCCAGTGCGTACACACAGTATATGTGTGAGTGCGTGTTTGCCATCACTGCCAGCCAAGCCTCTTAATGCCTGTTCCTCTCTGTGTGTGTGTGTGTGTGTGTGTGTGTGTGTGTGTGTAGTATTCTTAAATCTCTGTTGCAGCAACCCTAAACAATTCATAGCATCGAATTACAAACTATTCTCTCTCGTCTCGTGGCCTGTCTTTGTATCTCTTTTTACTCTCGCTTTGCATATTTATAGCAGGAGAAAGAGAAGTCATTAACTGTGTTTTTCCGAACCCGTCGCTTGCTTTTCATGTGCAAAAGATCTGACCTTGGAATCATTACGCTGATGAAACGGCTCCTAAGTGAGCTGTATTTGCATGCAGAGTATTGTGCAGCATCCACACGCTTCTGTTTAATAAAGAAAAAACACACAAATCACTAACAAACTGCTTTAAATTCATGCTTTATCGCTCCCTCACCCCTTGGGAAGCAGGGAGTGGGAGACGCTCACGGAGCCAGTGTCAGCGGTCCATCATGCTTCCTCTTTAGAGACGGAGGGGGCGGATCGATGCACAAAGAGTTTCAAGTGGGGAATGATGCAGTTTTGTGCATGTGATGGAGCAGGACTGGGTGTCAAAATGTACAACAAAAAAACAAAACACCTCGACTTCATTGTGCTATTGCTTTGTTTTAATGCTGTTAAGTCTACAACCCCACCGGGCAAAAGACCACTATGTTCGAAAAGTGGACAGCTCGGCTTTTCCCACTGCTGTGAGTCACAAAATAAATGCAGATCTCTATTGCAAGACACTACATCAAACCATAGGCCGTGCTGAATCTACTGATATACATGTCGGGTATGTTAGGTTTCAAAACAACGCCACAAAATCAGAAAATACACAGTGGAAAATGTCAGCAATGATGACAAATTGTCTTACCTTTGTTTCTTATCAAAAGTTGCTCCAATGTGCATAAAACTCCACATTTCTTTTAGTAAAATTTCAGGTCCCTTTTTTATTCAGCTCTGATTCGCCAGGGCTAAAGCCCACTCCCATAGTGTTTGATATCACCAATTTCTAAAGCATTGCCGAATTAGACCCATACGTATGTTGACATCAGAGAGTGCAACGAAAAACGGCATTACGCATGGCACAGCACAAACTTGGATAAAAATGGATATGTGTTTATTTAAAGCCAAAATGCACCATCTAGTGGTAAAAAACAAGACTAATATTACATATTACAGTTGCACATTTGTTCCCAAAGTTGTGGAAAAATTTGGCACAGTTGTGGCAAAAAGGGTTTATAAAAACGTGCATCTTTCGCCTACTGTTTATTATTATGACTAAACTTGCTTCAGTTGATATCCATGCATAGTTCAATTATTCCTGCCTTTGTAGCCTTCCCTATTGAGAAATGGCTTTATATTTTATGTAAATCTCTGGGTTGTTTGAGGCAGATTTCTGTCATATATTTTCAAAATATCACATCATCTGTAACCACTAAGGATCCTGCTTCAATCTGAAAAAAAAAACCGCCATGTAGGTCATGTAGAAGCTTTGAAAAATGTTATTTGTTATGGGTACAGGTTTTAAATGAATGTGTCTGCATTCTTCTGTCATCGTTGTTTTTCCCCTCAGCATCGCATCCCTACGGTCACTACGGCAACAATGATCAGGACCTGCCGCCCTCCCCCGGCAGAGAGTCGCCACAAACTCACCACAGGTACACACACACAATAACACACACATCATCAACAGTAATAAAGTGCACAGTCACAGCCGATGTTATTATGCTCTAATGGTGATCCTAATGTAGCTTTCTGTGTGTGGAGGATAAAGAATAGTCATTACACTAAATATTACAATGCCTCTATGCATTATTCAGATTATACAGCCTAATTGCAACAGGCCATTTGCATTACGCATTAGTATTTGCGCTGATAACATAATGGAGTCGCTTCTCCTTGGGAAGTTCCCGGGTTTAGAAACTGTTGAGGTTTGGAGCTCTCAGTGCATTGAAATCATCCGGGAGGGAAATATTCAGTGGTTTCTTTGGTTCCAGGTCTACTGAAGGTCCTGTGATTAGGCGTTACGTCGCAGATTATTATTAGCATTATAAAGGCTGCTAAAGCTGCAGTTACTCCTGTTGAAACAATGGTGGTTTTCTGTTTCCTTTCTCACGCAGTGACTTTCACACGAAAGCCCGCACGTCTGCAGATATTTACAGCAACAGCCAGTTTGTCAGCGACAGGGACAACGTGCCTCGCAGCAGGACGTCCAAAAGCATGGACCTAGGTGAGACACACACACACACACACACACACACGCACACACATACCCACCTCCCTGTGAGGAAAGACATGAAGTTCCATGCTTCTTATCAGAACACTTCTTTGTGGTGATATTTGTAGATATTGTAGATTTGTTTCCAGAAAATATGCCATTTCTCCCAGAATTTATTGAAATTACAATTTTTTTTGCAATACACATGTTTATTTCCTTTATGTGCATTGACAGAACACAAAATTTGCATATTGGCCAGAATAAATTGTTTGCATCGTTTTAAAACTATGATTAAATAATTTTATTTCAAGGTGCTTGTTTAAACTCACCTGTGGGAAGTAACAGGGGCTGGCAATATATAAATAACACCTTACTTTACTAGTGTTAAAGAAATGCATTGTACCTTGTCTTGACTTATGCTCCTAGACAAAATACAATACAACCTACTATTATTTATAAAGGAAATAATCCTGACCAGTAAACCAGCTTCATTGTTATAAACCAAACACACTAACATTCTATGAGATGTGCTTCTAGTCATGACTTGGTCACAGTTGGTCGGCCTAGAACTAATTTACTTCAAAAGTCTGTCTTATTTAGATCATCTCAACTATGTTAATAAACTGCCTAAAAAACTGAGCAACTCAACAAATTTGCATGTATAAAAAAAATCACTAAAAACCTTATCGTACATGTGAGATCGAGACACGTATTGTTTTATTCGTAATTGAAGGCTAGCAACCAATATGGTGGAAGCTAATGGGGATCCCAATAAACAATAAACAAACACCTGAAGAATGTTACACTGCATATAAGTTCAACCTTTGGCTTTTTTCTTCTGGTTTTTTGTGTTTTTTCAACACACATAAAGTAAATAAACACTTGTATACCAAAAAACATTTCTAATTGCAAGAATTTCCGGGATAAATGGTGTATTTTCTGGAGCAATACTTTTGTCCATGACTGTATTCCGTCACTATTATACCAGGCCTAAAGGAACTTGACCTGTTGAACTCATGAATCAAGGTACTTCTCAGTGTTTGTGTGAATGAAAGGTTTCTAATCTGATAGTGTGGGAGGTGAGAACCAAAGGACTGATTTCCTCGTATTAACCCCGAAGTGACCTTTCCTCATCTCTCCCACCTTTTCATTTTCTTATCCATTTTTTTTTTTGATCACACCCTTATTTTCATCCGCGGTAAGATCAGCGTTTCATTTCCTCCCCGTTTTTTGTTTCAGCTTTCAAAAATCTTCCCCCCTTCGTCGTTGCTTATCTCTCGTTTCCCTTTCAACTCTTGCTTCCTCACCTGAAAGCCGATGAGTTCGCTGCCCCTCGCTCTCCTTTCTCTTCCTCCGCCTCGCTCTGATTTCCAATACCGGTTCATTAGGTTCAGTGGATTGGCTTTCTTCCTGCAGCGCACGTCTCTGCCACCCAAGCTGATTGGCTTTCATTATGGACAACGGTGGCCTGCACACACAAACACACACACACGCCTTTACGACGACTGCCTTCTATCTCTGTCTCTGGCCATCTTCCATTTCAATCACTTTTTTTCCATTTCTATGTTATCTCTGTGACTCCATTCGTCCACAGCTGAAATAAGGTAGTTAGCTGAACTGTGTGTGTGTGTGTGTGTGTGTGTTTGATTGTGTACATGTGTAACGAAGGCAGCAGCCCTGAACACATGAAGACCTCCGACTCTGACACCGTCTGAAGCATCTGTATTTAAAAAGACAAATGCCTTTTCCTTTGTGGAGATCCCCCCCACGCGACGGCCTTTAAAGGTGGCGCCGCTTATCCTTTATTAAACACCGCTTGACACCAGGAGTTGAGCTGCTTTTATTGACCCTGGACGCCTCGGCAAACAGTATGTTGACTCAGAGCTTTCACTCCGACACGTCCGTGCAGGCACTCAGACTCTCTCCAGTTTATGTTGCTAGCTTCCAGCGTTTGCCTAGATGTATTTGGATGATAGAGTACAGTAGAATCCCCTCTTACATACTTTAGATCAGGAGTGTTGACCCAATTTTACGTCAGGGGCCACATTCTGTCCCACTTTGATCACTTTATGAGTGAAACTGAAAAATGCTGATAGTTTGTTTGACAAAAAAGTTCAATTTTAACATTTTTCTGCCTCATGTTAACCAATTCCACATATAAACAACAACTTATAGTGATTTATTATATTTACTAAATGACTAATGCGCATTGTGTCAAACTGTACCAAAGATTCATTATTATGTAAAGCGTAGATAAGCAGCTTTTATCACAGCGGGGGCCACAAAAATGTGACGTTATTTGATCCGAGGGTCACAAAATCAACATTCATGTCAGCATTTAGATTAATGACCAATCTGAACTTTAATACAGGAAACAAAAAAGGGTTTGTATTGTTGTTTTATTTGCTTTTCTGTTATTTTCTGTCACAAAAAAAAAAAAAAAAAAATAAAAAATAAAAAGGGAAGAAACGAGGTTGGATGTAAAATTATCTGTGTTCAAATTAGGGGACGGATCTAGATAAGCATAATGCTTTTTTCCGTCGCCCTTTCCGGCATGAAAAAAAAAAAAAAAAACAATGATGTGATTTTGCTCTGAATGTCAAATGAATTTCTGTGAATGCAATCATGTCGGAAATGAACTGAATAAATAAATAAAATAAATTATTGGCGTAATTTTGTTGATTTCAGTTGTAAATTTTGTATTTTGGTTTTCTCTTGTGTGTTTTTGTACATTTTTTAGTAAATTTAGTAAATGTGTCAGTTTTTATGCATTTTTTTTAGTTGTCTTGCCTTTTTTTGTAGTTAATTTTGTGTATTTTTGCTGTAGTTTTTAATACGTCCAATGTTTTTCTTGTCCTTTATTGTATATCCTTGTAATTTTATTTGTAATTTTGTTTCTATTCGTTTACCGTTCTCCGAGCCGCCTATTGCCCATGTTTGACGCAAAGGCTCTATAAATAGTTAATTATATGTGTGTTTATTCTAAGTTTAATGAGGTCAGACCGCCACTTTGTTTTTATCTTTTTTACACTGCTAAAAAATGATCAGGTTAACTAGAATGAGTTTCCCATGCCTGGGGTGATGTTTGATGCATGCCCGACTCGCGGCCTGAATCTGAAGATCTGGCCGGCTGGATTTGGCCCACGGGCCTTGTGTTTGACACCACTGCCTTAGAGTAACAGAAAAATTCATTAGAAAAACATTCAAATCTTGACAATATCTGGCTGTAAGCCTCCAGAGCCTGTGAGGAAATCAATTTCTATAGATTAAATCATGATGGTTTCCTCGTTTGTGTCTGCTGGTGGCTTTGGATTTGAATGTTAAAGCAACAGGTTTGATTCCAGTCACTCATTCCACTTCATCTGATTCCTGAGCTGCTCTGATCTGTCCACAAAGACAGAGGATTTAATAGGAAAACATTATTTAAGAAAGAAGCAGTGAGTGTAATAAACCTAATACGATGACGTGGTATCAGTTTTGCTGTTTCTATGGCTTTTGTTTTGTTTTTTTTGCTCTTCTTTTAATTATTTCTCCTTTTATCTCTGTTCCGTCTTTCTTTCATTTCCTCCTACAGTCGGAGTTATTTTTCCCTCGCTCATTCTTTTCAGTTTCAGTGTTTTATAGCAAATGCCACAACCAGTAGATACGTGTGGCACCATTTCATTTCTGCACCATCACAAACTCACATGTAAAGATTGTTTTTGCTGATGTTAATAGATGGGCAACTTTTATCACAGAAACCACATTACTAATATTCTTGTCAGCATTTGGAATAATGATCAGTCTAAGCGTTAACAAAGGAAACAATAAAGGGTTTGTGTATTTTTGTTGTAATGTGCGTTTTTGCAGTAATTCTGTGTGGGGTTTTTTGTTTTGTGTGTTTAAGATTTCTTTTGTATATTTTTGTTATTTTGTGTGTGTTTTTATCCTGATTATGAGTGTTTTTGTTGTCGTTTTTTGCAGTAATTCTGTGTATTTTTGTGTGTTTTTTGTTATTCGGTTGGTTTTTGGATACATTTTGTGTATTTTGTCGTGATTTTGTATATTTTTTTCTGTTTTTTGTTGTCATTTGTTTTGTTTTCTATTTGTATATTGTTTTGTATATTGTTAGTGTTTTGAGTGTTTTTGCAGTAATTCAGTGTATTTTTATTGTTTTGTGTGTTTTTTGTTGTCATTTGGTATATTTTTCTGTATTTTTTTGGTGTCTGGTGTTTATTTGTTGTTATATATTTTATGTATTTTTGTTTTGTATATGTTGTGTGTGTTTTTGTTGATCACTGTCCTTTTGGGGGTTTTTTTCAATAATTTTATATACTTTTCTATTGTAATTTTGTGTACTCTTGCGGTTTATGTGAATTCTTGGTCATTTTGTGTGTTTTTGGAGTCATTGTTTGTGTATCAGTTGCCCATGTCTGTGTTAATAGTTTCAATCATGCTTCTCTTTGTGTTCTAGTGGCTGATGAGAGCAACATGAGATCCCTGATTAGACAGAAGGACGGTGAGTCTAATTTTTCCTCTTTGACCTGAACATCTGCCACTTTTTGTCGTACGTCCTGTTCCTCGTGTCACTAATTGTAGCAGCTTAACAAGTTTCTTAACACTGTAGGGAAAAAAAAATGTGTGATTCTTGTTTTTATTTAAATATTTCTGCCTTGGCTGACTATTATTTCCCTCCGTCGTGCTCAGTTGAGCTACAAACTAGTTTGCATTCCAAGCTTTTAGCGACGTACAGCTGTGCAGGCCAGCAGGCCGACCGTGTTCATACAGTAGACGGCAGACGTTTTATAATACAATGCGTTCTGCCTGAATTATGTCTCCACACTCAGTTCCGCCTTGTATTATTCAGGACGTCTAGTTAGAGGTAAAAATAGAGCTTCCTGCTTGTTTTATTCCCTCTGAGTGACATGACACAATGCTGGTGGGGAAGCAGTTCTTCTACTTGTGACTGCAGCATCAGAAATCACAGCACAGACCTCTGCAGGGTTTGACTTTTTATTTTAAGATAGTCGCGCAGTGCATGAACATCCCAGTAGGAATGCCCAATAATAAAAAACTGTTTTCAAACATTATTTTTGCAAGTTTTATCCTCTCAGACCAATTCGTTGATCAAATCTGTCAACACATCAACTGTAAAAGGGACCCTCCTTCTTATGGGATGATTCTTGGGTACCCAATTATTGCGATTCTGAATTATTTTCATTGTAGTCTACAAGTACTGGGATATAATAGTAATGATAATACTGTATGTGGTTTTACTTTCCTTATTTTACTCATCCAAGAACATGGGGTTTAAATTATACATATATACATTTTGATTCTAAGGAGTAATATTGTTATTTAATATAGTCACACACACACAAAATCGTGATAAATCGTGAATCGATATTTTTCCCACACCGACTAATTTCTGGATTTTCTAAACTTCTGTCGTAAGCTTCAGACATATACAAAAAAAAATTTTATGATCAACCTTTTTTTTTAATGTCGAATTCCTGAGATGCCGCAGATTTTTCTCGTTTCCTTTACAGCTTCCATCGCAAAAAAATGTTAACTTTATTGAAAAAGGTCAAAATTGAGATTCTTCTTCGAATCACATAGAAATAACGTAAAATGGGCAATCACATATTTTAAAACAGTATTAATAAAGTTCTTTGAGTGCAAATCATTTTTTTAAACTAGTTTTCATGCTCAAAGACCTTGTGCCCTCACCTCACATGCGTCTCAGTTTAGGAGCCACTGCTGCTTTAGCCGAACAACATCCACCGTCTCACCCAGAGCAAAAAAAAAAGCATTACCGTCACTCCTTCCTGTATTAAATGCTGACGAAACATAGCACCAAAAACACTGTTCTGTCACTGAAACCTGAAACTAAACAAAAGAGAACCTAGAACTCAAGTTATCAGCATGAAGAGCCAAATAAACATAAGAATTAAAGGCAGATTAGCGCCTAGCTATGATGTGAATGATGCTAATGTTGTATCATCATTTTGATTGTGTCAGTTATGCCTCAACTTGACGATGATGTTGGTGTTTTGGTGAAAACGCGCCGACATCGACCTAATAAATCCACCTGCAGCAGCAGCTCGTGGAATACAAACGTGACGTTCCCTCCCCGTCTTCGTTCTACGTGATTTCCTTTCATATTTGATCACGTTACTCTTAAGTTAAACGATAAATAAAGCAATCGATTTCTTTTGCCACGGTATTTCTTTTCTCTTGCTTTCTTCCCTTTCTCTCGCAGCTCCAGTCCTGGCTAATGCGTATTGATGGAGCTTTTGCATGTTTTTTCACTTTTGCTGATGCAGCGTATTTGCCGAGCTTCCTGCACACACACCCCCACCCCCCCCCTCCTTCCTAAGTGGTTTCAGTGTTTCTTTATGGGCTTTGACATATTTCATTAGTCGGATGGTTTTAAGAGGCCTGTCGAGCTTCTTTAATCTGGCTAAAACCCTTTTTCCCTCTTGTTGAAGCCGCTGCGAGGTGCGCTCCACTCCTCTCACTCACTCCATCATCCCTCCTCTCTTTTTCTCCGCCTTGCCTCTCCACCTTTTTCAATTTCATCTGTTTGCACTCAGCCTATCCGGCTTCTTCCCAGTTGTTTTCCCTTGATCACTCTCTGTTTCACTTTTCCTAATCCCAAAACTTTATCCCTCGTCTCTCTTTACGATCACTTCCTGATTTGTTTTTTTCCAGCAGTTTAGTCCTATTTTTTCCTCTGTTCTTTGCTCCTGTGTCTGTTTCAGCCCTATTTGATTATAGTGAACATACTGCATCCACCAAACAGATGGCTTAGGAAAGTAATGGACACAGATCTGTTGGCAGATACTTCCGTTTCTTCTTCTCCAAGTCTTTTCCGTAACAACACACCTGGGAGCTCTTTGAGCACATGCTCCGTAAACGTACCTGCTGACTGCTCTTCTCTCCCCCATTTGCTCCTCATGATCATTTAATGGTAATGCTGTGGACCCGTCTGTTGTTGTTTCCGGAATGTTTATCGGTGACGCGCTAACTGCTAACCCTGCAGCGACACTATCAGTGCCATCACAGCGTCTCTCAGCCAGCAGCCGGCCGGCTCTGTTTGGATGCTGTGACTCCACGTCTTGCTATTTTATTTTCTTCCAAATACTTAGTCCAACATAACATCATATAAGAATCTCTTACACCCAATACATCAGCAGTTTTGAGAGCTTTCTGTAAAATCATGTGATCAAGGAAATATTACGACGTACCGTGGTTAAAATCTCGCCAAAACCTCATACAAACGCCCAAAAAACGATTCACCAATTTGCAAATTCAAAATATTATTCATAAACGAATGCATTTTGTTTTGTTTTTTGCAAATAAGTAATGTACCCGTCAAACAAATCCATTGTTTTACACGTACAAAAAAAATAAAAGAAACCCAAGACATTGGCAAGAATTAAAGTGATCCAGAATCAGTATATTAATCTGGATCCTTTCCAAAATGTAATTGAATCTTCCATTACGTAAGGTTTATCTTTAGTTTTAATCCTGTGAAAATCTTTTCAGTGCTTTTCACTTAATCTTTCTAGCAGACAAATCAACGAATAGACCTATAAACAGCAGTAATAAAGCAGAATTACCAGGTAACTTTATTGGATTTAAACAAAGTCACATTTTCATTCAAAATTTGAAGACTGAAATGGTACATGAAAACATATCCTTCAAATACAAAACAGGCCTTTTGGATGTGAATGTGCAAGGTGAAAAAATCAAAAATCCATTCCAAAAGTCACATGACAGTTCTTGAGTACAAAGACAAAAAAAAAACATTTATTCTAAAACATCGAAAAACTGTAACATAACTTTTTTTTTGCCTATTTAGCTATTAAATACTATTTTTAGTAATGGAATACATGTTTCTTTGCATGTGTAAAACATGCTGTATTTGTTTGATGGGTATGTTTCTTATTTGCAAAACAAAAATATTAGTTTGTGTGTATTAGAAGGTTTTGGCATGATTTTAACGCCATAAATTACCATTTCATTGTCGGATCTTTTTCACTTAGCCTTGCAACCCTTATGCATACTATATAGCTCCCCCCCCCCCCCCCCCCCCCCCCCACTGCATCATAATGATCCAGCAGAGATAGGCAGCAATTATGAAATGGCCTTTTAAGTCCCCTCCAGTTATTAAAGCCATTCATCGGGGGACTGGCCGAAGGCAAGCTGCCCATACGTCCCGTTCTGAAGAGCTAAACACAATTAGAGTCAGACCAGTGCTTTCCATCCAGCCTTCGTCTGGCTGAATGCGTTTAGATAAATACAGAGGGATGCTTCATGATTGAACAAGGCTTTAATTGGACTGGAGCTTTGATTGGCCATAACAGGAATTAGATTTGCTTTTACCGGCTATAGAGTTGCATGGAGTGATTTGACTTGAAGGCAGGTTCGACATGTGATTCGGAAATGATTGCCGTGGCATGACATCATTGATTTGTAAAGGATGCAGTTAGCCCACATAAGCATGAAGAAGGAAATGTGAAGGGAAACTGCAGATGAAGCATTAATCGCGACGCTTATCGAACACGACTTCGCTCCAAAGGCTTTAAATGGTGGATTCAGCTTGATGTATGTAGCAAGAGTACAACAGTAGCTTTAGTTTGTGAGAACTTTGATTTGATCGAGGCAACTGTTGGACACGAGTGGCATTAAGCGCTGCTGTTGAATTACATTACTTTTACTGAACCTTTCTCGGACTGCGTTTCATGCTTGTGTTCGATTAAATTCAGTAACCTTTCACGAACACGGTGACACAGACATCAGGCTTTTATTTTTACCAGTGTGTGTGCGTGTGTTTCTGTGTAGCAGAGTGCAGGTCAGGGCGTCCATTACTGGTCCCCAGAACAACAGCTTCAAGTTTTATTGGCTGATCCCGAGATTGGATACAAGATTGAAAAGTGTGCGTGTGCGTGTTACATGTGTGGACGTGTCGTTGGCATATCTGTGTGTCCTCGTCGCTTCCATTTGTTGGTGTCTTCTTTTTTCACCATTGGCTAAAATGTCTCCTTGGCAACGAAACGTCTCCTACGTATCTCCCTTTCTCACTCACACACACGCACATAGACACACATTGTCGCTCCATCGTTTCCGCCACTGCCACCCTCGGCAGTTTTGATGGAAGGGCCAATTTCCCATAGCCTTGGAAATGTTTCAGTCTGTCTGTTCACTATGAAGCACGTTGTAGCCCAGCCAACTGGTTGCTGTTCACTTCAGACTGTGTACTTCCTTTAGAAAATGACACTCTTTATTTTTGTTAATCGATTAACATAGTTTGAAAACTCTTAGAATATGATTCTACTCTAATATTTCTTTCTTTTTATGGGCTCTGTTGTGATATCATCTGTAGATGACCCAAGATTATATATTAGTACTTTATTAATCCCACAATGGGGAAATATCCTAAGATAGAAAAAAAAGAACATATTTTAACAATATAAAGAAATATGATGAAAACGTAATAGAATATTTTAACAATATAAAACAAACTTGTGTAAAATAAAGAAATAAATTACAAATAATTCAGAAAAACATTAAAAACAAAATAAAATATTTAACAATATACAATAAACTTGTGTAAAATAAAAAATAAATTGAAAAAATATTAAAAAACAAAATAAAATATTTTAACAATATACAAAAAACTTGTGTTAAATGAAAAAAAAATGTTAAAAAATAATTTTAAAAACAAAATAAAATATTTTAACAATATACAATAAACTTGAGTGAGGTATAATTATGTACAAAACACAAAAAAGACATTATTTTAATTGTCAAACTAATATTTAACAGGAAAAATGAATACATAACATAACAATACTTTGTGAAGAACAGTGCTCGTGAATATTAATATAAACACACACGCAGGAAGTGTAAGTTGTGAATGCAAGGTTGGAAAATTCTGTGAGGTATGCACATTCATTGTATTAATAAATAAAGCTGATTTAAAGTTATTCTGTAGTGAAGCGTCTTTTTAAAGACTCGGAAACTAGAAGCTGAAAAACATCTAAATCCAATCATCAGTTGAGTCCAAAACAGCAGGATTTAAACATGGTGCTCAGTGCACACACACACACACGTTTTTGCTCACTGTCCGTTTGTGTTTAGCTTCACTCTAAATGAATTGCTGCTAAATGTGCGCCGTAACAAAGCGCAGATGTACGGTCTGCAAAGCAAACAACATTGCTCCATTGGAAAGCTTCTCACAGAGATACAAATTGTTTCAGTGTGTCCATCAGAGAGAGAGAAATCCAGTGTCGGGAACGGCTTGTTCCTGCAGGCCATGAGTCCAAGTTTCCTTTAAGAAGCACAAAGCAGCAGCTCAGAGACCTAAACAGACATCTACTTAGATATTGCATGGTAATATAATTCAACATTTGTGCAGTAAATGTCAGCGTCATGAGACCAAAGCAATGGATAGAATGCGTGCGTTTAAAGAGCAGCAGGGTGTAAATGACATCACGCTGTTCAGGAGCCGCGTGTGACCAATATCGTTGAGCTGCACATTACATCAGCCGCCGCTGCATCGTTTAATGTGAAACGATACATAAATGGCAAACAATGGCATCCTCATTCGTTGCTGCTTCCCTGCACTGCTATGATGCATCGCATTTAGACGGTCAAATGCAAAGTTTAGTTTACACACTGTGTATGAGATCCGTGTCAGTGATTTGGTTGTTTAGCTCGGGAAGTTTTCCTTCCGCGGTTTGTCCTTGAACCGCCAAAACAAACCGGAGAGGATTGATGCCGTGAGAAAGCGTCGGCTGATAAAAAACCTAAATGCACTTGAAAAATAAATAGAAAGACCACAATTTTCAGTCAGGCAGATTAATCACTGAGAAAGTGCAGCGTATAAACTACAAGAGTAGAAAAGCAGCAGTTAGCAGCAGCATGAACTGATCAAATATGCAGGACAGAGCTGAGGAATCATCTGTGATGAGAAGTGATGGATGAGAGGTGAAACATCACAACTTAGGCAATGTTTGCAAAGTTGTGCTTTTGGAATAGATGTCACCATTAGGGATGGGCGATATAGACTAAAAAAATGATCCCGATAATTTCTGGTATTTATCACAATAACGATAAACATCACGATAAATAAAAAACTACAAATAAATAAAACAATTCCCAACTTAAAGTGTAAACAGGTTCATTACAAGCACAAATACATTTGAATACATCAATACATTAAAAATCTGTGCATTCGGATCACTCTATTAGTGTTATTGTACGAAATTTATTTATTTCCTCACTTAAAATGAAAAAGCGCATGTTTTTACTGTTGCTGAATCTTGTTTCATTCATCTTATGAGTTACATAAAGTTATGGTTAATAAAAAACTCTGATTTCATCTAATTAAACTAGATCAAGCTGATGATTTAATCATTCAGTATATTTATGTGTAATAATCACAATAGTTACATTAGTCTAATGGGACCAGCTTTGTCTGTGAACACGTGAAATATATTTAAAAAATATTGCGTTTGACAAGTTTGGACGGATGAATAGTGACATTAATTTTATGCTAACATTTATTTCACACAACATGTGACATGTTAGTTTTTATCCTTCCATACAAGTGTTAAATCTGACCATAAACAAATCAGTGACTCTGTGGTTTTATGACAGTAAGACTTGTTCTTTTTACTTGGTCTATTATTCCTTATATGGAGTGGTTAGCGTTAGCTCTTAGCCCAGTCTGTGTGTCGGTGGGTTAGCTTAGCATAGTTAGCTTTAGTTGAGTTTCCAGTTCAGGGTTCATCTCTGTCCCCGTGTTTCTGGAACTTTGGGTGGATATGACGGAGGAACTTGGATTGGTTCCCTTTGTTGGATGGTTCTCTGTTTTTAACCAAATAGCGGTCCATGATGTATCGCAGCTCGGCAGCTTCAGGTAGCTGAGACGAGCGCCGCTGTGTGTGTGTGTGTGTGTGTGAGCTGGGGGCGGGAGGCGTGGTGCACACCGCAGCCGCGGAGGCTTTGCTGCGGCGCTCCCGTAAACAGTGTTCCGCTCCAGAGAATAATAAGTTGACAATAAACAGGGGCAGTTTTGGCCTGTGGAGCAAGGATTTTATGGGCATTCTTGGCTAAATTGAGGGACAAATGGCCCGTGGCCTCGCTAATTTCCGACATGGCTATTTCTCGTTTATATCGGTGAGAATATTTTTGATGATAATTCATAAACGATAAAATATCACACACTCCTAGTCACCATGATCATTCACATTTTAACGTCTTTTCTTTGCAAATGATGAGAGATAGGGATTTTTTTTTTAATTTTACAAACTGATCCAAAATAATAATGTGGATCCTCTCCAAAATGTAATAGCATCTTCCATGGTTTAAGGTCTGGCTTTGGTTAAACTTTTGTCAAAATCTGTTGAGTACTTTTGACGTAATCTTTTTAACAAACAAATAAACCAATAAACACCAGTAATAAAGCAGAATTCACAGGTGCCAAGACACTAACAATGATAAATTAATAAGAAACTGCACAAAAGTAGATAGATTCCCTTTTTTGTCATTCAACATAACATCAGGGATGCATTTGAACAAAATTATGTTGCATTAGCCACAACAAAAACAGTTGAATAAGCAGCGAGAATACAAGAGAAATAAAAAGGATTAAAACCAGGTCAGGTCAGAGAGGGATTCAGTATAAATATATAAAAATACATAGAAAATGGTAAAACTTGAACTTGATTATGTCAATAGTGCAAATAAGTGTTCTTGTATGTGTGGGCTGTGCATAAGATTAATTCTATATGTTGTAATTCACACTGGTGAACCTGCAGCCTATGTTCAGAGGTGTTAACAGTTCATGCTGGATGGTGGTGGGTGGATGGGGTACCTGATGATTGACTCTGTGCACCGAGGGCAGAAGTTCCAAACTTTCTTAGTCTGCTTGGGAAAAGATTACAACAGAAAGTCACAGGCTGCGAAGTGATGTTTAAAGTTGCATTCATCCAAAAAGTTCAGATTTGTGATGAAAAATGGAAAATGAAAGTAAAAATATACATGTTTTCAGCTCAAATTGCTGCAGCCAGGGCTGAAATTGACACGATCACATGATCTCAGAGTATTACAGCTGTGAAGGACGTCAGCATTTTTATTTCTCAGCCGCTTGGATGTTTGTCAAGCGTGTGCAGCAGCTTGAATCGGTTTCAATCAGGCAGACACGATGAGAACGGATCCTGGAGAGCATCTGCTGGCACAGCGGGCAGTGATATGTGATAAACGCCCATTTCACCCTCCATTGGATCGGGTTGGTGACGATCGCCACCTCTTCCTCACCCATCCATCCTATTAAAGCCTCATTATTCATTTACCTCCAGCCCCAAACGCTTGACGTGCACGGGAGAACGAACGCTCCCTTCTTATCTTATCTCTTCTATTTGTTCTAAGGCGGTCAAGGACACCCACTGCCATCTAAAATAAGCAGTTTTCATAACTTTATTTTCTCTCTTCTCTAAAAACTCTGACACTTTTATGTAAATACACATCCACCCACCTCCTCCTCGCATTTCCTCTCTGCAGTGCAGATGTGCACCGGCAAGAAGCTTAATTCTATCAGGCTGCGCACTGGACAGCCGTAATTACATTTGTGACACAAATCCTGCCTCTCAAATTGAGCGTTTTTATTCCTGAGCACCCCACGCTCCGCCATCCTCCTCTATTTATAAGCCCTTATTCCCCATAAATCCCACTTCATCTCGAAAAGTCAATTTACAACTTAAAAGACAGTACGGCTCTGCGTGTTTTCCCCTTTTATTGCCACTTCACCTTCACTCTGCCCCCCCCCCCTCAGTTAGTCACTCCACTTTGGATTTTAAAGCCTCTGAAGTATTCTGAAAAATGTCTTAAAGAGAGTGTCATGATGCTAGAAAAAAGAGAAATAATAGCTGTCCACCATCACACATCCTTTCTCTTGATTACTTTTTTCTTGTATTTTCCAGCTGTGGACTTCCTTCACTTTTCCCACCCTCCCTTTCCTGATCCCTTCCTCCTCCTCCTCCTCCTCCTCTTCTTCCTCCTGCTGCTGACTCAGCTCTGACCTTCGCTCCCACTGCTCCCTTTTCCTCGTCCTCCTCCTCCTCTCTCAGGCTGGAGGCCATCCTCGAGTACAGTACGGTGGCAGCTCGATTTCTCACTTTGCTCTCTTGCCTATGCATGAGCCTGTCGTTTTGTCGCAGCGCTGTTCATCACCATTCATCACTCCTCTGTGTTTCTACTGCAAGACTGTCCACACTGCTTGCTTTTTCCTTCTGTTATGATATATTTCCTTTCTCTATTTTCATTTAAAGCTGCTGGAGATATAGTGTAGGCCTCATTGATCAATAAATCCAAGATCATTGATTTGAATTACTGCTCAAATGTTTATTTTGATCTCCACTGTAAACGCTTTCTTATTGGCATTGTCTGAAAAGTTTCCCGCATTGCATTGTGGGATATGGAGTCCTGTAGACCAGTGGTTCTCAACCTTTCCAGCCCTTGACCCCCAAAATAAAGGTGCCAGAGACTGGGGACCCCCCACTGCACCTGAAGGTGGTTGAACACAGACATGAACGTTGAAGAACAGTCATGTGGAGACAGGGTCATCTATAAAGGGGAGAGATTTTTGGGGTCAATCCATAAAGTCAGTAAAATGATGGTCCATTGTTCTATGAATCTGTGATAACCACATTTATTTATTGATTTGAATAATATCCACTGTTATCCAGGAAGTTTATTATTATTTGCGTCATAGCATGTAGTCATCTTAAAGATGTAAATCTTTGTTTTAATCAGAAATAAAATGGGTTAAAAGTGACCAAAAATGGTGGAAGAGGTGGTGAAATTAGAATATTGGAACAATTAGTATAAACTGGCAAAATGATGTGATTAAATTGGTAAAAAATAAGCATGGAATATAGTGAAGAGGTTAAAAGTGGCAATAGTAGGTCAGCATATGCAACATCCGGTGGGAAAATTGGTGGAAAGGGTTTATAAGAGCTGAAAATGTCTTGAAAGTGGAAAACATTTTCAGAAAAGGGATTGAAATTTGATAGAGAAGTGGCAGAAATGTGAGTAATGTAGTAAAATATATTAAAAGGAGCAAATGAAAAATAGGTTAAAATATGGCAAGTTTGGTGTAGTTGGATAAAAAGGGTAAGAATAAAACGTTCTCAGTTTCTTGAAGACATCTGGCAAATATCGGGAACAAACTGAAATGAGAGTTGAGCTAATCACTGTCCTCCTAAGAAGAGAAACACAAGATTTCCCAGTGAGAATGAAGTAAAAACACACAATGAAAACAAACTTTTGAGCAGTTATTTTAACCTTTTTTTTTTTTTTTTTTCCCAGTAAATGATCTTCTTTTTATCGACCTATGAAGGCTTCACTGTTTCTTTATCAGATTGAAGACAATGATCGTCTCCAGCAGCTTTAGAGTGTTTTCAATTGCTCAAAATTACTGTAATCAGATTACTTTAAGTCTCCCTACAAACTGTATGAAATTTAATTTGACTAAAGGAGGATTTCAGTGAGTCTAATGAAGAGGGTCTTTAAATAAAAAAAGCCTCTCTGGAGGGAATAGGTACAAATGTAATGTTTTGTAAGCAGCTCGTCCTCAATTCTGTCTCATTTTATCAGCGGCTGCATCTTTAATCCAGAGCTGAATTGCGTCTTTTTTCCCCGGCCACTTCTCGTCTTTGCTTTGTGAATTAAGCTCAAACGTGAAGGAAAGTGATATGAGGGTCCCACGTGTGCTGAAAAATCGTCCTCTGTCTGGTTAGGAGTAATGGGGTTCTCCTTGAGAGCAAACAGTTCACAGCCACTCTGACTGTCTCAGAGGGTCGCGCTAAGTGTCTTTGCAAAGTCTGCCAAAGCATAGATGTTTCTCTGCCGGCTTAAAGACCCACGACGAGTCTGCACGAGTGTTTCAAGCCCACTTTTCATGTAAATTAGAGAATAAATCAGCATTTTATAAAGTGCGAGAACAACTTTAGAAAGGTCTTTACATCCATGTTGAAATTTTGCACACAATAGTGATGCATCAGCTCAAATAAAGACGATGGAAACATTAACAGTCACTTCATGTTATTTCAAACTTTTATTTTGTGTTTTACATGCTATTTACAAACAAAATACATCATGAGTTTCCATTGTAACACAATTTGTCTGTATTTAACATTTAAAGCAGGAGTGTCATACTCTTTTCAGTTCAGGGGCCACATAAGACATAACAGTACCCCAGAAAGGTGAGGAAATATGAGTCCGTTGGCTCTAGTTTCAAAATAAAATGTTGTAACCTGAGTTAAAAGCTCCAAAAGGTTCAAGAACAGCATCAAAATTACATTGGCTTTTATTTTGTAGGTGTTTTCGAATCTGACGCCTTGTTTGGATTATTTTGAGTGTGACACTTCTGCTTTACAGGAAAAAAATGGATTTTGAGAGACTGAATGTTTTGCCGGACACTGTATAGCACACACCTGTGTTTTCTTTGCTAATCCAGATCCTGCATCCGGAGGCTCGTTGGGTCCGACCCTGGGACTCATGAAGTCCAGCTCCTTAGAGAGTCTGCAGACGGCCGTGTCGGAGGCCAAGCAGAAAGACTCCCAGGCTCAGGTGCCGTTTTACCGGCCGCGCCCGCACATGGTGCGCGGGCGAGGGTGTAACCAGAGTTTCCGCATCGCCATCGACAAATCGTATGACGGACCATCGGAAGACGGTAAGAATAAAGAACAGACGCACTTAAAGGATGAAAAACCAAGATATTTATTTAAATATGTGACCTGCTGTCCTGATGCACATCCATTAGGCTTTAACTCACTGGCAAAGAAAAGCAGGAGGTCTGCCAAGGGACAGAACTTAATGAAACCACTCAGCACTTTAAAAAGAACAACTTTATCCCCTGCAGCAGCATATTTTTATAATACCTTTATTACATGAAAGATCTTAACTTTTCTAAACATATAGCTCGATGTTGTCTTGTCCTCAGACGATGACATGTCGGAGCACAGCTCAGGTATGGAAACGCCCGCCAGCAGCTCCTCCCGCCAAGATCTGGATGCAGAGGATGGAAAGAAGAAGAAAACCAAAGGGAAGAAGAAGAAGAAGGAGAAGAAGAGCAAAGGGAAGAAGATCGATGACTCTGTAGACACGGAGAAGAAGACCAAAAAGAAGGGGTTCGGTATTTTAAGGTAGGAGAAAAATGCAGTGGTATGACTTTAAAAAGCTGGTAAACGTCAAAAACTATGAGCACGGTCTTTACGCTCTGCTGTGTGTATGATCATGGGATGTTTAACAAAAAATGGTTTTCTAGAGCAGGGGTTCAGAACCCTAGGGTTTGCGAGACACTGGGAGGAGGTCGCCAGATGCCTTCAAATAACTAGGAATAATACAATTTGAGCCAATTATTGCTTATTTTTACCCTTTTTCTGCAACTACACCAAACTTGCAATATTTTAACCTGTTTTCATCACTTTTTCTTGCCATGTTTTTGCTTATTTTAATGTATTTTTTCTGCATTACTCACATTTCTGCCACTTCTCCATCACATTTCAATGCCCTTTCTGCACTTTCCCCACCTTATGTCACATATCTTGACCCGTTATTGTCACTTTTAACCTCTTTTCAACATGGGTCATGTTTATTTTTTGCCAATTTAACCACATTCACAATTTGTCGTGCCCATTATTTGTCAGTTTAAACTATTTGTTCCATCTTTTTAAATTACATGACTTGGTTAAAAGTTGCAAATTAGAGTTTTAAAGAAAGGCTTAAAAGTGGAAGAAATGGTTCCACCATTTCTTCCACTTTTAAGTCTTTCTTTAAAACTCTAATTTGCAACTTTTAACCAATTTCTGTGGTTTTTAAAACCCCATTTCACCACCTTTACCATTATTTTTGGTCATTTTTAACCCATTTTATTTCTGATAAGGATTTACATCTTGAAGATGACTATATACTATGGCCCAAATAACACTAAACTTCCTGGATAACAGTGGATATTATTCAGATAAATACCAGTAAATAAATGTTGTTATCACAGATTCATAGAACAATGGACCATCATTTTGCTGACTTTATGGATGGACCCCAAAAATCTCTCCCTTTCATTCCCCCTTAAAGATGGCCCTGTCTCCATGACTGTTCTTCAATGTTCATGTCTGTGTTCAACCACCTTCAGGTACAGAGGTGTTCCCCCCCACTCTCTGGCACCTTTATTTTGGGAGTCAAGGGCTGAAAAGGTTGAGAACTACTGAGCGAGACTTTTCATCTCTCCTGTTAAACAGTATTCAACTCGTTTAAATTGCAATAATTCAACTCGGGCAAAGCCAGCAGAATTATGGGATACTGGATTATTATAAGCACCAGGGAAGGTCCCAGTAAACCGATCCCAAACCAAACAGCTCGTCAGCTCTTTATCAACCTGTCCCCATCATGATTGGTGGAGGTCCAATCCTCCAGCAGCAATGCTTATCTGTTGGCAGTGACACGGTGTGGTCAGTGTATCACCACACTTCCAACACTTGAGATTCAATTAGGCTGTGACGAGCGATAGCACGGGGCTGAGCGCCGGCCCACAGATGCCAGATAAGAATCCAATCGGCCACAGTGTCAAGGGCAGTAATGGAAGAGATGTTCACACGGTGGGGCTGAAAGTAGAAGAGGAAGGGCAAGATGAAGGACACGCTCCGAGCACAAGTCGGAGCTAAAATCCCAGTCCAGCACAAAAAAAAGTGATTGTTTTGTTTCCCAAATAGAGCAATTTCTAACGTTAACCAAGCATGCGTCGGCTCTCTGCAGAGAAATAAGCAGCGCCTGCGACTTCTAGCTGTGTGACAGATTGTGTTTGTATAAAAAGTTTGAGAGGAAATTTCTGCATCTAAACGCACGATTACAATCTTTTTCCTCATTGCAACAAGTGCTGTATAACTCTGATTTATCCCAACAATGTTTGCCTGTGTATTAAATAAAAACAGACCTATATGTTTCAGTAATGACACACACACACACAGTGAGGTTCCAGATTGTCTCCCCACTGCGTCCCCGTCTCATCCTGGCCTTTATCTGGCCAACGTGATTGTTATTGAACATGAAATATGGTTTAATTAGCTCCAATGCGGCGCTGTTGAGCCGGATTGCAGCTCTCCAATGTTATTCCTCTCCAATGGCAACATGAGGAAAAGGGCAATTTATAAACATGTGACCTCCATTTTACTCAGCAGCAAACGTGTGCACACCAACAGCTCGCTCGGTAAATGTTGGAAATCAGCCCTGTCCTTTCAGTGGCCGTAAATATTTGGCTTCGCCGTGCCAGTATTTGAAGAACAAGTTGTTTTTGGCGCCCATATGTTGCAAACAGCTGGGCGTAAGGTGACCTCTTAAAATCACAGATTTACTGTGGGAAAATGTTTTTTTTTTTCTTCAAACTAAATAATTTTTTTATATAAACACACTGCTCAGATTACACTAGACCAGTTTAGCTCTCTAATCTAATGATGATAATATGATTCTAATATAATGTGGAATGATTGTATTCAACTCGACCAGACTTGGGCAACTGGCCACCTCTTTTGAAAGACCCCCAAAGTAAATGCACAACAAAAACACAATATAACACAAAATGACTTGCAAAAGTACACAAAATGACAGGAAAATATACAAAATGACTTCATGAACAGAAAAAAAACTATAAAAACTACTCAATAATGACTATAAAAACACGCCACAAAACGACAACAAACACACACACAATTAGCGCGAAAGAGACACAATAACAAAAATATACACAATGACAAATACAATACAAAATGACAAGAAGAAAATCATAAAATGAATCCAAAAACGCCAAACAACAACAAGCGCACACAAGATAAGCGAAAAATATTCAAAATTAACTAACTAAAATACAATAAATGATTCCAAAAAACAATACTACAAAAAAATCCAATGCATTATTATTATTATTATTATTATTATTATTATTATTATTAAAAACACACAAAATGACAAAAACACAAAAGGATAGCCTTAGTCATTGGTCATTATTCTAAATGCTGACATGAATGTGGGTAATGTGGCCCTCAGATTAGACGATCACATTTTTGTGGCCCCTGATGTGATTAAACCTAAACTAGACTGCTTCTGTTATTAAGTTATTTTGAAGATGTTTTATGTTCTGAAACTCAAGTCACTGTAGAATTTGTTGAGGTGAGTTGGTTTAACTCTTAGTCCTGTTACTGTAACATAAAAACTAGTAAACGGCCACACAGACACTTTTAATGACATGACATCAACATGTGACGCCACTTCAGCCTGCGTCTCTCTAAGGGACAGCACGTGTGAGTAAGTTCTTTAAAGGTGCTAAATGTCTCCCTCTCTGTACATTAAAATAAATGTATGTTGTGACAAGTACAACAGAGTCTTCTAATGGCATCTGTTATGTAAAAATTAGAGACATGTTTCTTGCTGCTCTGCAGTAAGATGTCCAATCTTCTACCAGCAGCCACACAAAGCCCAGCTCCCATCTTGTCTCTCTGATTGCTAAATAAGCCGAGACAAATGGCCGTGCCCTTCAGACCTTCCTTGGCGGCGGGTGACTGCTCGTCTTGTCTGTATTCAGCAGACAGCAGTAAAGCCTGTGCCTGCAATGCAGCCCCCGGGGGCCGTCCCAGGAAGAATGAAACACTGCCGTTTTCTCTCAGCATCGCTGCCACATCCACATATTCTCTTCTGACCCAGTCAGTAGTTTCAAATGTCAGGAAATCATCGGGGTTGCTTTTTTGTTTTGAACAAAAACCTCAAAAAGCCAAAAATATCTTTTTTAAAGTAAGGGCTTGTGCTGCTCAGGCTGAAGATGTACTTTAATGGAAGTTTGGATGTATTTTGGTTTATTCAGATGTCAGGAATTGGAGGATAAAGGTCTTGACTTCCATCCGCTGATGGTCTTTGCTCCCCAGTGACATTTGGAGTATTTTTACTTTGCTCTCGTGTGACTCCGTCTCCTGAGGTGTCACCGCTGAACCGCCCCACGTTCCCCCAGTGCCCAATCCCACAAATCACTCAGGATCAGAGTATCCAGAGACATGAAAGTCGGCGTGGTGTGATCCGCTCTCCACAAATCCAACGCCATCAGAAAAATCCTCTCCCCCTTCTTCTGTGTTTGCAGCTCAGGAAAAATCCAACAAGAAAGCAAGCCAATTAGTGCGTTCCGTTCCGCTCTCATCCTATCACGGAGCAGCAGAATGTGCAGGGTTGAAGTGATGGCTGGGTGATGGCTGGGTGGTGTTCTGCTCAGCCAAAGGCTTGGTGTCAAACTGGAAGTATTGGCTAAATTACTGCTGCAGGTTCCCTGAATTTAAAGTGTTCCTCTCCTGATTTGTCTTCATTTTCACCGTTTCTCACTTTGATTGTGGCTTTGTCGCTTCTTTCGTGCTCTATATTTTATTGCTCCCTCTCTCTCTTAGCTCAGCTCACCGACTATCTGTCCTTGAACGAACTCTAGCTTTAACTTGGCATTAGACAAAGGGAGTCGTTTGAGAGAAATGCTGAAAAGTTTGTGATTTTCTTCAATTAGGAGGAACAATATAAGTAGTGCCAGGCGACGGAGAGCTGCAGAGACAAAGGCAGTTCATGTGTCATGTTTCATTAAAGGGATCCTCCACTGCTTTTACAAATGTGGCCTAAAATCTCTGAAATGTCCTTATTAGCTGATATATTCTTGACAAAATGCATTATTTTTGCACCATATTTGTTTTGTTAACTTTTAAAAATGGGACTACTTGTTTTCTATTGGCGTCATGCATCTATCCTGCTTTTTTTTAGATCATTTAGCAGGACAAAATGACAATTTGTGCTGCTTTTGTTTGCACTAGATAATCAAGAAAAGTTAAAGATGTCGATGTTAGCCTATTTTTTTGTTTGCCGAAAGAGGATAAAAACTGTTGTGACCCCAAAAATAATCTATAATCGCTATGACAGTTCCAACTCTGCGGTTTGGTAGTAGACAATGAAGTAGAGAGGAAGAGCTCGCCTAAGCGACTTTTACTCCCCCTTAAACGATGCTTACAGGCAAATGGTGCCGTGACGTCTGCAATCACGTGATTTCAAGATGGCGGAACAAAGGTTTTAAAATGGTAAAGTAGTGTAATTTTTAAAAGTTAATGAAATGAATATGGTGCCAAATAATGCGTTTTGTTAGGCATAGATCTTCTAATATTGACATTTAAAAGATTTCAGGCCACATTTGTAAAAACCGTGAAGGATCCCTTTAAGGTTCAGGATGGGTTTGTCTTTGAAAGCAACAACCCATGTGTTGTAAACTAAAGTTAGTTTTACTAACATGGCAGTGGCTTTAAAAAGCTACAGTAAATCTAAGAAAAGAGGAGGAGACGTGAACGTAGGTAACTAAGCAGCTCTGTGTGTCAGACGAGCCTTAAAACCCCTCTGACATGCCTGTGTGCATGTTTTAACTCTGATTTTAAGCTGTGGTGAGGTAAATAGTCATCCCAGCGTTGGTTAATGCTCTGCAGGTGGATTTTTATTCCCTCCTCCAACATTTCATCTTACATTGAGAGGTTGTAAGATATCGAGACTTCAAGAGAGCGGTTATGATTAATCCCTGTGGTAAAATATGCATAAGGTCATAGATTTCATTGGATGGACTGGGCTCTTGTGGATAAGCATTATCATTCCCCGTTACTTCATCTATTCATCTCTTTATCGCTCCATCAATAATATATGGCCAAGCACAAATCAAGCTCTTCACAGCACTTGATGTATGTGGCGTACTAATCAGGGCAACATTGAATACCTACTGAAGGCTTTGAAGTGTATAGAGTCCCAGCTGTAAGGTTCATGATGCCCTGGTTTCACAGCGACCATGGCTTGTGTTTCCCTCCTAAAGGAAACTGTGACTGAAAGCTTGTTAGAAGAGGGAAGCAGTTGTAAAATGACAGTTTTCTCTTTTTTCTTTTTTTCCCCCCATATTCCAAATATTCGCAGGATTTTCTCCCCATATAAGACTCCTGACGCCCCAAATATAAGTAGCTGCCAAGTGATTTTTCAGCATTGCTAAAAAAAAAAAAGAGCAGCTAGCAGCAGCTTCCTGCACTCACTACTGAGGCACAATTCTAATTTACAACTTTGCCATGGAGCCAAACAGACACGGGTGCTATCACCGTCAGCAGCCTCTGGAAAAACAAATTAACTTCTCCCCCTCTCTCTCCTCACTCTCCCCTTTTTGAAAAATGATGTGCAGGTTTATTGGTGCTGATGTGAGCTGTCAGTCAAATATCTGAGGGATGGGGAAATTGATGGTGGCGATGATGAGGAAATCCTCATGCATATATATCAGCTGATAAAGGGACAGTCGCAACAACGGCCCCCCCATCGCTCTCCTGCTGCCATCCTCCACATCACACTTTCCCCTTGAAATTCAACTTCTCTACGACTCGAACACAGAATGCTTTCATGTTTCCTGTCTTTCATACTGCAGCTACGCCGCGCTTTGCTTTGCTCTGAACTGCTCTGCTATGTTCTCAGTTTGGGTGTTCATGAAAAAGGGAGAAGGCTGGGGTGCTGAGTCACTCTGCGGCTGTTTGGTGCATTGCATTTTGGGACCAGGAGTCCCGTAGATGGATGTATTGAAGTGTTTTTACTTCATTTCTTGTGCTCGTTTCAAAAAACACATTTCTGGTGTTTTAACGGATCGAAAGTTGCAGCGACAAAACAATGTCGAAAGTTTATTTTATGGCTTACACAGAAAGATCTAAAACCAGCTGTAATTAAACGTCTCTCAGAGTCTGGTAGAAAAAAAACAGCGAGAAACTTTTCTGACAATGTCAAAAAGAGAGTGACTGTGTTAGAAATGGCACTTTCCGTACTATACACTACAAACTCAATGAGTATATACTGTCTACTACAGTATATACTATAAGTATCATTAGGGAATTGATCAACGATGACCATTCCGACTGAAGAATACTTTCAAGTTTCCCAAGGACAAAAATCTGAAGCGCACTGAGGCTAAATATCTCCATTAATTCACCACCTTTGAAAGTTCTGAAAGCATTCCAAGCCAGAAAGTGACCGAGTAGAACATCAACATGTGGTCATTTCACCCATAAAACTCGCGGAAACCGATTTCTTGCCGACATTTTGAAGATTTCCGAAGCCGACATTATGCTACTGACAAAACTTGCAGTTAACTTCAATACATGATTGTTAAAAAAAAACTAATAGAAGACAGTAAGAGGTGCTTTTGTTTTGAAAAGGGGATGTTTGAGTATGACTAGTGTGCCCACTGTGCACACTTAAAAAATGCCCCGATATGGTCTCGTGCGCTCAATGTTTTCATACTATGTAATGTGAACGCTCTAATACTCATTTTGACATGAGACTTGGTATGAGTAATACGTTAGTATGCAATTTCGAACGCAGGCAATATTTATTGTGAAAGTGAAAACTTAACTTTTTACATCTTTGATTTATCAATCTATAGCTGTGTTTCCATTACAGTTTTTCGCAAACGATATTTCTAAAGTTCACGTTGAAGGTTGTTTTGGGCAGGAGCCTCGTAACTCTTGTAAAATCTGCAAGACTTTGCTGCAGGAAGATTGACGCTCCAAACCTCCTTATAACGCTCCACAAGTGTCGCGATACATTTCAATATCGTAACGTCTGAAAAACCTCCTCATGAAGGCGTAAAACCATTTTAGTGATATTTGAGTTTTTTTCTCAAAATTTTGATGTACCCATTTCCATTTAAATTTTGCGCATTTCCAAGACTAATAGAAACACAGCTTATGAGGCCTACACTGTGTCCACCCATCATTAGCGTGTGCTTCTATTTCGTTTTAATTTGTTAATCTGACTAATTTTTTGAAAAGTTACAGAAGACGTGCCGCGGGCTAATCGCTCATGTTCTCAGGAGTTTTGCTGAAGTCACAGTGACATTTTTTAAAGCAGCAGCGATCTCATTAGGAATGAAACTCATCATTTTTATCTCCTCTGCAAACGTCTGTGACTCGCCCGGCAGAGGAACATGATACGCACATTTGTACAGTGAAGAATCGCCTGAGCGGTAATTATCACATGAGACGGCCAGCAGGGACTTTCATTTGTGTCGATCAGTTTGACGATCCATCAGCTGCCATGGATGTATGACATGTGAATTGACCCTAAGGGAGGAAATGTTTGAAGTACAGACACGTTGGTATCGTCCAGACGGCTCATCAGCATTTCAGCAGCCAACTGGTCATCAGTCACCAGCCAATTAAAGGCATTCATTTGGCCACAGGAAATGGTCACGACCAATTAGCATTTGATCTTACCTACTCATGGACGCACGTTCTCCCAAAGGAGCAGGCGCCAGGAAGCCATTACACCTTCAATGACGATTAGGTTCTGTCCAGTCTTGTCACATGTGATGGATGGACTTCATTTGTCATGTGACGTGTCCCTACTCAGGACATCACTTGCCTTTTCCTCTGAAACACACCGTGCGTGACCTCTGCTCACCAGACGGAGAAGGTTAAGTGTTTCTTGTCCATCTAACCTTTCCCACACTGCCAATGGCTCCCATCTGGAGCCACGTTGGCGCAGTCTTTCCTCCGGCTGGACACACACGAAAGATCCTTCAGGTTCACACACACAAAAAAGTTATTTGAAAAAAATCTTTTAAGTTGCATTAAAAAGTAAAAAGAAACACAAAATGGCAACGAAATTGCTAACAATGATAGTAAAATACACAAAATGACAACAATAACAAAAACACATATAGTTACTCGAAAAACATACAAAAAACACACAAACATTTGCCATATTGACAAGAAAATAACCAAAATGAATTAAAAAAACAACCAAAATGTCTAAAAACTCAAAAAAACACAGAATACACACCCAAAAGGACGACAAAGACAAAACCCTTTGTTGTTTCCTGTGTTATTGTTCGGATTGGTAAATATTCTCAATGCTGATACGCTAACATGTTCATAATGTGGCCCTCGGATCAGATACAGTTTTGTGGTCCTTGCTCTGATAGAAATTCTCTTTTTAAATGGTTTTATCAGACATTCCTGAAAAGATGCATGGAGTTGGAGAACGAGGTTTATTGTATAATAATGTTCTCATTAAATATTAACCGTTTCCTCAACGGGAATGGGGAGGAAAGTGATTGCAGTGATGATTTTATGTGGAATAGCAGAAATAAGCCTTAATTATGAATCCGATGGTTGAAGGGTTGATTCCAGTGGAATTGAGATTTGTCTACTTTCTCCTTTCCTTGCTTGTTTTCTCCTTCTTGTTCCTTCACTTCCCAGCCCTTTATCCAACCTGTCTCTCCTCCGTCTTCTCACTCGATGCTTGTGTTCTCTCCTCCCTCATCTCGATCTCTTTTGTCTGACTGAAGGATCTGCACTCCAGGGACCGTCCAGGCGTTAATTAAGACACGCTGCTTCCTTCTCCCATGAGGACAGCTTCCTGTGCATTCATACCACTCTTCATTCCTACGTGCTACGATAGACCTGATTAATTCAGGAAAAACGATGATAAATCCAATCTTTATCATAATGATGGGAGTGATGGGTCCACTCGTTGCACTCGTTCTTCCTAAATAAGAGCAAAAGACTGGACTTTCTGCTGCTAATTTCTCTCTCCCACTGAGTTGATATAAAATGTGTAGAAATGGAATTATTCTCCACTCGTATCTTCCCCGATACATTATTAATGCCTCCTAAGTGAAGCTGTTTTAAGCACGATTAGCATCAGCTGCAGTTTTATTCCTCACCTTCTCTCATCCTTGCTGTGTTTTGCAGCCCTATCACTGCTTGTATCTGTCTGCTAATGGACCAAAGAGCTGCAGTACAGCACCGAGGCACATATAAATGGAATACAAATAGATTTAAATATGCCCAGTGGGGTAAACTCGGGCCTGTGAGCTGGTTTCGTTATCAGGGGAAAGGTGGGACTAATCCAAATGGGAGAAAAGGAAGGAGATTGGCTGGGGTTGATGTCACTCTAAAGGCGGTGTCGCTCGATCCGTCTTCTAGAAGAAAACCACAGCCAGTTTAAGGAGCACTTGTTGTGTATTTTATTCCCCCGTGTGTCATTCTGTCTATTTCAAGCTCAGAATATTTTCCGACTGGTCTCACGATGAGGTGTTGCCAGAGCAGGAGAAGGAGACACCGTGTTACATCACCACTCCCTATAGTGTTAATCTCTCCATTTCTCCCTCTGTCTGTTTCCCCCTCCCCCTCTTCCTTTTCTTTTTACAGCAAACTCCACTGAGATCTGCACGCTTTTCTTCCAAATACATATAGAGCAATTTAATTACTGCGATAACATTTCTGCCTGGCTGATTAAGTGTTCTTCCTGTGCGTCTGAACACAGCAGCCTTCCCTCTATACCTTTGCTAAGCTCCTTATTCCTACTGGAGCTTGGTCTCACCCATCCATCTCCTCTTTGTTCTTCCTCTTTCCTCCTTTCTTTCTTCACATTCTGGGTTTTTACTAAACTCCCCTTCATCCCTGAGAATGAAAACGATCTTGGCACATCATTACTTCTGTAATAAAACACACACACAACGCAATGCATTTATTGTTATACCTTGAGGCGTGTGTAATTATTTTCAGTGTTGAGGATCTGTTTTCTTACGGTGCAGACCATAAGTTACACAGTGTTTTCTGTCTGTGTGCATATGTTGATGAGAAGTTTTTTCCACCTGGAGGATTCAAAAGTCCTTCGCTGGAGATAAATATCAGCGTTGAAAATTCATTTTCACATAGTAGCTCTTAAATCCACATAATGTAGTTGTCTGCTCATCAATCTACATTAAGAGGAAAGCAAACCGACACCGTATTCCCTGGACAGTTAAAGGTCCAGTATTATGCTATTTTTCACCCATCTCCATTTGTTCTAAGAACCCCAACAACATAGTATTTGAAGTTTATTTTCCCAAACTCGCCTGTTTTCCAGAGTTTTAGCCCTCTGAAAAGTGACTTTCTGAGCAGTTCTAAAAACTGGCTGTTTTGGGGCCTACTTATGCATATTCATGAGGCATGTCTGTAGACGCTGACTCCACAAAACAACTGATCACTAGCGATTTTCTTTTGCTATCACTCTTTTGTTATTCTTTTCAGCCAAAAAACTGCACATTACAGTAAAATACATGGCTATTTAAGCGTCTATTGTGATTGTGACTCAGACAAACACTGTTTCAGGGCGTGTGTGCGGCAGCAGCAAACACTCACCGGAGCTGCTACGTCGCTTTCTTGTCATTCTCTCCACTACTTATTGCAGGAATATTCCATTCTAGGTGATAGTCCACTGTTTTCTCCAACCGCTGTGTCGCATTGGGTCACAAACACGTTACACCATGTCAAAGGTGAAACAAGGCGATGTAACGAATACTAAAAATGGAACTGATTGTAACTGCTCTCTGGGTTAAATGCAGAGAACACATTTCATGTATGTAGCTTTACATATATGACAAAGTATATTGTACATTCTATATTAAACCACAGTGTTTGTTTTAGCTGTGAGGTAGTTTGAGAGGGAGGAGCTCACGTTCTTATAGGGTAGGAGGAGCCAGGATTGTCAGGAGGAGGAGTTTCCGCCAAGTGACATCAAGTAGCGAGAAAAATCCAACTGGCCTGTTTGAAGCTGAATTTTTACAAAATGTGGAATAACAACTACGGCCCTCTGAACAAGGCTAAAGGGATGTATATCACTGTAGCAAAACCATTATAAAGTTAATTTTTCATAATACCGACCCTTTAAAGAAAAAAGCAACAACAGCTTTGGAGAAACAGCTGTATTTATTGTTATGTAAATGCTTAACATTAGTTTTTTTCAAATTATGATCCGCTGCTGATTTGAAATCTATTCTTTGCAACTTTTATTTATTTATTTGTTTACTTATTTCTTTATTAATTCTTTCGACTTCATTTTGTGGTTATTTAGCTTTGTTCATACCTCTGGTCTACACACAGAATGTTAAGGCCCTTTAATTATGTTTTTTCTGTTGTTTAAAGGCGTACACTCACATTAATGCATTCACACCTGTACACTGATGCCTCAAACAGCACATGGTGAGGTGTGTGTGGCTGTCATCAAGTCGGTATGCAGATGAGATCACACACACACACTCGCACACAACTTGTCAATGTCCTATTAACAAGACTTTCTTCACACACACACAGGCTTCCTCACATCCCCTTGTTATCCTCGTTGATAACCAACCACCCACCGACTCCCTGTTGCACAAGACGAGAAAGATTATTAAGACTGGAAACAACTGCTCGCTGTCAGACTTGTTGTCGGCACGCGCAGAACAAAAGAAGCCGTAGCACTGAGAACGGAAGTGAAGCGATGATTATTTGAAAGATTCCCTCAGAACGCGACGGCACAACAGACGTCAACAGAGGGAAAAGACACTGAGCTGCAGCTGATGTTTAGACACAGACGTAAAGGAGTCTGTGTGTAGTGTGTAGGATGCAGTCGGCTCCTCTGCTGCCCCCTGTGGAGCTAATTGCACAGGTCAGTTTGGTGACATCAGCGCAGTGAGTGGCTCTGATCTCAGAGTCTCATTAGAGCATGACGGACCGAGGCTATGCTTGTCTCTTACTCGCAAAATGACTGACAGTTATAGCTAATCTGATGCTTTTATCTTATTGTGGACGCTGATGTTGAAAAATGTAGTCATCTTGGATCATGACTGAAGATTGTTTAAAAAAAAACAAAAAACTAAAATATCCATTAATTCATTTCATTATTTGTCATCATTCATAAAGCATGCATGGATTTTAAAACTGCAAGGGACGATATTCTTTTATCAGATAAAGACATTATAGTGAATGCCTCATAGATCAATAAATTATGTTTTTGATCTCCACTGTAAACACAGTGTATTGGTGTTTTTGGAAGTATTTCATTGTGGGGTGTAGAGTCGACAGATGCATGGTAGTGTTTTTACTTTTCCGATAATGTCAACAAACCGGGTGTTTAGGGTGGCGATCAACACAGACACAGCAGCAATTTCAACTTTTGATATGTTTTTTCTAAGAAATGATCTTCTTTTTTGTGTTTGCCCCACCAAAAAACTCACATGCAACTCACTTACATGGAAAGAAATGTCAATCTTTTACTTCCTTTTTTCAAGCAATCGATCTTCTATTGAGGCTCATGAAATGCTCCATAATCACAAACTGGGCAGCCCTGCTCTGGTTCTGCCCGCCTGTGTGGTGACACCAGGGCGCTGACGAGAGTAGAAGGGTAATGATGACAACGGCACGCTAATAATGACTCCCAGTAGCTCCTGTGACAGTGGGGAGTGCATTAAGTGGGACACCCAAGCAGACCCCCCCATTCCTCCTAATGAGAGTTTGATGGAGTGCGCGTGTAGGTAGATAACGCTAAGTTAATGAGCTGTCCCACTCTGTGAGACTGCTTGCAGTTCCCTACAGAGTTACTCTGAGTGTGTGTGTTTTATAGTAGTGTTTGGTGTGAGTTTGGGCTTTCTTTTTATTCACCTGCTGCTGCAGCAGCATTCAACTGGAAATGAGCTGTCACATTCCTAAAAGCAAAATCGCCCACAGAAAAACACTAAAGTAATAAATGAAGAGTGGGAAATAAAAATTAAATAGGCATACACGGTGAGAAAGTCACGTCTTTAGCAAACATTGGCTCCCAGCAGTGGGAAAAATGGGAGTCATGGTGAAGAAAAAAGAGTGTGGGGGGGGGGATAAGCACCTCTCCCATGGCAGGTACAGCCTCTAATTGGGAGTCCATCTTTTTTCCTGTTTAGCTCCCCCTTCTCCTGCCTTCGATCTTTTTTCAGACAAAGCAGTGAGAAAAAGATGTTTTCCTAATTAATGCAGATATAATGATCGGTCTGACTGTGGCCGTCTGCCCCCTCAGAAGTGCGTGCGTGTGTATGTGTGTGTAGGCACAGCAGGAGCTAAACAGGCAGATAAACCAAGAGTTTTTCAATCATTACATATGTATTTAACATATATTTCTCTTCCAACGCTGCAGATTCCTGTTTGGTTATCACTGAGGTAATTGGTGCTCAGCTCGAGGCGTCAGAGTAACGTGGGAGTGCTTTTAAAGAACCCAAATCCCCGTGCTCTGCTGCAGCGCCCACACTGTTTTTGTGGCAAGTGATCTCCAGGAAGTCAGGTGCAGCGCGTACAGCAGCATGGGCTCAGCTCCAAGGAAGTGTCAGTGAGGAAAAACCAAAATAAATCAAGGACAGATTTAAACTCTTTCAGTGAACCAGGAAGCGATGCCAGTTTTTACTTAAAGGAACACCACACATGCTGCTTTTAGTCAAGTTTCTCACATTATAAACCTCTGGGCTTGGCTTGATTTGTGCATTGGTGTCAGACGTGTGTAAGGTGACGGTGAGATGTACATGAGGTCGACTAAAGTATTTCAGGGTTAGTTTCCTTTATCTCAAGTAATGGCCAATCCTTATGCTTCATTATACAAAAACATCTTGGGCAATGTTATGCCTCCAACTTTGTAGGAACAGTTTGGGAAATTAATTTTTTTTTGTCATCTTCTCACATCCTATTGATTTGTACAAGTTAAATTAATATCACAGACCAACCCTAAGGACCATGGACTCGTACGTGCACTCTTGGTCACATTTGGTTCACTTCCAAAACAGTTGAAGCACTTCCTGTTGTAAAAACTCCAATCTGTGGCAGATCAGTCAGCTTTAACGTTGGTTTCTTCTTTCATATTTCTGGCATCTGTTAGCTTGTTAGCACTAGTGTCGTTTCCTTCTCTTACCTTCAGTCAGAGACTAAGGTCGACCAGTCGGTAATAACATATTTACGTGCCAATCACACGTGTCAGGTGTGTTTAAATTGCTGAAAAACACTTGTTAAAAATAGCTTTTTGACATATGAGAGTTACTGCAGTGTTTTTGTTCCTTAAGACAATAAGTAGTTAAACACAGGGTGTTGCTGTGATCACTCAGCGAGAAAAGTATTTAGAAAGTACATTTATTTATGGATAGTTTAATGTCACTGCCTCAAACTGGACTACACCACCTCTCCATGCAATCGTCACAGGCTAATGTTAGCGCCTGACCTTCTGTTGGCAACAATATCCAACACAGGTGTAACTGAAGTGAGGAGATTTGCTTAAAACAACACTAATTGGCAGAAGGCTGCGAGGCCAGTGTGGCGTTCCTGTCCACATTTCCACTTGGCCAGGCCAGCAGGTTATCATTCAGGCCACGCATCTGCCTGTTGCTGCAGTGAGTGGCTCGCTGTTAATGAGATAAACACAGACGTTGGCTTGGCTCAGCAGGAGCACAGAGAAGAGGGAAAGAGGGTGGGAAAAATAAGCAAAATAATTGGTTAGCATGAAAATAAAGCAGCTTCTTTACAATTCAAATGGAGATGACAAGGTGATTTTACCTGCAAGACAATGATGAGGTTGATATGAAAGGTATTACACACGAATGATGTAAGAAAAAATTGATTCTGCGATATATCGCAATATTTCGCCACGCAATTATCGTATCAATCCAAAAAATGCCCAAATTGATTTTTTTTAAACAAAATAAAAAAAAAAAATTTTTTTTTGAAAGATTTTAAGAATGTAACTCTGAATCAGAAATAAAATTAAAAAAATTTTAAAAATGTAATTTGACAGTTTTATAAACATACCACTTGTTTTTTATATTGGTTCTTGAATTACAGGTAATTACCATTTACATGTTCTGGCAAGTTTAAAAAATATGAAATAAATTGAATTTCCCACCATTTTGGACATGTAAAAGTGAAATTTGTAATTATTGAAATCGCAATGTATATCATACTGTTTATAATCAAGATATATTGGCATATATTATATTGTTAAACTGTGAATCCTATCGTCAGGTTCATGGTAATGCACACCCCTATTACACTCTGACATGAATACCTCCTGCCTTCATGTGTTCTACAGATTTGGGAAGAAAAAAGACGACAAGGGCAAAGACACTGTGAAAGGATCCAAAAACAAGCTGGAGGCCCTGAGTGAGGAGGAGCTGGACCGGATCCCCGACTACAGAAACAGGTCAGCGCATCTGGGCTCTGTGTGCTTTAGTCGTTTGGTTTTACGGCAAAGAGAAAAGTGCGGGGAAGCCAAAATCTCACAGCGCTAAATAGCAGTGATTGACAGCTAGCCTGGAAAGTTATGAGTCATCCTGAAGCAGCATTTCACATTCACTCTATCTTTACAACGGCTCATCTGAATGTCAGTCACACAGACAGTTTCTAGTTAGAAGTCTCCACATGTACCGGTAATGTCTTTAGGCTTATGTAAACTGATAACATGCATCATTACTGTATATAGTATAGATAGTAATGATTATCACAATTTTACAGACCTTCAAAAACTAAATTTGAATCGTACACTTCAAGAAACAATAAATGAGTCATAGTGTGAACAAACAATGCACAAAATGTATTCACAGTCTGTTATTGCCAATATCTCATAATGTAAACCTTGATTGTCAAAAATAAACCTTAGCAAAGTCCGTGGGTGAGTGTTAGCAACAGCTTGTACATTGTTAGTTGGTGCCTCAAACTATCTGTCTCCAGCTGTCACTGTTTATTCTCCTGTGATGTTGTGAGTTAACATTGTATTTCTTCTTTGGTCCGTTAGCTATGAGCCGCGCTACGCTGAGCTCCACTCCGGCCACGTCACCCCTGATTCCACCTCTTTCCCGGACATGGAGGACGACGACAGCGACCCAAACTACGCCCGCATCAGCAACTTCCGCCAGGCTGCTTCCCCTCACACCTTCATCAATCGTGCGCCCTCCCCTGCAGCACCAGCAGGGGGCTCTCACCTGCCGCAGGCGTCCTTTGACGACATCAACGGGCTTTATGCCAAAGTCAACAAACAGAGACCCCCGACATCTCAGCAGAACCAGCATTCAACACAAGCAGACAGGTGAGCAACAGTAGCTATTTATACACAGGTAAGTGCTTCACGTGTGTACTTATGACACCTTTTTTCCCCCGTGCTGTATTAAGTCACCCAGCCAAGAGTGTGAACCCGTGCACTTTAAGGTCACTGACCGTGACTTGACTGGCATGATTGAGAACGTATTCATCGTCTGCAAAGATGCATAAAACATGAGTTCTTGCTTGCACTGTATGAACATCCTCACATACACACACACACGGTCTCTCTATGCATGATTCATGCAGAAGGCGACTGTGTTTGCCAATTTTGACCCTTTTTTTTAGGTTTTTGAAATCAATGAAGCCTAATTAAAATAACTTGTGCATATTAATCAACCATTCTCAAACTAAAACAGGCACGTTCAGTTGAATTGCCATGGCAATATGCAAAAACGGTGGTTGGGGTCACCTGCACTGTCAGACACGCATTATGAAGCAGAGCAATCCCAATTTTCCTTTCTAACTTTAAGCTGAGTGGCAAGATTAGCCTCGCCCCCAAAATAATTGAATGTTATTCTCTACTTGTCACAGAATAAAAAGCCACACCCACACTCACACTACTGTGCACATGTTTCCTCTGCTACCCAAGCAACAAGCAACTAGAGCTGCATTATAGTAATACAGGGAGGCAATTTGTTTTTAAAAAAAAAGTATTACATACATAAAGCTTACACAGTATGTTGTGTACAAACAGTATTTTTTAATTACAGCTTTATATAAAGCTACTTGTGAAGTCAAAAAAAAAAACTTATTGTTGGCCTCTTAGATCATTTGGTCAAAAAAATTATTGTTGCTTGAAAGTTTGTTTTAATCGTCCACTGTAAATACTCCGTTAGTTGACATTGTCGAAATTGTTTCTTGCATTGCATTGTGGGATGTGGAATCTCGTAAACGGACGCACAAAACTGATCACTTCAACCATGTACTTTAATAGGTTTGAAGTGTCCATCTCTTGAACTATGGGGACTGTTCCTGCCTCTGTACCCCATATTGTCACCTTGCCGTCTAGCTCTAGCTCTGAGCCAGCTGTTGATGCTACGCTGCAACAGGGGCTTTTAAAAAAGAGGCTTTTAAGGGGTAACGACTGGCAATCAGGCCAACACTCCTTGCATTAAGTGCAGTTTTAATCTGGCACAGAGGACTGGACATGAGTAGCCCTAATGCTTTGTCTAATCCTACGATTCCTTAAGTGAGTGTTACAGCTGAACCACATTTGCGATGGTATCATCAAGGAGCTTTCAAGGAAAAGTTGCAACGGGGGGCCCGAGCCCAGAGCTTAAGCACCCCCTCCTGTGCTCCAGTCTGTTGGATTTATTGAGTGTTAATTTCTAGTTATACCTCGCAGAGCTATATTGAACCTTCAGGGGAAGGAAAGGGAGGGGGGGGGCTTCTGTTGTTAATAATGTGGAAACCTGAAAGTAAAACCTCAAAAAACCTGTTTACAATCTGCTCTCCACATTTGGCCATCACTTGAACTTACATGTATTGCAAAGTAGAAGTCTCCTAAATCTCTTCTAAAGCCAGACCCCCGTCCCACTGTAATGATATCCTTACCCCATCGATTTATATTTGGTGAAATAGGCACAGACTTAGTGCTTGGCAAAATTTCTAAAATTCATATCTCATTTCTTAATTGACTGATTTTTTTAAGTTTGACTCAGTTACGGTTGGTTCCTCAATTGCCGGTATTCAGTTTCATCAAGATTGGATCAGAATTGCGCATTTACATCATTGTGATTTTTCTAAAAAGAAAAAATAGGGTGTCCATACATTGGACCTATACTGTATGGTTATTATTTGGGATAAGTATGAATGGTCATGGCACCGTGATCAGGATCACTGATCCAGATAACTGCAGATATCTGGATAACAGGAGATTTGGCACTTGGCAGTGGTTTGCTCTCTCATTTAGGTTAATTCCGCATTTCATTTCTACAAAAGATTTTGAAGCTCATCTTGCTGCTTTTGCCTGAGGGATAACATGAGAGAATCTGGAGAGAAGTTTTGTGCAAATGCATTGTTTTGAGAGAGAGAGAGAGAGAGAAAAGAATAGCATTGACTTGCAAATCAAAAGCTGTGCTCGCGATACCTAAACTCATCCAGAATACCAGAAGACACACAGAGGGGTTGGACTTGGGAGACAGAAATAAGCAGACAGAGGAAAGGAAAGACAAGAGAAAGCTGCAAATGAGTGTCAAGAGAGTGGAGAGTAGAGCAGTACATTGGAGAAGGAGTGAATTTAAGAGAGAAGAGGGTGCAGACAAAGGAGGAGGAGAGATAATTAGCCACAGTCTAGCAGGCTGACAGATCTCTTAGACCACTTTAGCGCTCATGCCCCAGTGCTGGTTACTTCATTACCTCTTCTCCTCGACTGTCTCACCATCCTCATCTCAGATATATAATGTCCCTCCTTTGTTTGTCTTTTAATGTGTATTTTAGCCCTGAACATTGGCATGATGGATGAGGAGCTGCTATGTCACTATAGCAGGGTGTCTCCACAGATGACAAAGTATACAAATATAGCATCAATAACGCTGTTAGATGCCTGTTTTTATAATTAATAAAAAAGCATTTGACACATCGGGAACATAACCCATTTACTTGCAGTTAACATTTGCACTACGAGGTTTTTTGGATGAATTGAGCTTTTTACTGATTAACTTTCAAGTTGAATTATTTTCCCCAAAGTCATTTTTGAATTGCTTGAACAAAAAAATGAATGTATTTACTTACTTTCTATAGCGTATTTTTTGCATTTCTACAGTTGCGAGCTTGTTTCCAACAAAAAGCAAAGAACTCATCAATAGACAGAAGGGTTCAGTGTTGATGTATTAGCAGGTATTAGTAACAGTGGTTAATACAGGCTTTTAAAGTCAAAGTCAAACAAACCAAATCTACTTGGAAAAGTACATTGAAAGCAAACAGCTGTTGATTGAAGAGTCAAACAGTTTAAACAGCCAAGAATGGATCAAACCCTCAAACAAAAAACACTTAAGCCAAAAAGGAAAGATGGGTCTTAAGTCAGGGTTTAGAAGCTGGCAGTTTAATGGCTGTATAACATTTGTTTGAACCTTTGGAGCTTTAGCAGCGATCAACGGAGGCCTATCCACAAAGTGACAGGCCTGCTGAACACCTCAGCAAAACAATTTCAGCAATTACATAACAATTATTTGTAGATGATTATGAATCTTTAAAAAAAAGAATACTTTGGTGTAGAGGAGGACGAGGACTAAGATAACTGTCAGGGAGGAGAGAGAGGCAAGTCTGTTTTTTAATTAAACTGCAAAAGACAGTAATAATAATAATAGAAGCTGGAAAAGCAAAAAGAACAAAGACTCAAAAATGCAAAGCTTCAGAAACTGGGAACACGAAAAGACAGCAAAGACAATCCATCAAGTGTTGCATGCACTCCCTAAATAGTGAGGGAAGGCAATCAGTGAGCTAAGCTTCACCTGTGTGGAGACAAACGAAGACAAAAACAGCTCTACACAATCTATCTGCACTATACTGACAGGACAGGTGGTTCAATACACAAGAAAGGAATATAACCCATGAAGAGAAATACAAACTGTGAGAAAACACCTCCACAGAAAATAATAAAATGATGACATCGAGTGTGATTAATTAAAGATAACTTTACTTAAAGAGTAACTAAACCCCAAACCAACATGTATGTGGTTGTGTGATTCTAGTCCAACTCTTGACATTTTAGTCAAAGTATTTTAATATAGGGTATTTTGTTGGTAAAACGTAAGAATGACTGCCTCTGTGGGTTGAAATCCAGCTATTACAATCACATTTTGCTCTTTGCTGAGAATGGTGGTTTGTGACATTTTGGTGGTTTCTAAGGTCACAAACTGTTTGCCCCGCCCCTTCAATAAAAGCTAACAACTGTCGACTGACAGATGGGGGCTGCTGTTAGACTGACGGGGCGTGTCTTAACTGCCCAGCCAAAACCTCAGGGTTTACTTATTCTTAAAAGCATCACTGAACATACACATGAATAAAATGCACAAAATAAAGTGAGTTTTCACATATTTGCCCTTAAAACTCCGAACTTGCCACAATGATGTCATACATCACGGGCTCATCCACATTGTCCAAACACATACGGCCTGCCATAACTTTTTGACACACACACACATGCGCACACGTTCAGAAATAGACGTGCGTTGAGCCACCCACATGTAATAATTCTGAGAGGAAGCCCGGCGTATCCTAGCAACAGTTCGGTGTGTGCGGTCTTGTGAGTTTTATGCGTTTCCACAAAAATCATAAGCGTGCACTTGCAGCGTGTGCGTGCGTCGGTGTAAATGTGATGTTCCTGTCTCGGAGTGCCTGATGTTCACACAAAGTGGTCTTTTATAGCTGGAGAATGCAAATTTTTATTGTTTCCCAGGGATCGACTTATCACTTTCTTTTATCTTTGTACATGACTTGTTTTTAATGATGCTGCAGATGGAAATGTTCATGATACCAAAGGGAGTCATTGTAGGATTTAAATGGTGAAATATCTGCATTTGTCGATGTTGGTGATGGGTGTTTTGCATGCTTCTGCATCAGTGTGTGTGTTTAAAAAAACATTTGCATTTGCATTTCTGTCAAAGCCCTCAGGAGGGAACAAGCAGCACTGTCTGCCTAATTTACTGTGGGACGTTTTTATTAGGCCTTCAATGGCAGGTGTGTGCCGTGATGAGCGTCACATTTGATTAGAGCTGCGCTGGAGGCTGACCTGTGGAGGAAAAAGGTTAGCTATGCTTGTCAAATTTTATTAGCCAGAAGGCAGTCTTTGTAGCCAGAGCAAGAAAGAGGACAGAGGAGATGAAAGAGAAGCACCAGTGAAGGAGGCCAGGGTGCAGAGATGTGAGGACTCTGAGAGGTGTGTTGGAGGAAAGTGTGGCTGTGCTCGGAAAAAAGGAAGACCAGGGCGAGCTTGTAAGCCATGTAAGTGACACATCAGTGGATTTTTCTTTTGGTTCAAGTGCTGGCACAGAGATTACACGCCTCTAAGTTTACACAAGTCCAGCTCTTAAATCACTTTTGACAGGCTTGACTAATTGTTAAAATATTTCGGCAAAGGCAACATGATATTTTTAGCTCCAGATTCTTTGTGTCATTTTTAGCTTTTTTTTTTTTTTTTTTTCCACTCCTCGCCATAATAACACAACACAGTCCTTTCATTCAGACACAGCGAGGGAGACCTAGCGTGTGCAGACTACTCATTGACACTGATGACATTTATCTCTCTATAGAGAAACACATCTTATTTTCTTCCTTTAGGAGGAGTTTAAATAAAAACACAATGATTAACCCTGTTATTTGACTAGACCGTGTACTAGTCTGTTGTTATTTTCTTTGTCTTTAAAATGTCTTTAGTGGCACTTATTTAAAAACAGTCCTTGGCCCAGACTGGGCTCTGTTGGCTGGTTTTTTACCAAAAATGTAAAATGTTTAAATAAGGTCTAAACAAAAGCAAGTGTAAACTAAACGAATAATGAACTCAATTTGTTGTCGCTCATATGTATGCAAGCACAGTGCAAGAAGCAAAACCCAGTTCAAGTTTAGAGATTACAAACCTTCATTGCAACACAATTCAACAGAAAATATAAAAAAGTTTTAAAAAGCAAATATAAAAACTTTAAAACATTGAAATAAACCATAAATTCATTATATCAACATTAAATCAACAATAAAATGACTGATAATCTCCCTCTCAGTCATAAGCAGTAGAGAAAAGACAAGCTTTGAACTTCAAAATCTTCCAATTGGATGCTGACTTCAGCTCTGCTGCAGTTTGTTCCACTTCTTTGCAGCATAACAACTAAAAGCAGTGTCACCATGTTCGGTGTGAACTCTGGGCTCCACTATCTGACCTGTGTCCATAGATCTGAGAGACCTGCTGGGTTTATACCCGACTAGCATCTCACTGATGGATTCTAGTGCATTCACAGATTTATACATCAGCAGCAGAACCTTTGAGAATGTTGACTTTAAATCTCCTGCGCTATCAGGCCTGCTGGTGACACACATGTTAATGTTTTGTTTGTTTTGGTGTTTTTGTTCAATCACAGGTGAAAAGTCCCTTGGTTTTCCTATTGTTATTATTTTGGGCACTGTGCACAAGGAAAACCAACATTGAATAACCTGTGTGAGGGAGCGCCCACTCTGAATGCTTTGTGTTTAAATCACCCGACAACAACCAGAGCAAGTCACCAAAGCAGCCAGCGATAAAGCACAACTCCTAATTAGTCTTCTCTCACTTTCCTCACACTCTCCACCTGAGGGCTTGTTCTCTCTCTCTCCCTCCAATCCTGCTGGTTTTTCTTTTCTAACTTTTTCTTGTTTTCCTCTCACTGTTTGCTTTTGCTCTCATTATGTCGTGCGACATATCTTTCATTTCCAGCTCCTGTTTAAACCGTCTTCCTCTTTCAAACAATGCCTCCATTCTTGAGTGTACTCTCAGATCAACCTGCACAGCCAGACTCTTTTTAATATGAATGAAATAGAATATTCAACTAATTTCTCCTGTAGAGTGCACTGCCACCGCAAAATGCTGAAATGTTGCACAAGCACATGCTAGTTTCACTAGTTTTGCCCAAGGATGAGCACTAATGAATGTCATTTCTAATGAAAGCATTTATTCTCCATGTTTGTTACTATCAAGGTGGGGAATAGCACAAAGCAAATAGTGAGCATCAACCTTTGTGTCACTTTTCAAGCCCTTTGAGTATCAATTGGTCCCGGGACTAACTTTCCAATTCTCCCGGAATCTTTAAAATTTTTAAATTTCAATGCTTACTTTTGATACCCAGTATGCCGAACGGAAGAAAAAGCACCAACAAAGAAGAATCCACCAGAAGTGTTTGCGTCTCACCCTGGCCGTCGCCCCAGGAAAATAAAATTTTAAAAATGTATATTCAAGTTCATAAATTTGATATTTATAAACTAGCTGTGAGAATTTCCTAGTAAAGTTAATAAAAAGTAAAAAGTTCATAGGATTAAAAGTCATGGAGAGGTTCAGACCATTTCATCCAGGAAGACCTCTGAATAGCAAGCTCATTTAAAACATGTCCCTTTTTTTACCCTCTTAAAAGAATTGAACTCGCGAGTTGTTAGGAATCGGAATCGGAATTGGAAGAGGAATCGGTCAAATTGAAACAATGCCCAACCCTACTGAGGATGGAAGAACCATTTCACCAAGAAAAACAGAATTCCAGACTCCCCCTTTCAATAAAAAAGACCAACATTCTCCGCTTTTTCAGATGCTTCCCAAATAACCGTACTCTGTATATTAACACTATAATAGAAAAATGATTCACGAGCGGCAGAAAGTGAGCTTTTATGCAAAGTGTTTGTATATTCATCAAATCCTGCTCTGCAGAGCTCCTAGGAAATGAATCAGAGAAAAAAGCTTGATTGATAAGGATCTTAATAGAATTCAGCTTCTGGTGTAAAATATAAACAAAATCTATTCTGCATTTGTGTAATACCATTACTTTAGTTCGTAGTTGTCAACTCGTCTGCACATAGACGATGCTGAATGGTTTTTCTGTCCTGATGATAACTACAGAGAAAAAGCCTCTGCAGACTCTCACTTTGTATATATAGTGTTGTTGCCATTAACTGTATTAAAGGACGCTAATCTGTTGATCGTTGGCGATGAGAGCAGTTGTCTTCCTGGCCTCAGGCCTGCAGACAGGCTGTTATTAACCACCCATGACGAAAGAGTCGCCCACCTCACCCCTCGTAAACACACACACTCATCCACAGGACTTAGTCTGAAGTGTTTGTAAAAAACCGCCCATCAAACATCTAGCACAGCACCTCCCTCCACCCTACGCTTCATCCACAATCAGCCTCTGTCCTCCATCAGTGGGATAATATTTGGCGCTGTCAGAGATGGAGGCTGCAGCATAACGAGATAATTACAGTGTTGTTTCATTTGGAGAGCGACACGCATGCTCAATCAAAATGGCAGCCCTAATTACGGGCCCAGGGATTGGCTAATGGGATTGTAAGGAGAAGGTTAGCAAGAAGACGAGAATATACCAACTCGGCTTCGTGCATCTATTCTCTGAGGGTGTGTTTGACTGTGGAGAAAAGGAGTCGTAAAGAACAATAAGTAAAAAAAAAATAATGCGAGAGATTAGGTGTGAAAATCTTAATAACAAGGTTGTCTGCAGGAGTAGAAAGAAGGGAGATGCAGAGATTAGTATTGATTACCGTGTGTTACAGCTAGTCATTAAAACAAGCTCAAGAAGCTGCAATTAGCATCTACTCGGCCTAATGATTTTAATTCACACTGCAGAGCAACGTGCACAGGCTTTTCATTGAAGAGGGAGAACTTTGGAGACCTTACTGCACACCCACCAGTGTGGATTTGCAGAGTCAGCTGTTTATCTTATATCTGAGTGTGTGACTCCGCAAATACCAACACACTGTGTCAGAAGGCATCGAATTACGCCCAGAAACAATCTTCGCATGCACACAAACAGAGTCTCAGGCAGGCTTTCTGTTTAAAGGCGGAGCCACAGGAGAGACTTAAACACGTTAGCGATGTAGCTACCTAATGAACCTCTCTATGTGCTTCCCACGCTGGTATAATGAAGAGTGTGTGTGTTTTTGTAGTTGTATCAATATGTATTCTTCTGGAAAGTTCAGGTTACAGTTGTAGATGTACAGCGTTTTCCTTCGGCGTTGCATTATGGATGCTCTCCTGAGGAAGTAGCATATCGATGTCAAATATTAGACGGCTGTTTGCACTGCAGCCAGTAAACACAGATAAATGGCAGCACCGTGTCTCACTCCGTTTGCACATCCAGAGGGATTGTGCTCGCTCAGGCATGCCACTCTGATGCTTTCTGTGTACGTGCGCACCTTGTTTATGCACGCCCGGCTCTGTACTGTGAGGCGTGTACAGCTTATCGAGGATCAGGGTCCAGCGAGCAGAGCCTGATCGTGGTTCTCTTCAGGTTTTGTTCTCATTCTGTCCTCTTGTTATCTCCTGGTTGGCAGTCAGAGACACCTTTCCATCAATTTCTGGTGTTTTATTTTGCCCTTTGGTCACTGTCATCATTTTGGTATCGCTCATAGCTTGATTTGACGTTAAACAGAAAAAGGCAAAGCTATCTTCATCAGATGATGCACGTGCAGTTTCAGAACTATATTTCCCACTTTGGTTTCCTCTGTCAGCTGCGAAATGTTCACTTCAGGCGTTGACGTCTTCTCCGCGGCACAGCTTTGTGGAGATGATGTGTCTGGCTGTCAGGAAGGTGTCACAGAGCAGCTAAGAAAGATAGGGAGGTGGATTCATCACGTAGGGCCTAACAGTGACTGTCACTGGCAACGTGATTCAATAATACACAAAGGTTCCTTGTTGGGGGGTGTTGATAGCCAAAGGTCTGGGTCTCTGCATTCTGTGCATGTTGGTAGTGTCGATTGAGCCAACGGCTATTAGGTTATTAGAAACGATGTAACGCATCCTCACTAATAACTTCCCAAATTTAGTCAAATTTTACGGAGCAGGTACTATCTTCTAGCGTTTTTGTCACCCAAGAACCAATGCATATATCTGACTAATCAATAGTGATGTGACCTGTCTATGTACATAGCTCAAATCTGATTAAATTACAGGGTGCTGAGGCATATGCTAAGTTGTTTACTTAAGGCCCAAACATATTTGAGCCTCTAAACCTGACAAACAAATATGAGGGACTGGCATGTCCACTGGATCGGATGTATAGCAGATATTTATGTATATTCTAAGAGTATGTGAAGCTGTATTACTATACCAAATTTCAGTTTCCTATATGGTGTAGTTCCTGAGATATTGGAAGCTGAAAATGGAAGAAAAATAAGGACAGTTGAAAATCGACACATACCCCCCCTCACTAAATTGTCCATATCTCAATTTTTAAGGAACAATTGGTAAAAATTTCAGAATTATTTGACACCGAAGTGAGTGGGATGTCCTGAGAATTTGAAAACAAAAGTCAGCAGTTCACCGTTGATCATCATATATCGAGTACCTAATTGTTTCTTCTCTTTTTTTTGTGTGTTGCTGCAGCGATCCGCGTGGCCAGGGGTTGTGGAGAGAGCACCAGCCAGGCAGAGCGGCTCCAGGCTACGAGGAGCTGGACGCAGCACGGAGACGCGTCCTGGATCACGACCCACATCGGGTAAGTGTCGCGTTCGCATGTGGGGAACTATGTTGGAATGAAAGTGTTTCTGTGAGACACGCTTGTTTTTCCCCCCTCGTGTGTTTCAAGCTATTTTTAGCTGTCTTGTTAACATTTGGAGGTCCAAGTGGCACCTCATTTAGTTTATGGAAAGATCTTCTAGAGCCGTGACATTTCCAGCCACTCTTTTTCTTCAGCTCGGGCCTACAACCTAATCATTTTTCCTGCTTTTTCTTCTTCTTTTTCTTCTTCTCTCTGCCTCTCACTTGTCACCCTGATTTTTTTTTGGCGAGAACAGCAGCACCAGCCTGACGACTGTAGCATCTGCCTCTCTTAACCAAGCAGCTCCGCTAAGTGTCCCTGAACCTGTATTGATCCATCCTGAGGAATCATTTCATTTACCTCCGCACACTCCCTGAACTCGCCGTACTCACTATGAAAATCAATAGCCATTCATCACCCGCTGGAAGAAAAAAAAAAAAACACAGGATTTTTTTTAAGTAGCACACTCTAAGATGCAGAAAATCACACTTAGATCCAAACCGTTGCGCTGGAGATGTTTGCAAAGGCATTTCCTCACATCGAGATTTACTTTTCATTAAACAGAACAAGCACAGTAAGAGCGACACATGTGGGAAATATGGGATGGATTTACTCACAGCATTGTCAATATCTTCTCACCTGATAGAAGCCGCCCTCCTGTTGTGTTCATTGAGGAGCAAAGCCCCGTGAACCCATCTTCATTAGATGTTTGTCGTCAATGTGTTCGTGTCCCCCGAAGGGTTCGTCACTCATTACTTGTCTCCACGACGGCCTCGCCTCGCCGTCACTCGGCCTCTGATGCAATTAAAGCTCAGCCTGCATGAGGTGCAGCTTCTGATCACATTCATGTTGTCATCCCAGGGAAGAGACAAACAAAGTCCCCGTTACAACTCAGCGGTGGGCTCCTCCCCCGAGGAGCCTGATAATGAAACACTCCTCTCACTCGCACACAGTGGTGCGACCAGCAACACTGACATACAATGCAATTATACCGAGCGATAATGTGTTGTGGGTTTGTAGTCGTGGTGGTGTTTCAAGTCAGGAGGTATCGTTTCAGATTTACTTCACTCAGTTCAGACATGAGCAAACGGAATGATCCAAAACCTTCTTTCATGATAAACTGCATTTCAAATTGTTGTGTATTAAACTAATCAACGTCTTAAACACTTACTTTTGTAATTTAAATGTACAGAAAGTTTGTGTGTAAAGCAAGGTACACATTGTAAAGACAATCAGGCTGTTTTTGTCGCAACTTTTCTTCTTCCTGACAAGGAATTTTCAGATTATCTTCTGTTTCATATGATTTTTCTGTGGACTGAGGTGTTTTTCAAGTAGGTGGTCGGAATATTCCGAGTTCCGAGTTGCCTGGAACACAGAAACAGTTGACGTTGTTAAATCTTGTTTGATCACGCAAGATTTTATCTTCATGTGAAGATATGATTTAGAAAATTGTGACTCTTAAAGCTGTCATTTTAGCACGGAATAAGTTTTAAAAAATTAAACCGTCCCCTCCGTCATATGCAGGATGTGCGGTAATATATGAAAACGTTTGTGTCCACTGCACACTATATATCGCAATATTTCACTGCACGATTATCGTATTGATCCAAATTTACTCATGTTTTTTTAAAGTATCGGGATATATTGATATATTTTTTGTATCGTGACATGCAAATCGTGAATCATATTGTATCGTCATGCCAATGAACAGCCCTACTGCACGCTTTGTGAGTTTAGCTTGTGGGTCAAAGTCTCTCCTTCGTGTTTCAGTGTTGGTGCAGTAATGATTTGCAGTTGTTGTCATGCAAACTTGTGTTTTTAAAGTAGCACCACCCACCTGTGTGCACGGTGAACCTCTCTAAGTGCACCCACATATGGCTGATAATAAACGGTTTGTGCTGTTGCTGAAGCTGTGGCTGGAAAATAGAAAGAAAAGCCTTTTGATATTTTTCTCCACATTTCGCTCTTTTTCTCTGACTGCAAGTTATGGGAAGAGCGTAAAAGCGGACCACTTGAGTATGGAGCATGCTCAAAGGTGGCGACCTTGTCTGATCAGCCTTTTTAGCCACGCTGCTCTTTTACACGCTGCTTGTTCTGCAGCCTTGAATGCTCACAGGTTTCCCTGAGCTCTCCAGACGAGGCCAGAGCGGCTTTCTTCCTTTCTGAGTTTGTTTGAAAGAGACGATGAGTTTTAATGTGTGAGTGTGTGTGAATGCTCGGGATAGCACATTATCCTGGAGTGACATAAACAAAAGCTGAGATGAAAGGCTCATTCATGTCTATATTTATACACTCGGCAGCCGTCCTCTGAGTGCAGTTCTTTGTCACGGTGTGTTTGAAGCCACATTGGAGTTAAACGTAGTCTCCAATAAGAACTTCACGTCCCTTTTCAATTCCCTCACATCTTTGTGTCTGCGACAGTCGATCCAACGCTAATTTGACCCTTCCTCTCTGTTCTCCGTCAGTGGATAGGTCACACTTGTAATCATGCCAATCATACTGTTCCACTGTCTGTGTCTATTTTCTTTATATGCTAATCATAAACTCTATGTAGCATCTTGATAGCCAATTAAACTGCACACGTACACGAGAAGTTTCTTTTTATCGACTCTTCTGTGAGATAAGTTGGGAAACTCTCAGTGAGGCTGTGAGCTGGTGAAGGGATCAGTGGGACGTTAACAAGTTCAACCATAACTGAATAGTCACAATTCACCCGTATAATATAGTATTTAAGCAAAACGTACTCATAATACACAAAACAACAAAATGACTGAAAATTATCCCAAAGCCAGACAGGAATACTCCAAAAACTACAAAAGAACAGTCAAATTACATAAAAGCACAATAGAACTACACAAACAACAGTCAAAATACACAAATTTACTCAGAAAGCGCAAGAATAAAAAAAATTACTCATAATACAAAAAAGCAACAGAAAAACACTCGAAAAGATAACAAAAGTAGACAAAAGTAACCCAAAACCCGACAAGAATACTGCAAATACTACAAAAATTGCAACAAAAAAACCCTGCAAAAATACTTCAAATGACAAAAAATTACACCAAAGAACAGTAAAATTATACAAAAGCATGACAGAAGTTTACAAAACGACAGCAAAAATACACAAAACTATTAAAAAAACACATATTACAAAAATACAGAATAATATATAAAACAACAACAACAACAAAATGACAATACAAATATAAAATTGCAAGAAATACAGATTAAGAACAGCCAAAATACACAAAATGACTCCGAAAACATTGAAGACACATGCAGGATAACAATGGAAAATAGCATCCAATTTAAGTACATATCTTTAAACTTTCTTCCAAGCAGCACAAAAAATGTCAAAATTGTGTTTGGAACAATGTATTTATTCATTAACGTCACAGTTTCACCGTTCTTAAAGATGGAGATCGACATGAAGGAATAATTCAACGTTACAATCAGAGGTTGTCACTGGTTCAATAACCGAGCACATTACTCAGTTCTTTCTTTGCTTAGTTTGCAGTCAACTTTCTGTTTATTCTCACTCGCTTTCATTCAATAGTTTAATTCCGTTTGATTTGTGAGTCCTCACCACAACATGACTGATTTTACCAAAAAAGAACAAAGAAAGGCCCGAACAATACAAGGAAAATAATGACTATTTTTATGCATTGTGGCTATAAAAAGAAGAAAACACTGCAAAACACTTCAATTGACGAAAAAAGGAAACGTGTCCACAGAGAAAATGAGCTTTTTGAATACAATGATTGCAACAGGCAGAACAAGTAAACATGAAAGTGAAGCAGATAACATTGACAAGCAAACTGAGCGCGAACACGTTCCCATCTACGCTTTAGGATAAATGTTTGAAGGCGTCCTGACGAAGAGTCCTTCAAAAGCACATTTCCTGAAAATGACTTTGAGTGCATTAAATACTATTTGGATAAAGAAATGGAATCAGCTCATGAACACATCTCTACTGCTCAGTTTAAGGAAAGAACAATACACAGAATGACTCAAAAGCACAACTAAAATTTAAAATACACAAAAGAACAGTAAAAATACACAAAACTACTCCATAAACACAGAAGACTACAAAAATACACAATGACAATAATAAAGCCATGCCAAATTACCAGAAATACACAAAAAGAAATGCAAAAAATACTCAAAATCACTTAAAAACCTGAAGAAATAAAAATAAAAAACTCAATAGAACAGCAAAAACACAGAAATTTACTCATAACACACAAAACCCAGTAAAATTCCAAAATGTACAAAAGACAACAAAAATACACAGAAATGACTCCAAAAACACAAAACGACATCAGAAACACACACAGACCCTTTGTTTTTTTTTGTGTTAATGCTCAGATTGAACTAAATGTAGACATGAATGTAAATAATGTGGTCCTTAGATCAAGAGATAGTTCTGTGGTCCCTGCTGTGATAAAAAAATGCCCACTTTTGCTATAAAATGACTTTAGGAGTGATGGTGCATCTTCGTGTGCAGTTCTATTGTACACAGAGGTATAATATCCCACTGCAGTGCCTCTAAGCTCAATACTGCTTACATAACCATATATTCATATTCAACACACTGCATCGTATTATTATTATTCTCATGTAAATCTACTTGATGAGCTCCGTGTCTGACCGGCTGTGTGACACGGACAGACTACAAGAAGGATGACACTGTGAGCCAGTCAAGATAAGAAAGTGCACGTTTATTGGAGGACACACACACACACACACACACACACCCATGCATCTTATCTTCAACTCATTACCCTGGGAGTCGTAAACAACATTGGCAGCACACGTGACACCTTAATGAACAGAAGTCACAGAAAGTCGGTCGCATCCCTCCCAACACACACACACACACACACACACACTCGCACAAGTCCAGACACGAGTTGTCGTCCATTTCGCAGCTGTTTGTTCTTATTTTGTACTTTTCTCTAATGTTGTGTGTGTGCAGACATCCATCACCTTGATGATATTTTAATGTCACATCCTCGGGCTGTCTCAATCTCTCCCCCTCCCACACAGCGGCCATCACTTCATAAATAAACCCCCCCACATCATTAAGTAAACTCAAACCGGCCTGTCACAGTGATAGATGGCCCCCCACACACACATAGACGTACTTTGGTGATCTGTGTGGGGGGCTGCATGCCCACTGGCAGCAGCCCTCAATGGTCTTCTGCGCCCACGGTCCAAATAAATGCACATGTATTCATGCGTAAACTCCTCACAAAGTCCACGAGTCGCTTCAGTCCAGTTTCCAGACGTGTCCCCGGGTGCTTTGTGGTCAGAGTAGCTCTTTTTCCATTACAGTTTTTTGCAAAACATATGCGTTAAATGGTAGGGGGGGGCCGAAATCAAAACTCACACGAGCTGCCTTTCCATTACCCTTGAAATTGTGGAAATCTAAATAGCGCAATAAATACTGGTAATGGAAACACCTGAATTAAAAAAACACTCAAATATCACTAAAAGTTTTTTACGCTTTCATGAGGAGGAATTTCAGATGCTTCGAGACATTTCTTAGCATTATAAGATGTTTCCATTAGGGATGTAACGATTCACTCAACTCCCGATACGATTCGATTCACGATACTGGGTTCACGATACGATTCTCTCACAATTTATTTTACAAAATGGGATTGTAACAAATGACTGAAAAATATTCCTCTATTTTTTTGGGTGAAAAAAAATAGAAAATACTGTACTGTTTTCCTTTTATTTTTCATTGTCAAAAGAATCCCTTGATAAACTATTCAAAACAATGCAATTTAACTAAAAATAAATCTTGAATTAAATAAATAAAGGAATAATACAAATGAAGAAGAAGCCTATTAATTTAAATTCTAGTTCTATAGTAAACAATGCAAAACTACATAATAGTTCCTTTTCTTTTTAAAAGTACAACTGAAAATGTATTTTGTGCCTTAACAATTGGACTTTAAAAAAAATTGCACTGTATTTACGTCTGATATTTGTTTGGACCAGCAGATAGTGAAGAAGAGATGCTATGCGCTAGCAGCAGAGCTTGGCGTGATGAGATTTCACGGGAGTTACGAGGCTCCTGCCCAAAACAACCTTCGATGAAATTGCGTTCAAAACGCAATCATTTGGTCATAAAGAAATCAAACATGTTTGAAATCCAGTCGCTCCTCGTGAGGGTATCTCACAGTTGAAGCAGTGCCACGGACCAGTTTACCTTAAACGCTCACACTGGTCAACGTAGGACCGCTGTAATATTGACGGTCTGTACTGCCCACGTCTGTCCAGCCAGTTCCTGGTCCATCACATCCCCGTTTTTTCTTTTTTAAAGCTCTTTTTGCTGAGATTTGCGAATGTCTCTCCACTTCCGGGTTCTTCTTCTTCGTCTGTTTTAATGGCGACGCTTCAGAGTTCTTCTTCTTCTTCTTCTAATTTGTACGTTGCATTTCCGGAAACAAGACCCAGACGTGTCGTGTATGGACACACAGTGTGAGCAGTCAGATCGTGTCAGAGTGTCGGTCCGTACAGTACATTCGAGCTCTGCGCGAGTCGCATAGTTTGAGCTGCAGCTGAGTGCAACGATTAAAAAATCGGACACTGTATCCCAGCCTTTACACATGCAAACACATTCCAGGTAGATTCAGGTACGCTCTCTCTGTTTCACATGTTTGGAAAGCTGCAGTGGTTCAGAGGGCGGCCCCGGAGGAAGACACGTAGCTCAGAGAGTGACGGACGCAACGAGTGGAATGGTTAAGAGGAGGTTGGAGTGCTCACAAGAATTTATGATTTACACAGAGAATAAAATGAGAACAAAGGGAGTTTAAAAAGAGAAACATATAGGATATTGGAGTGTCTGATGGATGTAGTGACGCTTAAAGAAGGAATAAAACAGGTAAAGTGAAGTACATGGATACATTTGGACTCACTACCAAATCTCACTGACATCAAGCATTCAAGTCTACAATTGAAGGCTAAAGCTGCTGGAGATGATCTCCCTTTATTCTTACCATGATTTCTTGGGTTTGCCCCCCCAAAAACTCTGCCAAAGGGACTTCCTGACACATTTGTGTTGTTTTTACAGACTGAAACAAAACAAAGGCGGATTTTACACGGAAAGATCAAAATGTCTGAATGTCTTGCAGAGTGAGGTGAAATACTGGGAACAAACTAGAACAAAAATTGTGTCAATCCAATCGCTGTCGTCCTTGTCTGGTGAAGAAACACAAGAAATCAAAGTAAAAAAGAAATAAAAAAAAAACAATAAATCCCACGTCCCACAATGCAATGTGCGATAAATTTAAGGAAGTGTTTATAGTGGATATCAAAACAAACTTTCTAGCCTTCATTTCAACCTTTCATAATTTTTTCTGAGCAAATAATCTTAGATTTAGTGATCTATGAGGCCTAGATTGTCTTTATCTGATAAATTTAAAAAAAAATGATCGTCTCCATCTGCTGTAACTTCACAGGATTGCAAAAGAAGAATCTCCTATTATTCTGAAACCGAGCTCTACACTCCTACCTCCACATTGGCTTTTACTTTCAGTCTGTAGATATTTCTTTAATCAATAATGTGATTGATTTGTGGTGGTAATGGATAAAACTCATGTTGCGTCCTTCTTTTGTTGTAATTTTTTAGTTTTCCCTGCATCGTAAAGACTCCATCGTTATTGTAATACTCTCGTATCTGTGCAGAGTCCTCACGTCTTTGTTTGCTCGTAAATTGTGGTCGCACAAAATGACACGATGACTCAGCATTCCTTCTTATTGATACAGAGTTACGGAGTTTGTTGTGAATTGCACTGAAAAGATCAACATGTATCGCATCATGACTTGTGTGGTTGTTGGAGCTCCATTTTTTGTCTGAACGTTTCTAATAAAAGGCATTAATGTTAATAATAATAAGTATAATGTAAGTCTCTAAATGCAGATTGCAGCTGCATTAGCTTGTTTAGCCATATGGAAGAAAGTAAGAGAGCAGCCAGTGTGAGGCTGATTCTCTGAAGGGGGTCGCACTAATGTTTGTTTTAATCATGTTAGCACATTCCCGTGTGTGTGTGTGTGCACGGATGTGGGTTTGTGTTGATTCAAGGTTTAAGGGATGCACCTGCAGGGCTATAATGAGTAAAAAAAAGACAGAAAGAATGGCTGCTCCACATGTCGTCTTTTTAAGTATAACTTAATTTTCAATCTAATCTAATTTTTATCCTTTATTCATTAGATTTAAACTTGCCAGCGAGGATCCCCAACATTTTTTAAACTGGCCCCTGTAAGTCATTGAAAAGTTCTTCTTCTAGTCTGCCCCCAAAAACTGTGTCAAAGTGACATTTCTGGGTGTTTTCACATATTGAAAATTGCTTGATTTTGTGGCTTGCCACGGAAAAATCCGAAATGTAATGTCTGGCAGAGTGACGTCACATCACTATAAACAAACCAGAACAAAAAAAGCGTTTTCTGGCAAGAAATCACGATAAAAATGAAGAAATGTCACAATCTAACCTCGTATCTTAAATTGAGAAATAGAATAGATTCTACTTCCTCTGCGAGAGCACAGATTGAGCCAATCCTTGCTGAATCTATCATGAAACTTTAACGCTTCCGCGCCATCTTTGCGTTCTTCTGTGGAAAACCCAATCCAAAACTTTTAAGAAATGTAAGTCACATGATCAGTAGTCAACAAACAATTTCAACCTTACGTAGTAGGTATTTTAACATAAACCTACATCCACTATCAACTCTACAGCCCTGTCCTGATGCTTAGATTGGCAACATTTGCTTTAATGGGATGATCTAAAACGTAGAGAAAAGAAACGCACACACACACACACACACACACACACAAATGTAGAAAGACGCAGTAGCAGCTAGTGAGCTAATGCATACAACACCCACACACGATTTTATAGCAGATGTTTTAAGAGGTCGCATACCACTGACACATTAATGAACGAGCATCTACAGGGAGGCCACATGTCACACACACACACACACACACGCACGCGCACACAGTCTTTTGATCGTCAAAGTCCTTTAAACCTCAAACTAAAGCTATGTTTCAGAGTTCATAACACCGCTGACGGCTTCAGACAAATCCACAAAGCATCAACTTTCTGGAACTTCAGTAATTACACGTAAGATCGTCTCGAGATTTTGTTTCCTCGGCATCGCACCCTGCACTTTTACGCTTTGAGCCATGTGCAGCCGTGGTGCTGATTAAAGGCCTGTCCCCGAGTCTGTGGATCGGACTGGGGTTTATTCTGGACTATAAAATTGCACAGACACCACCACAAGTCAGTGCTTGAGCCGCGCAACTCAGAATAACCCTGAACAAGGAGCTGTGAGTCACCACGGGGGGTGGGAAATGACAGAGGAGGACTAAAAGCAGAAGTCAGCCTTAATGTAGGAAGCCAGGTGATAATTATAAAGTAAAAGTCCTGCAGCAGATGCTTCCCTTTAGACCTGCGTTCAGTCTTTGAAAGATGATTTCATTCTGGTCCAGTGAGGTGAGATAATTTGATGTTTTGCAATGCTAATGTAATAGCTTTTTGCACTAATGCCTCCAAACATTTCGCCTGGAAAGGCATTAGCCGACAACGATGGTGCACGGAGAGTAAATTGATTTATTGTCGAAACAAGCAAAAACATCTTTTGCCATTTGCGTATGGATTTCTTTAAGGTCAGTTATGTTTCCAGTTATTTTTCTGCAGAAGTGAATGAAACGTAGGTTAGAGAATCTATACGGGTTCAGGATTTAAGACAGAAAAGTTGTTCAACTGGACTGTATATTTGTTTTGTTATTGGTTGGAATGTTGCCAGTGGTTTTGGGCTTGTGGCGACGCCTGGAATGTTTGTGGTTTACAAAACATGCCGTTCACACGTTGATGAATGACTCCAAGACAGAGCCTGAGATCCAGTGAATCCCCCCTTCTTCCTCACAGCAGGTTTGATCCAAATAATGAGACAGTGGTGCCACCTCAGGGCCTTCACAGCAAAGCCAATACAGTAAACACTGTATGAGCATTACATTTAAACTAGTGTCCGTGTACTTCAGCTGTCTGTGGGAGGCAATTTAAATAAAGCAGTCTGGCTGCCCTGCAGGACAGCGTGTGGTTTTTACCCCCCTTTGTTCATCCATATGCTCACCCTGTTGACAGCAAACTTATTTAATAACTAAAACTGTAGTGGCCATGTTTACATGAGAGCTTTAATTCAGAATAAAAATTAAATCCTCTTTAAAATGACCTTGTAAACACCTAATTCGCAATAAAAATGGCCATTCTGAATTAAATTTAAATTTGAATAAAGTGGCGAGTTAATTCCAAATAGAATTTACTCTGGTTGTTCTGCGCATGTTCGTCCTGTCGCGATGACGCGCTGATGATGACATAATCCAAGATGGCCGCCCAAAACAAGCGAAGCAGAATACTTTAATTCAGAAGAATCAATTCCAAATTAAAAAAAAAAAAAAAAAAACATCATGTAACTGTGATCAGTGTGTTCTGTTCTAAACCAGAGCTTGAGAACCACGCTGATGCCTCTCCTATACCTCCTTGTTTGTCTTCATGTTTGCTTTTGTTGTTGTTTCTTTCACTGAACTCCTGCTCACACTCGTGGGAGTCAAAGACACCAGTGAGCGTTATGTTTCCACCCGTTGATAACAAGAGTTTTCACACTCTGCAAAGTCACGATGAGCGATTCCATCCACGGACGCCTCCTCTGTCCTCACCTCTCCGACTTATCCCTCAGGCTCCATGTACCCCTCTCTTTATTTCTTTATTTCTTCTCGCCTTTTCTCATTTTCTTTCACCTTTTGGATTCTGTTTTAAGTCGTCTTTTTCCATTGCTTCTCCTCCATCCTCTCCATCTGGGCCAACAAAAGCCTACAGGGACTTATTATGTGTCCGTCTTTATCCCTGAAGCTTGTCTGTGGCCTACGGGCAAGCTGCAGTGTGATCTGTCTGAAAGTTGATACAAAAGCCCAGTTTTCACCATTATTGTGCCCGCTCTCACATCAAAGCTGCTCACCGTCATCTGTTTGGGTTTAAGGAGGGCAGGGCAGGTCACTTTCTGATGTTTCATTTTGATCTACAAGAAAAAACGCTCAGGGGTTTGTTTGTTTTTAAAACTGGCCTAAAAATATGTTCTTTACTCCCGAATAGATGTGTACGTGTAAACACAGAGACGGCAAAGAATGACTCTGCGGTTTATTCCTCCAAGGTCAACTCTGCACTGCCACTTGTAACGGACCACATGAAGTCGGTTTTAGAAAAGATGTTGCATTTTTTCTCTCTTTTGTTTGCACTTGAGAAAGAAAACCACTGGGAACAGTGAGATACAAGCAACGTGGACCGAGTCTTTAAGTCTAAATGATGGAGAGAAAATCACTTACCTAAAACTACTTTTGCACATATTACAATGATGTAGGAATGCCTTTGAGATAAAGCACTTTGGATTAAGCACATGGTTAAGGTCACACAGTTAACTCTGCCAGGTTAGAATTATGTTTGTCCCAAAAATTAATCACACAAAATACATAAAATGACTCCACAAACAGCAAAAATACACACAAAAATGAAGTAAATTACTAAAAAAATACTCAAAAGGACAACAATAACAAACAAAAGGATAAATTCTAACAAATGTGCACAGATTACACACAAGGAGACAACAAATAAATAACTGATCAGTATACAAAACAACAATAAAATACTAAATGACAACAAAATCACACAAAACTGAATTAATAAGCAAAATGACTCCCAAAACACACAAAATGACAGAAAAATATACCATAAACACAAAAATGAAAAGAAATATGAACAAAACTACACAAAAGGAATCTAAACCGCTACAAACGACAACAAAAATACACACGAAAACACAAAATCTTTGTTTTTTTTCCTTTATTGGTGATGAAATTAGTCATTATTTGATGATCAATGTGAACCTTTTGACGTAAAACTCGTGAGAGACGCCTTTTATTGCCTTCCTCCATCGCGCACCTTAATCTGATCATTTATCATTAATTATTAAAAAATAAACCACTCATTGTAATCAGAATTAGGAGAGACATTATTTATTTATTTAGTTGTTTTTTTATTTTATTAATTGTAAACTCTCTGGGATTTGATATTTATTTTCTTCCTTTCCCTAAAATGTGTTTCCATTTGTCACCAGATTGTGCAGTGAAACATTTGCATTTTTTAAAATTATTTTTTTTTCATGCATGGAGAATGTAAAGCTCCAAAAAACAAATGCAGCTGTGTTGTTTCTCTATTTTTACCAATTTTGTGTGCAGTGACCCCTTAGCTGAGGTCAGTCAGTGTTAACCCAGGTTACATCAAAGCATCTGAAGGTCAAACAGAGGAACCTCCTGACATTTTGTATTAGGCCAGTGAAGAGTGGGTTGTGCTCATGTGATGCTGAAGAGGACACACACACACACACACACACACACGTGCACACACAGAAACCTGGTGACGCACCTTTCAGGGCGTCATAACCTGAAGATGGAGAAATGAACGCTGCCACTCACATATGCACGCTCACTGGGGTTACCGGCATGTTATTTTACTGAACAGTGGGAAGGCAAACAAACTCATGTAGGAGGGCCGACCCAGGAACAACACTCCAATGACCACACACGCACTAACACACTCTGACACACATGGAACAAGTTTAGCATCTGTGTTGATTACAGAGGTGTTCAGGGGCCAAATACGTACCCGTTTGATCTCAAGTGGGCCACAGATTTTAGGTGTCGGTAAATGATGTGCACAGTGTGTAAAACACTGACTATATCCAAGCAATAAATGACAAATATTAGTTCCTACAGGGTCTTCATTTCAAAAATACTTGCTTCTTTTGACCAATTTTTCCGCACTTTTTAGGGAAATCTTGTGGGATTGTTTACGAGATTAGGGAAAACTCTAGAGTCTTTCCGCAATTCACGATTAAAAATACTTGCAGTCATGTGATTAAAAGCATTGGAAGATTTCAAGCCTTTTCTTGAATTTGTGAATATGTAAGGCCTTGTATTCCATAAACGTATTTGTTTAGTAGTTTTCACAATTATTCACTCGTTTACTTTTTCCTGGAGCTATTGGAGCTGGCCCACGGGCCACATGTTCTACACCCCTGCTTTAGTCGATGCACGCATGTGAGTTTTCCACACTTTCAAAACATTTTTAGATAGATTTGCTGCCTCCGGCAAGCAGCTGAAGAGTATTAAAAAAATGCAATTTTAGGGTTCATTCTTACTTTGAAGGACATTTTCAGTCTAAGTCTGTCGTATTTTTGATCAAAATAACTTGTTTTCTGCTTTTAAAGCACTTTAAAATGTGTTCATGTCATTTTTCCTATTTGTGCTTCACAAAAGTAACTTTCTTGGGAAATAGCGACCCATTCAAACCTCCATCTGTTGCCAAAACATTGACTCTCATTTTTCTGACTTCTTGATCTAGTTCAATCCCAAACTAAACTGTATGTGGAGGTAAAACGTCCACTCGGAGGTCAAGAGTTGAAGCTGAACAAACACCAACGAAGAAGACAATTATCAGCAGATTGGCCTATTACCAACGGAGACTGCATTCCAGCCAGAGTGTGTGTAGCCTTCGGTCCTCGTGTGTGTGTGTGTGCGCGTGTGCGTGTGCGTGTGCGTGTGCGTGTGCGTGTGCGTGTGCGCGTGTGTGTGTGTGTGTGTGTGTGTGTGTGTGTGTGCGTGTGTGTGTACGTGGACCATCTGCTGCTAATGAGCTCAGAGTGTGCGGGGTCCAGGTGTGGATGTGTTTAGTGTACACTGGGGGGGCCAGAGAGCCTCTTGTTAGACACACACAGACGCACACAAAGCCTCCTAATTCGACATAATCGCCTGTGCCAGCGGGTGAGACTCAACTGGCATCAAAGAGCTGCTCTGACCTTTTTCACTAGTAGTTGGTTATTAATTAGTTGCTATGCCGACAGCCGTCAGTTAAAAACACAGGTTTGTAAAAAACGATGCTTGAACAAAAAATTAAGACAAAAATTTGTCTGTGGTCGTCCTGGGGATGTGTCAAACTCTAGGCCTGGGGGTCTAATGCCGGCCCCAGAGCATCCACTTGGTCCAGCAGAAGAACTAGTTCAGTTCTAGATATTTCTGTCCTTTAAAGGCTTTTAAATCCTTCCTTTTTACATATAAATCATACAGTTGTGGTCTATATAAAGCGGAACTGCAATGCTTGGGTCTGAATTCCTCATTATTATAGCTCCACCCCTTTTCTACCCCTTTTCTGATGTGCTTCTGAGAGCAACTTGTTTTGGTGCCGTCTCTTTAAATGCAAATGAGACACTTCATACCCCGCCCCCTCTCCAGGTTGCAGAGGTGACACTCAGTTCAACTCCACCCTGTTCGGCCATTTTTGTAGTTTGATAGAAGAGATACGATTATCTAGCGCCGCAGAAAATGTTTATTCACACGTTATTTACTAAATGTCAACCACAGAAGACTTGTTCATCCAGCTTTACATGTTCAAGCCAGAGTCGGACCCGGCGGAGCGAGAGGAAAATGAAGATGATGAACCTGCAGAACCCTAACAAGTGAGCTAACACAAGCGCCGAGCTAACGCTACCGCCAAGCTACCGTCACGAAATGCATTTTAATACAGTCTTTTCGGAGACAAAAACGGCAAAATGAAATGACTAATGATAACTTTAGACTTAAATTAAATCACGTAGGCCATATCATCAAGGATCTAAAACGAGCACCCAGCGCAACTGCTAATGCTAACAAAACAATGACAGGGACGTCTTATCATCACACTTTTTAGCGTTATTTACAGCTTACCGAAGTGCTCTGTTCGTCGTCTCCAAAGATAGAAGGAATTGAACCCTCAATCAGACAAAGTCTTTTGGCAAATCCTTCTTTATACTGGCGAAGCAGTCATTCTTGAAGTGCTTCGCGCACACAAAAATGACCTTATCCACAGATGTGGGTACATTTCCGTGAAAAATAAAGCTCAATAATAATAATAATAATAATAATATCAAAATGTTTATGGCTTGGATTTTGTCTGTTTTGTGCATACTTTAAAATGTATGTGGAAGTGCAAATTCAAGTTTAAAGTTGATCGATGGGGTTGAGGTTCATGTTTTTATGGACCTGGTTTTGGAATGACAAAGTCTTTCCAAAACTGTCTCCACAAAGCTGGAAGCATAACTTTGTCCAAAATGTCTTGGTATGCTCAAGCTTTAAGACACTCAATCACTACAAATGGTTATAATAGTCTTTGTCTTTGTCCAATAATTTTCATTGAAAAGATAACACTGATTTTACGTCGTCTCTGTCTCCACCCAAAAGTTTATTTTCACATTCTTATTTCTGCCACATATGGAAGGTGTTTAGAGCCAAATGTTTGCAGTTACTTTTCCTCCCATGGAAGATTTGATCAAATCTCATTTCTTTGCTGTGAGGGTAAGATGAATGTCGTTTCGGCTCTGTCGTCTCGTGCCAATCTGAAACGGGGCACTGTGGGCGATGCTGCCAACGGAGGGTGGGCATGGGGCGCCGGCCAGAGACGCCACACTGAGACATGCAGTTAATTAGCATTGGAGATGGATGAAGTGAGGAAGAACGGCACAGAGAAATGGCAATACAGAAGGCTAATTATGCCATTTGCAAAGAGTCGTCGGGGTAAAGAGCCTTGGAAATCTCAGCATCTCTCGACCAGGGAATGAAAGTGCCGCTCAGGCATTGTGTCAAAGCACTGGGACCCTCATCGGAGGACTATTGTACGTACAGTATGAGCATTAAAAAGTTACTGCCAAGCAAAATGAGCGTTGATGAAATCCATTTCCTGATCCCTGGCAATTCCTTAAGATGAATGCAACAGCTGTGCTGCTAGAGTGGAGAGGAGTGTGTGTGTGTGTGTGTGTTTCAACTGGTATCATCTGGCACTGTCATGGCAGAGCTCTTTCAATGAGAAAAATGGGTGACATTCTGCTCATTCACACTCGCACAGATGCCAACCATTTTGTGTGCAACTGGTGGATCGCAGCGTGACTCGACACAAATGTACAATTTATTTTTTGGTGAAGGAGAGCATTGTTGCTCTGCACTGATGAGGCTGCCTTCCAGGCAGGCTGAAACTCTGCTGATTGGGAGTTGAAATTGCACACAGATGCAGCGTCCTCTTAGATTAACATAGTCGTTAAACTAACGGCCCTCGACTCGTTTGTCTTCAGCATCCACTGTCGCCCCTTTTTAACAAGCTGCCCCCAAACCAAGGAAACTCTTTCACTTTTACATTATCACGAGTTGATAGATGGCCTCGCTGCTGCATAAATAAAACTTTTTTGTTGAGAAACATTCCTGTGACCAACAGAAAACAGATACGTGACCTCCTTAGATTGTGCAATTTCACCATCAGAGACAAAAAATCCACATCATCAGCAAATCTGGATTTTCGTCAATGATTATTGATACAAGACATGCACTAAAGCGGGGTACACATAAAGAGAATCAGGCGGTTTTTGTCATGATTTTCCCCCTTCCCGACCAAGGACAGCAAACACCTGACTATCTTCTGTTATATAAAATTATCCTATCAGATTATCCTGTGGTCTGAGGTGAGTTATGAGTGAATTTGTCCTGTTAATCAGCTCTGAAACGGGTCGACATTAAAAAATATTGAAACCGACGACTAATGATTTGTGAAATGGAACGGAATTTCCCCTAATCAAGAAGCGAGCTGACTGAGAAAAACGACATTTCCCTGTTGAAAATTCCAATCGCCAAAATTTCTCCAACATGGCTGATTGCTATAATATTGGATTTTTTTTCCCGACTTTACAAAGTATGAGCTCCAACTTCAGGTGGTGTTCAAAGTCACTTTTTTAAGTAGGAAGTTGGACAATCCGGAGTTCTGATTTTCTTGAAACGCAGCATTAGATCACATTCTTGAAAGAAAAGATTATCAGAGCTTGCACACACATTACGAATGTGTCGCGTGTGTAACAGATTAAAAAAATCTCTTTATATTTAGAAAATCCTTCTGCGTCCTTCTGACCTATTGCTCTTTGTCTGCAGGCTGTTATGTTATTAGCATGAAGAATTCCTCTGATTCTATTCAAACACTCTCCGACTCTCCATATTTTTTCTGTCTCCGGCTTCAGAAGACGTATTACACCTCACAGTGAGACTACCCACACACTATTACACACACAATCTCACACACAAGGTCCTCCACCTGAGACCCAGTGCATTGCAGAGACAAATGTCTGCCTTCCCTCACATTATGCACCCCTTTGCATAATGGGCTTCACTTTCTGACATTGTATTGAATGTGCACACAAAAGCACACACTCCTTGTGTCGTCTACTGGTTACTGTACAGCAGGCATCAGAAACTGGTGGTCTGGGGGCCAGAAGTAGCCCATGGTCTAATTTTGTGCAACACCCAAAGTGAACACGGAAAAAGACTCTGAAAACCATAAAATGACAGCAAAAATGAACCAAATGACAGCAAAAATGAACCAAATGACAACAAAAATGACTAATAACTTGCTAAACACTAACCAAAATACACAGAATGGCAGGAAATGTACAAAATATCAATACACAGTGACAGAAAAATACTCAAAACCACACCAAAAACAAACAAAATTATGACAAAATTTACAAAAAGGACCAATAATCACACTCTAAACATAACAAAAATCTACAAAAATTACTAACCAAAATACACAGATTTGTAGAACATAGATTAAACATCAAAACAAAGACACAAGATGACTCCAGAAACACACAAAATACACAAAACCACAGTAAAAATAAACAAAATGACAGCACAAATATACAAAAATAACTATTAACATGCTAAACATTAACCAAAACACACAAAATGACAGAAATAAACACATAATCACAGTAAAAATACACAAAATGACAGCAAAAATATACAAAAATGACTGGTAACATGCTAAACACTAACCAAAATACACAGAATGGCAGGAAATGTACAAAATATCAATACACAGTGACAGAAAAATACTCAAAACCACAGCAAAAACAAACAAAATTATGACAAAATTTACAAAAAGGACCAATAATCACACTTTAAAGATAACAAAAATCTACAAAAATTACTAACCAAAATACACAGATTTGCAGGACATAGATAAAACATCAAAACAAAGACACAAGATGACTCCAGAAACACACAAAATACACAAAACCACAGTAAAAATAAACAAAATGACAGCACAAATATACAAAAATAACTATTAACATGCTAAACATTAACCAAAACACACAAAATGACAGAAATAAACACATAATCATGGTAAAAATACACAAAATGACAGCAAAAATATACAAAAATGACTGGTAACATGCTAAACACTAACCAAAATACACAGAATGGCAGAAAAATATACAAAATATTCAACAAAATACACAAAATGACAGAAACTTATTCAAAACTACAGCAAAACCACACAAAATGATGACAGTTTACAAAAATTACGAATAATAACACTCTAAACGCTAACCAAAATACACAGAATGGCAGATGAATATACAAAACCACAGAAAGCAACATACAAAATGACCAATAATACACTAAACACTAAATAAAATACACAGAATGGCAGAATTTTTTTTTTTAAAAAAACACAAAAAGGCAACAAAATGACTCAAAACACAGTTAAAATCCCCCATTTGTTATTTCCTGTGTTAATGCTCAGATTGCTCATTATTCCAAATGTGACCCTTGGATCAGAAAATCACATTTTCGTGGCCCCCACTGTGTTAAAAGTTTCCCCTCTCTGCTGTACAGACTCTAATCTGCATTTGTGTATTGAATAGCATCTTTGCCCCAACCATGGCTGTGATCCTGGCTGCTTTTCAGATACATTCGCTACATTACAGAGACATGCTAATGATATCTGGTAATGCCCCATGCTGCTTTGAAATTCACAACGAGTTTGAAGTCATACGTGCATGCAAAGGAGAGCAATAGAGCGATCCTGATGGGAGTCATTTGGACTCTTTATAGTGTGTGTGTTTGTGATATTGAACACGCTGTACGGTGGGTTGACCCCCTTTGATAGCACAGATTAAAGGTTTGACGGCTGGCCTCGTGTTGTGCTCATGTGCTCGACGCTTATTGTACACACGGCTGTCGTATCGGTTTGTGTTTAAATGAATGAAGAGAGAATAGAAAGCAAGAGGAAACACATTCAAAGAAAACCGTTTTTTTAAAAGTAATAAATACCAAACACGCACAGAGACATAATGGGAAAAGTTACAAGATAAACTAACGGAAAATAAAAACAGTGAAATCAGCGGGAATAGATTTAGGTATATCATTTACTCCAAAGTGGATTTTGTGTTAATATTTTAGCGCAGCTACATTAGAGAGCCACGAATGACTCTCTGGTTTTTATGAGCTTCTTTGCAACATTCCGGCTAATGTTTGTCATTTTCTTTATGAAAACATTAAATCTGCATGAGCTTAAACCACTAATAGCCAGTGCATGCATGATGCATGCTTGCTTTATTTTGTTTTTCTGGCTAAACCTTATCTGCTGCAAAGCATCTCTGTATAGCTATGTAGCTCTTCTTCTTCATGAGGTGGACCAACATGTTTGTAATCTGATTATTATGAAGGTCAGCGCATACAAAACGCTTTATTTCCATCCATTCGGACCTATTATGGTAATGTCTGTGTTGATTATGTTTCTCCATTAACCCATTAGGACTGATAGCAACATGAATTTTTTCCCCTATTGTAAAGGGAATGCTTTTAGTCAATGCTGGAATTACATCATGTTTTGCCAAAAGCTCATAAATATAGGTAATACTCATGAATATAAGTAAACTTGTATATAGTTTTTGCATTAACACAGTATATTTGGAGTTTTGTGTTGTATATTTTGTCCAATGTCATATAGAAACCTTGTTAATGCATCTAAAATCTAAATAGTCAAGTTTGATACCGACTGGCAGTGTGTATAATGTTTGCTGTAGGACGTTAGTTCTATTTCTATTGAAGCTGCTATAAAGGTGAAAGGTATTACACAGCTGTTCTGGGACCACAGAAAGTTCTTATTTGGAGAATAAAATCAATGAATCAATACAAATTGGGGCATTTATTCACAAGAACAGACATGTTTTGAACAGTAAAAGACTACATATAAAACAAAGAAATACTGATAATTGGGATATTTTAATTAAACCATACTTATTTTTGGAGGTGCTGTGAGAAAGAGAAGTCAAGTAATTCAGCAACTGATGATCAGCAATAATCGGAACTCGAATCGATCATCGTTAATCAAAAATAATCAGAATCGAATCTAATGGTGACGTGTCTGCGTTTAACAAACTCCTCTCGACCATTACTTTACAGCCTTGACTTTAAATGTCCGCTGCTTACGTGAACGACTCGCCACACCCTCTTGTGGCGCTCAAGGGTATTGCAAGAGTGAGCCGCGAAATGTACGAAATATTTTTGAAGAAAAACAGTAAAGGAAATGCAGCAGGAATTTGGAAAAGTACACACGAAACAGGCAAATTTAAGGCATTGATACATAAAAACTACCCACTGAACACTGCATGTGTGTGGTTCTACCAATGTCTCCTGTCTGACTTCTGGTTTGGGAGTTCACTGTTTGACTTTGGAAGGTTTGACTTTGACTTATCCTCTGCTTTCCTCGCAGGTGGCCCCCAGAGGAGCTGAATCTCGGCCTGAGCCACGCTACGAGGAAATAGACCGGCAGTACCCCACACAGCCCAGGTGAGACCTGTGTGTGTGTGTGTGTGTGTGTGAAATTAAATGATAACTCCTTGCCATCCCTTCCTTTCAGTGTTTCAAACTCTCTCTCCAACACACACACATGCACACACACACACACACATGCACACACACACAGCACCGACTAATCCTATTTGGAGTTTCTAATTAAATCTGTAGTGTTTGCCTTGGGAGCGTCTACTCATCCTAGGAATAAGAGTGATCAACTCTCCTGAGAGCTGAGTCTTGACAGGAGGATCTCACACTCAGATGCAGACATGGGTTGGCCCCCCTAAAGGAGGGTCCACCCCCCCCCCCAAACTATGGTTGGCCCCTCTGCTGTGTCTTTAATAAAACAATCGTCTGGTCATATAGATGTACATCCACCACCTACAGGGTAGTGTTTGTGAACAGCATTTTCTTTCAATCTTCTCCCCCCGATGGCTAAGTGGACCGTGGAGTGATTTGTTACAAGATGAGCAGAAAGAGGCAAAGTGGGGACACGCGCATGAAAAAAAAAAAAAAAGAGTCATTTCACGGGTTATTGCTCCTCCTGATACGTCAGACCTCAGGGAGCACAGACGTCAGCACCGGCTCACGAAGGGACAAAGCCCACCAAGAATCTGAGGGAAAAGGCACTTAAATGAAGGGGTGTGGCCTTGGACTTCAGTGACAGAACAAATGAGACGCCGCGGACGCTGAAAGATTTAGATCGGGCCTTGAAGAGCTTCACTTTCACTCAGTGTTCCGCAAACTGTAACGATGAGTTTAATATTCCATTAGATGATGTAATCTTTCAGGCATAAAGGTCAAACATTTGAGAAGAAAACTACACGTAACAGATTCAATCTTTCCTGGAGTTTTTTTTTTTTTTTTAAATTTTGAAACAATAGCTGTGATAATCATATTGTGGCATTTTTAAAAAGAATTAAAAATTAAAAATGTATTTATGTTGATTGTTCCATAAGAAGGCCGATTTCAATTGATCTCGTTGCCATGTCGGGTGTTGAACTTTATTCTCACTGGTCAATAATGAACGTTGTGTAGTTTCCAATCAATAATTAATCAAATATAAATAAACTCAACTACACATGCTGCGTTTACGGAGAAAATGCACCTGAGAATTCAGTATGAATGAGTATGAGCTTCTCCTGTGAGCTCTTTCAAATACAATTGATACAATGTAAAATACTAAGTTTTTATGTTGCCATAGCAACCCCCCCAAAAAAGTTTGGCGAAATCTTTGGATTAAAATTTTTAAAAAAAATCCAAAAGCACAAACGGAAAACTGTGAGGAGTTATGTGCAGAAAAAATGTTGGGATATGACAAAAATAATGAAACACTGCCTGTAATAGCCCTAGAAATATACATGTATTTATGTTACAAGTCTTGGGATTAAAATTGATGTTAGACCAGATGTTGCTTGTGAAGTTTGAGAGATTTTGTGCTGAGTCACTGATCTCCCCATGCTTCTGTCGTCACTTATTGTCCTGAATGTTGGACCCAGTCTGTGAGAACCTGATGGCGGATGCAAGTGGAGTCAAGTCTTTGGATACGCGCTCGATAGGTCCAACGCTGCCAACAATGATTCACATTTAAAATGAGTTCATTTCCTCAAGTGATGTTCCTATTGTTGTTTAACTGGTGTTAGTCTCTGCTTTGAAGTATTTTAGGCCTGAGACCCAATGGAAATGATCTACTTTAAATGCACATGGGGCTGGTAACTCGCTTCTGGGAACAGCAGTGAAGCAGAAAAGCAGAGAGAGAAAGGATTCCAGATAGAGTTGGAGCTGTTGTATTATGGTTATGTTGAAAGATCTGAAGTCCTCAGTTGGCCAGAAGTCCTCTGACAGTCCCACGCATACAGAGAAGGAAGAGCAGTGGGAGGGGAACGCAGCTATATTTTAGCAATGAGTCTTTTATTTAATCTAAAGGGGGGAAAAAGTGAGTGAGTGAGCGGGCACAGCGGTGAATTGAATGCATTTTTCAAAGTGGAACTGAACTTTGTGCAAAATCCCCCCAGGGGCAGCCATTATTGAAAGCCATTTCCTCTCAAAATGAGTGCGGCTCCACCATTGGCCTGGCTCTCATTAGCATACATTTGGTCTGCCTTTGTGTGGAGCCGGCTGGAGCTGCAGCTGGAGGGGTGAGAGTGATGGTTGAGTGTGCACGGATGCTGTAGCCTGGCATTGCACTGCAGTCTGAGCTGGAGGCATGGCCATAAGGCAACGTTAGCATGTGAAAATGGACGTATCAGATAAAAAAGTTACATTCCACATTCCTCGGAAAGTCTTTCTTCTGAGTTTATTTTGTCCAAACTTTTCCTGGCTGTCCTTCCTTGTCGCTTCTTTCTTTTGCACCTAAATGGTAGAAATCTCAGGACTGATGGGAAAAAGAAATGGATCTGAGCCTGGGATGTACTGCTGAGAATGACTGTAGAGCAGCCAACAGGCGAGAGATGAATTCTGGGAAAGAGGATTTGGAGAAGGAGCTCAAAGTGTCAGCATGAAGAGGTTTTGCCCCAGGGATGGTGATAGTGCTACTTTGGCTCCTGCTTCACTCTGCACCGGCCATTAGTGGGTCGGATAGGACACACACACACACACACACACACACACACACACACACACACACACACACAGAGAGAGAGAGATGGCCATATGGAGAACATTAACATCATTACCAATTCAAAGGCGCAGGTCATGGGCGCGGCGACCCAGCCCAGGTTATCCAATCAGAAGACCCCGTGACCCCCCCCCACCACCACTAAGGTGATTGGATTAGGAGGTCAGGTTAGCTCGGCTACAATGCTGGCCGCCGATTATAATTGGCTGATTAATGCGCAGCTGATGGAGCCTCGTGACCCAACGGAACAATGAAGACCCAGACACGTGTGTGTGTGTGTGTGTGTGTGTGTGTGTGTGTGTGTGTGTGTGTGTGTGTGTGTGTGTGTGTGTGTGTGTGTGTGTGTGTGTGTGTGTGTGTGTGTGTGTGTGTGTGTGTGTGTGTGTGTGTGTGTGTGTGTGTGTGTGTGTGACTAAACAACAATTCAACACTGGGTTAAGGTTTTCACATCGGGATCTGATAACGATGTTGTGCGTTGCAGCGTTTGGTCGATGGAACAAAAACGAGAAGTTTGTCACCATATTATACCAGCTGCACGATATTGGATTTTTGGCTGATATTCAATATGCCGAAACTTTACAACTTATTTGGCCGAGGCCAATAGATTTGCCCCCACAGATCACCTAATTCACATTTGGCAAACTCGAGGCTCGTGGGCTGAATTCAGCTCTTTAGAGCATCTAATTCGGCCCACAGCAGAAAGCAAAAAAGTCAGAGAAACCATGAATCTTTGCGGAAATTACCAAGTAATTCAGTTGTGGATATCTCCAAATTACCATAATACATAAATTCAATGAAACTCCACAATAATTTCAGGGCTCACATTTTCCCCATGCTTATTGTATATCACATGATGGGAGTCATTTTTAATCTCAAACTGTAAAAAGAACCACATTTTTCCCCAATCCTGCAATTTTCTTCAAATGATTCAACAAAATGTCCACAAATTACATAAAAATGGGCCATAAATGAAATGAACTGAAAGTGAAGATCCTGCTTTGATGTTATGAGTGCTGCACATATTTTATCATTTATTTATACGTAGAACTGCAAACTAGAGCACAATAATAAATAAATTACAAATTTTCCCACCTAAAATCTGCGTCCCACTTCAAATGAGCAGCTCCGTATTTGGCCCCTGAACTAAAATGAGTGTGACACCCCTGATCTAAATGCTGTTGTGGAATTAACGTACAGAATTATTATACGTACTGTTTATCATGTTGGCATGCTGGCAAATGCAGACATAAGACAAAAGAATAAAATAATAATGTAAATCCGTGTATCATTAGTTCATTATGAAACAAAAACATGAAAAGCGGAAAAAAAAAAACACTCATTATTTGATATTCGTTTCCAAAACCAAAATGAAAAAACGGAAAACGCCTTGTTTTTCAAATTCAAGATCTTTTGCTTCGGTGCAGAAAATGAAAAACGAACACCTTCATTTGTTTTCTTCATTACCAATTGGCCAAAGTACGTGACCCGGAAGTGAAGTGTTACACATTCCTCAATATCTTTAGCTCTGCAACACTTAAGAGTCTCTAAATCCTCTGAAATGTCCGTGAGGAGGTTCTGTGCCCAACACCAGCTAAAGCGAAAAGGACACGTTTCGGATGCACAGTTGGAAGCGGCGATCTTGCCATACCGAACTTCCGTTAGCATAGTCGTCGGATGAGAGTACACTTCAAAGTACAAATCGGCAATGGAGAAAATGAATGTGTTCGTTTTTCATTTTCTGTAACGTGTCAATAACTTTGAGCATCACTAATATATATATATATATATATATATATATATGTGTGTGTGTGTGTGTGTGTGTGAAGAGCCCAACGTTTGCTGCTTTTAAAACTCTGTCCTTTGTTACTGACACAAGCCTTGCTCGTAAAAGTGCCTGAGTCATCAAAAACAGACCACGCTGTAGCTAAATATAGCATCAATGTCTCCCATAATGTTTGTGGGCCAAAAATAGAGTTGATTTGGATGTTTTTAGCTTCCACTTTGACCCCGTGTGATGGTAGGATGTGATCAGTTTGTCGTTTTTATTGAGATATAGAAGAGGGTCACATGTGAACACTTGTGATTATTGTGGTCTCAACGTCTTTTCTCTTTCACTCTCCTCACATGTTCTGATCTGTGTGTGTGTTTGCAGTCAGTTCTGTAGTTGAGCTTCTGCTCTCGCACTGACAGAAATGCTCTTATCAAGCTCTCTGGCCCTTCTTATAAAACAAGGGCCAACTTTGCAGCATTTCTCTGCATGTCGAGTGTCCCTGGAGAACTCTTCACTGACCTTCTGCTGAAGTGCACAAGCACACTTGTCAGACTTTGCAGCCACTTTGCTTTCTCTGCCCGTGTGTGTGTGTGTGTGTGTGTGTGTGTGTGTCTGCACATGGACCTTTTTCACCTGCCCAGGTTGTGTCTGCTCGAGCCTAATGAGCTACATGATGACTGGACACATCCACTGACATGGAACAGAACACATCATTCTTTATTTTGGATTCCAACCTTCTTATTTTGGAGCTTTTCTTCCTGTCTTCCCATCCCGCTGCCTTTCACAACATCATAACCGCTCCACCAGCTTCTCCTCAGCTATCAGATAAATAAATTACCTTTCAACTTCACCAACCGGGTTAAGGTTATTGTCTTTGTAATTCATTTAATTTTCAGGTTCAGGAGAGTTTGGAGCGAGGCATTTCTTTCCATTTGGCCCCTAGCAGCTGGCGATGACACAGGATACACAATAATTGATTTAAAAAGTCGACACTGGCCTCTTTTATTGTGAAATAATGACTATAAATAAGCTGCCCAGGAGTTTTCAAATCGTTGGAATCATTGCACAGGTTATTAGTTTCATTCCCCCATGAGATGTCGTGACCCTTGCTTCTCCACGGGGCCGTTATGATGCAGCGGGCCCCTCAGTGTGCAGACTCAGTGGTGTTTGTATCCGTACACAGAGGAATGTAATGGAATCAGCCATCGGGAATGAAAGCGCTATAACCAGCTCCATCACACGCACAGCTGAGGCTCAGCCTGCTTTTCCTTCGTATATATCCCAGATTCAGCCAATCCTGTTTGTCACTATTATTCTGTCTCTACGTTTTATTTCTCTATTTGTGTTTTCATTCCGTCCTCCCCTCTCGCTCGTTTCTCTCCCACCGTCTCGCAACTTCGTCGACGGAAGAAATGAAATCATCGCAACATAAATAAAACAAAAGGTACACACTCCGAGGCCTCTGTGTTTCCTGTGAGCTCGCTAAGGAATGCACAGAGCGAAAATGTAAAAGCGTGTGTCACATTCAAGCTGAAAATATGAATGGACAGGCGGTGCATAATGTAGGGGCAACACTGGATGCAAATAGTTAAACAGAATTCAATGCAATCTTTGGAGAAAATTGAAGCTAATTCAAACTGCAGAGAGCCAAAAGGTTTCCGCATCAGGCATCTGTTTCTACCATCAACTGTTACATGATCGCTCTGCCTGTTTTACAACTGTCCAAAATAATAACTCTGACCATTAACCCTCCGTCCAATAGCTTCCCGACGTGTCCAGGGCGCATTTTAGACGCTTGGAAATGAGCTTAATGGAAAAGTTTGGAAAGTGTTTGTCCCCGTCTCTCCTCACCTCTTAATATCTGCACCTAAACACACAGTTACCTGCCACGGATGCTGTACACAACCTCTGTCAGTGCTCAGTATAATGTTGTAAAGAATGTAAACACGGCCTCATTTGGCAGAAAAACAGGAGTCGACAGTTTTCTCCGCTGTTGTTGACGTAGGCGGGTTCGGTTAGCAGAGCAGAGTCCGAGCTTCTAATGATTGTCCTGAGACTTTAACCCTCCTCCAAATATTACAAACACATTTTACCCTTGGGGTCCGTCTGACCCCAGAGATAACTGCCTCCAGAAAATTGTTGACCAAGTTTTTGTTTCAGGCACTTTGTTTATTTTTTCAATACATAAATAAGCTCTTGATAAATGAAACTCAGACCTGTTCTCTAGCGCCACCATCATGCAAAACATTAAATTTTAGAATTATTGCATCTTAAAAATCTTTCATCCACATCTTTTCTGATTTGTGATGCACATTTATGACTCTCACAGAATGAACCATATTGATTGATGTTGGTGACCCCTCTTTCCTTTCATAAACATATTTACTTATCTCTTTTTTTGTAACATATTTGGGGTTTTTACCTTTAAAGTCCTCTGTCTCGGACACATTTCACTTTCACTGTGAAAGAGCTGTTCCAAAACCTCATTGACAGTCAACCTTTTCTTAGGAGACTTTTTCAAGAGAGCGAGAGAGAGAGAGAGCGCATGCAGATTGCAATACGATCAGCTCAATGACGAATGATTTGGAGAATCTTTTACATTTGCTCCTCCCTTAGTTTGCATAAGCTATCAACACATGGGTCACACACAGACAGACAACTTTTACACAAATTGACCCCGGAGGAACACGAATGCGTGCAAAATCCATTCAGCACATTGAAAAATTATCATTGTGATCATTTTATACTTAAATTATTGCACTCATTAAATTAGGAAAAGTCAAGAAATATGAAGCAAAAAAAACAAAGTTCTTATTTGAATGATAAACATTGAATGGGGTCAAGGTGAAAGAAAAACCAATTCAAGGAATGTGGATAATGCATGAATAGGTGAAACCATTTTTAAATCTATAAAAGAACCATAAACAATCACTGTATCCAAATGATGACACACTAAATATGAATGCACGGGCGCACCTATTAAACGCTGAGGTGCAGCAGCTGTTTGGTTTACGGCGCCATTAATATATTGTGCGCGCAGTGCGTTTCTGCGGCAGACGTGCTCACACGTGTACCCGCGTGTTCACCTCATCTCGGCAAAAGTTAATGAATCCAATCTCCGAATGTCACTTAATTGACTTTCAAGTCAACAAGCGTCTGAGCATTAATTTTGTGTGAACGCTCGAGGACAGAAACTCTGCACGTGCGCATAATCATGTAGATTCTCCATGAAATGCATAAAAATAAACACAGGGTTCAGTCATTTAGTCAAAACAGTTTTTACGTCGACACAAAAATGTATCCATGCAAATGTGAAGACTGAATAAAAATCAAACAAACGCAGATTGTCTGATTGAAACGCAGAAAGCTGAAGGTTGGAGGGCTTTCCATAACATGGAGGGTTGCAGTCCTGCATGTTTATCGGATATTATCCACTTTAGCGTATTTGCCCGTTCAGGGATAAAGAAATTACTTTCATAGACATACGTTCATAATTCCTTATAAAACATGAAACGTGGCGCCGCAGCTTGTCAGAAAATAGGATTAACTTTTAATAATAGGCAGTTGACATTTATTATCAGCTCATTTATCTGTGCACAGTCTGGCCTGGAGTTTCTATCCCAGCTGTTCTTTGCTTTGTTGTTGTTTTTTACTCAGACTTTTTATATAAAGTTGTAAGAATGGGTTTAAACTCATATCAAAAAACCTTTATTGTGTGTGTATGTGTGTTAGTGTAAAGATCTAAGCTGTGTACATGCCACAGTGTTTTCCCACTTTAATCAACGTGTGGATGGGTTTGTGCCTGACAGAGACATATGATTATTTTCCAGCTGGTTATGAGGACTGGGGGAGTGAATGGGAGCAATGACGGATCGGGATTTTAGCTAAAGGGAGGGGCATAATTTCCTCTTTCCATTTCCTTGGGGCAGGTGCGAGACAACCTCACAAGCGCCCCCCCCCCAACAAAAACCCAGATACCTCAGTGTCATAAGGCAGAAACACACACACATTCTGTGTAATCATACACTGCCAGCACACATTCACATGCATAACTGTGGTTCTAATACACACACACCCACACACACACACATACACACACACACCGAGGGACAGACAGGTGTCTCATCTGCAGACAAAAACAACTTCCTGTTGCTGATGGTAGCTTCCCTAAAGCTGTGTTCCTCACTGAATCCCTGATGGTTGTTTAGAATTCCACAAAGTGTGTGTGTGTGTGTGTGCGTGTACTTGTTTGGCAGCTGAATAGAAACACACCTACGTTCTGCTTGTCTCTCATTGTCATGAGTTCTTTTCAAAGCAGATTAGCGTTACTTGCGGCGTTCACTTTAATTGTCATTGTAGACGACAAAACTACATCTTAATCCAGCGGGAATCTGCCATGTTTGGCACGGGTTATTTTCCAGCGAAGAAGTAACAGCTGTGCTAGAAATATCCTCCAATTATTATTTTTTTCCCAAGATAACTGTTAAACAACATGATCGTCTATACAGGAGCTCAGTTTATTTTAACTTCACTTTCCTTTGGTAATGCCATTTGTGCTGCTTACATAAGTTAAGGAGTAAACAAATATGTCCTTCTGACACTTTGATTTATGGACACAGGCATGTCCTGGGGTTGCAGGAAATGCTGCTACGTTCACTCATCATTTATGTTGCATTCAAAAACCGCAGGCATCCAATGTGGTTTCAGGACGTTCACACTAAACCCCTAAAGCATCCGTCCACACCAGGATGAGGCCAGCTGTATGACCTGGGGATTTGGAACCCCCAACGGGTCACTGAGGCCCGTGGACCCCCTAATCTACCCCCCGCTCCAGCTGCTTTGCCGGACACACGCTGATCATAGATTACCCAGAGTTCCTCAGAGCCTCCTCTGTTCACTTCCACCCAAAGTTTCAACATATGGGCAGTGAGAACGATACAGTATAACATTATAAGCATATTTAAATTAATACACTTCATTTATGGTTTCAGGCCAACTACTGAATAAAGATCTTCTTCACAATGTCCAATGAGAATTTAACCTTTAATGTAAAACTACAATTACAACTTTCAAGTTACAGTTTTGACCCTTTTCCTGCTAATATATATGTGGCGGTTGGTGAATCTATGGCCAAATTTGAAGCCGAACTATACATTAAGACTTATTAATTATTATGGCAGAGAAACGATTGTGTAGAGTCCATAAGGAGCTGATGAATGGGTTTCTGAGGTGATGGAAAGATAAGTGCAGCAGGAAGCGCACAAGGAGAAGAAGAACAAAGGATGATAAGGGAGGAAAAGAGGAAGCCAGGTGTGTGTTTGTGTGGCCCTGAGTGAAGCCCTGGATCCAGGTGTTCCCCCTCCTTCATCCACACATCACTCCATCCCTCTTCCTCTCCTCCTCATCGTCTCCCCCGGTGGCCTTCACCATTTAATCTGGATTAATGAGGGAGCTGACCTTCGTGTCTGTCTCTGGTCGCCTCCTTCCACTTCTTGCTGGTTTTTTCTCATGAAGGGACTCTTTACCCAGACTCCTCAGCTCTTCCTCCATATTCATCTAAAATCATATCTTGTTCTCCCACTCATTCCTTTTGACATTTCTTCTTGGTTTTTTTTCCACAACCTCCCGCCACTCTCTCTCCTTCCTCGCCTTCATTGTTGGGACAACTTGTGGATCCTGTCCCACTGCTAGATTTGGGTGGTCAAGCTTCCCACTAAGAAAAAAATTTGCTACACACACGCACCCACACACATACACACTCATATATAGGAATTAACGTCACCAGCTCTTAAATATCCTTTAGGAGCGACGGCGAGTTCAGACGCACACTCGCTCAATCTGTGCTACCTAATCTGTGGTGAGTGACTCGCTCTAATTGGCCAGTCAACAGGTGCTGAGCCGGACCCCAGGGACGGACCGGAGGAGACGGTGGGGTTTGGTTACAGAACAAGGGAGACGCTAAGCTCAAGGCTTCTGTGTAATAACTACAGTGAGAGCCATTGTTGATGGTGGTGGAGGGGCCAGTAAATATCCAAATCTGTTTGACTATTCTTTGATCTAATGCAAGAGTTTAGGATTGTCCAGGAAATTTACAACTTAAAATTTTCCAAAAAGTGCTGCAGGAAAACCTAAAAATACAATCTGGAGTTGACTTAGCCGTAATGTCTGGTTAAAAAGTTATTTTATTTTCACAACTTAACGCCACATGCAACCGCCACACCGTCTCCCTGTTTGTGTTGCGATAGCTAAAAGAAATATAAGCCAAACTAAAGGGTTAAACACATTTCCTTGTGTTATCTAGTACATGTTTATCTTGTTTTGTCCCCCCTTTGAATGACTTGTGCACTGCAGAGTCAAAGCGAACACAAAAAAACAACAAAAGTTTGTGCTCGGAATCCGTCGTGGGTGTGACATTCATCATTATATCCAGTGTAAAGTGCAGGTTTTAACGAGGAACGCATGAACACCAGGTCTCCTCAGGTGCTTTGTTAACCGCTGACCTATGGCTGATTGAGGATTGTTGCAGACAAACGCTCAGAAGGGGATCCAATTAAAGGACATTGGCCAGAAAAGGCTGAATCAAACTATCTGCTACAAAACGGCTTCTGTATCAGAACAATGGTACAATGCTTGGTAATCATTTTAGTGTTTGTCAGTGAGACTTGGATGCTGCAAGAGCAAGGTCACCGTTCTGAAAGGTAGGAAAGTTTTGCTTCGAGCGAGCTCATACAAAAAACGTTCTACAGGTTTTTATTTTCGATTGGTTTAATCCCAACGTCAGTGTCACTCAACACTGGGAGCAGCACATGAGATGGAAAGCATTTGATCTAAAAGTTCACGTGTCGCCTTACTCAGAGGTTTCTCCCCTAATCACCCCCAGCTAGTCCGAGGGAACCAGAGACCTCCAGCTGGCTGCCTGGTTATTGCTACACACACACACACACACACACACACACACACATTCTTTCACTCACAAGCTCAACTCACACACTCAACCTCAGATATGCTTACCAAGGCATTTGCTGTTATCTCCTGGCATCTCTCCATCCACAGCCCTCCCACATTTGGATCTCGCCAAGGCCGCAGCCTCGCCACGTAAACTGAAGAACAGGAGGAAGCTTTACCTCAAGGGAAGGCCAAATCTCTGGCACGTCCTCTGCCCGACACCAGTTTAAACCACTGTTATCTCCTGCATCTGTCTGTGTTTGGGAAAGTTTGGGTCTGTGTTATCCTCGCTGCATAGGCAGAGATTGAGATTGTTGTCAGGAGGGGCAAAAGAAAAAAATAAAAATACATATATAGACAATTAGTAACACAATTGTTAATGTTGATTACAAATATTTGTGTCGACGCGTCGTTTAATGTTGTGGATGAATGCTAAAATCAGGCCGGTGGCTGCTTTCTTGCTTTATTTTTGTGAAGAAGTATTGCGCAACAGAAGAAGAACCAACCTAAAGTCTTAAAAGTTTGGGACCATTTCACTGGAAATAATACATTACACAATCTACAACAAATGAATTCATATGTATTTTGTACAGTCACTGTGTTTTATGGCACTTAAAATATTTCTTTATATTATGTACATTATATTAAGAATTGTATTTTTTGAATTAATTTGGAACAACTGTACTGCAAACTTTTGACCACTGGGGGGGCGGCCAATACTCCCCCTGGCCCCTGCAAATTTCGCATATGCCTCGCTGCCGAATTATTTAAATTTTTTTATCTTCCAGGAGGGATCCCTACGATTATCCCAGACCACGAGACCCAGGTCCACACTACATCGACCCTAGCCGTGTGCCAGGAAATCAGCCCCAGCAGCGCTACTACCCCGGGTCTCCCCAAACTGGTCAGCATCAGCACCGCGCAGCCGTGAGGCAGGACGTCCCCCCATCGCCCTCCACGGGGCGCAGAGAGCGCCACTACTACGAAGCAGCCGGTGGTCTAGTGGACAACTACCGGAACGCCAGCCCCGATAGACACGTCAATGCCAGGGAGCGGTACGCTAGCCCCGAGCGTCGCCGCTACGGAGACGAGAGACAGCCAGACCCGAGACGGAAGAACCCAATGGTGGGTGCCGTTTAAGGAAGACAGGGACAGCTAGGGCAGGTACTTAACATCTCACACACGCACACGTGGATGTAGTCATCGTAAGCTGCTGGTGTGTATGTGGGCGTGTCAGTGTGGGCGTGTCAGTGTACAAAATGTATAGTTCTGTGGTTTCCATCATTAATACAAACCATAGTTTTTAACAAACCTCTACATTCTTCCACAGTAAGTCAACATTGTTGTTTTGTTTTGCTGAAACTTGTTTTCTAACTACTGTCTGTATTTATACATATATATAGCTGTGTGTGTGTGTAATAAAGTATATAAGATTATACAATTTATATTATAGAAAATAAGTTAAAGGTGAGTGATAACAGAGATGTAAGTTTATATATAAAGAACAAACCGAGTGCCAAATGTTGAGGGGAAAAAAACAGGAATGACTTGTGGTTTTTTGTTGCAAAAGTTGATCAAACTGAAGGAAACGCAGTGGATCACCTCGACCACAACAGAAACAGGATGGACGATGAAGCCGACAGATGTGACAAAGGAAGTTCCTCCCCCTTCAAAGTGTCTTCTCGCCCTTGATCTTTTGTCGCTCGGACTTCCTTCACATCCTGCCATCGCACTGGAATTTTTGGAGATTTTGCCTTCAGTCCGATCGGATATGTTCATGTGCGTTTTGTTGTGTATGTGATTGTGATTGTGCATGCTTTGCAGAAACAGTGAGTTATTGAGATTTTGAATAGAATGTATAACTTTTGATCCACGGGCCATTCGACACGTCGTTGCTGAAAGCACTGAAATGTAATGCGACAGAAGCGATTTGCTTAAACTTGCTGTCATAGAGGTGCATGATTTTGTTTTGTTTTTTTAAAACAGTTTTTTTTTTCCATTAAATATTTTTTTGTGAAATGTACAATTTATTGTTTCCTATTCACAAATGATCAAAATGTGCAGATTCCAAACAGCAGCAGTGACTCATGGCTTTAAAAATCCATTATAATCTTTAGCTTAATTTCTCTCTGCACAATCTCCTGATTTATTTGCCCTGTTAGATGACTGATAAGAGAAGCCTGCATTCTGATAATGACTAAATCATCTTCAACAATTACAGGCAGGAAAATCTCCACTAGAAAATGATTACTGCCCAATTTGCTTTCAGAAGTTAAGATGGCACTGATTGGTGAAATTAGACTTGAAATAGGGAATAATTAGAGTGCAAGGAAGGCTTTTTTCTATCAGTTAATGTTTAATTAGCGTCAAAGCCAATTGGGACCAGGCCTCTACTCTCCTCTGTAACCTTCTCCTGTCTAAGCCCAAACACGCCCTTCAAAAACTGCTGAGTCATTGTTTGATTTACAACAATAAAATAGCAAAACATCTCCTTTTAAATAGACTCTAACTGAAGCTGTGGATGAGTAACAGTGGGATGTTGAATGCTTGTTGTTGCATAAATGTGTTCATGCGTCGCTTCCCGAAACAATGGTGCAGTTCTTTCATGAGCTGGAATAGATTAAAGCAAGGTAAACAGAGCTGTCTACTCGCCATCCTGAGGATGCAGCTCCACAGAAGCTCCAACGTGAGCTCACGTGGAGACGCCAGATTTCAAAACAAATCTCTAATTTAGGATAGATCCGCTCTCGTTTTAATCCAATAACGCAATGGCCTCAATATTGTGATGCATCTCTGATAAAGGGGATGACGTGTCATGATTTATAATGGCATCATGCAAAGAGTGAAATGTTGGATGATTTAAAACACATTCGGACTGCGTTTCTGTTTCATATACTTTATTATCCCCAACAGGAAGGCAGGCAGGCAGGCAGAGAGGCTAAGGAAGTAGCAGCAGATGATAAGCAATACCTTTCTGAGGTGAGCAGTCACACAGCAGCCACTTGGACTTCAGACGTCCCTTTAAACATCGTCATTAGGGTCGAAACTCATCAAAGTGCAGTTAAAACACCCCAGATCACGTCTATCACTGTTTGTAAAACAAGGCAAATGTATTTGTTTAGCACATTTCATACACAAGGCAATTCAATGTGCTTTACATGGATAAAAAGTGCAATAGAAAACATTCAATAGCATAAAAATCATTAAGAACATTCAAATCAGTGGTAAAAACATTTAAAATCATCTGTAAAAACATTAAATCAACAATATGATTCAAAATCTCCCTCTCAGTCGTACGCAGTAGAGATTTAAAACGTTTTCACATTGGATGCTGATTTGTTCCAATTCTCTGCAGCAACTAAAAGTAGTGTCACCATGTTTACTGTGAACTCTGGGCTCCACTATCTGACCTGTATCCATAGATCTGAGAGACCTGCTGGATTCAGACCTGACTAACATCTCACTGATGTATTCTGGACCCAAACCCATTCAGAGATTTATACACCAGCAGCAGAACTTTAAAGTCTACTGTGAGGCTGACTGGGAGCCAGTGTAAATGTTTTAAAACTGGACTAATGTTCTGGTTAAGAGTTTCAGACTTTACTTTTTAAAGATGGAGACTCGAGGTACTCGCTGACAGCTGTCCTCTTTGTAGCCGTGCTCTCGCGGTGATCAATGTGCTGGTATCTCCTCGGCCCTCGCTCTTCACACAGATGGAAACACAATCTGTAGCACTTAAGCTGTGCTTAAAGGAATAAACCCAGTAGGAAAACAGCCTTCGCCAAGTACTTGTGGTCAGTTTCCTGCCAGAGATGATAAACAAATGTCCGAGAATTAATTGTATTTCACGCCCATCGACTAAAAGCCTTGAAACGGCTGTCAGGAGCAGTCGGCTGAATCACCCATCTCAGTGAAATTACGTGGCGGGTTCATGATGTGTGCGACTTCTGAGCATTTTTACACTGAGTTGGTCATGTGACACAGTTTTAGAGGCATGTCGAGGTGACAGAAAACACATGTCAACGTCAGGTTTTGTATATTTTAGACTGTTTTATAGTTCCTGGTAGGGCTGGGATATACTGTAAATCTCAATGTGTTTAATTCAAATGAAGTCTTACCAGAAAGACAATTCAGGGTTAAATTTGCTGATGAAAAATGCCACACAGGCTAAAATAACCTCACAGCGCTTTAAGATTGGTTAAAAAAAAATTAAAAAATACTTGTGACCCCAAAAGTAAATGCACAAAATAATTAAAAAATCACAAATTAACAGATAAATACACAAAAGGAAAACAAAGCGCTCAATGGGACAACAAAAATCATTCAAATAAATAGAAAAACACACAAAAGGACAAAAAGAGAAAAAATGCACAATGGGGCAATAGAAATGCATATAAAAACAAAAATAAAAGGACATCAAAAGACAAAAAAGGAGAAAATAAAATAGACAATGGGGCCACAAAAATTCAAGAACAACATATATACCAAAAAATACAAAAAAGCACTCAGAAAAACACCCAATTACACAAAAGAACAACTAATACACAATGGGACTGGGACATTTATTAACAAACAGCTGCACAATATGTGCCACTTTTGTCTTTTTCTCTTGTAAGGGACAGCATGTATGAGTGAGTTCTGTAATGTGGCTTGTTTAGTGGTAGATCTGGGTTCGGACACACTCAGTGATCCGTTTAACTGAGTTTTTCATGCTGTTCAGAGAAGTAGCAAAAGCAGCGACTCCAAAAACAAATATTTTCACACAAAATAAACTACAAGAATTACACATATATCGATTTATCTTGAATATTGCCCAGCCCTAATTCCTGTTGGATTTGTCTGGGCCTTTCTTAAGAAATGCTCCTCACGTTCTCCTCCACTTCTGGCCGTTTGGAGGAGTTTCAGTGTGAATTAATTTGACACCTCATAAGCCTACATTTTTGTTTCAGCTCTGGAAGCAGAGAAGCACACACTGAAATGCTGTTTCCCAATTGATTTCCATAAAGCGCGAGTTGTGTGAGAACTCCCTGGTTATGTTCCCATTACCAATTCTGCCAGCGCTCCTGTCGAACACCTTAGCTAGTTAGCATGTGTCAATCACACGTCATGCTCCGGGGGAGGGCGGAGTGGAGACGTGGAGCAGCTATCCGTCTAATGCACAGTTTCCCAAAAAAGCCGTCGCAAAAGGAAGGTGGGTATTAAAAGGTAGAGGGAGCGCCTACAGTGACCGCTTTCCCTCTTCATTAAACCCACGTTCCACTGGATTAGGTCGCTGTCCTGCCGTCCTTCACCTGCTGCCATTCATTTCAATTCCTCTCTCGTTAAGGCATCCTGGTCCCGGAATCTAGTCCTCGCGGAGCTTCTCATTTAATTATACAGTTCATTAGAGAGCTGCCCCCCAACTCCACCCTCCACGACCGGCCCTGGGAATGGCTCCTTTGCTAATGTGCGCCTTAAATGGCCTGAATATGGAAATCTGTGCAGTTATGGATTACTGTGAACCGTTGGCCTGCCCTTCACCCACCTCATCCACTTTGGCGTCTCCGTGCAGCCTTTTGATTCAGTATCACTGAAGTCGGAGTGTGCGCTTCCAGCCAGCGTGTTTGTTTGATATTGTTCATGAACTGTGAAATTGAATCTCCACACTTGGCCACATATTGGATATAATTTCATATCCTGTGCAATATTCTTGCATGGTTTCACCTTGTGCTGTGTTTAAGACATCCATTTTTTTAGCTTAATGTCTCTCTTTTTTTAATCTTCCTCCTCTGCAGCGGCAGCGCTGCTAATTTAGTCCACATTTGCCCTAAAAGCAACGCTGGCTGCCTCTACTGTTCGCCCACACAACACCAGCCAAGCCATCAACCACCATCTTTTTCACACCAGCTGTCGCCATGGCAACGGGGCCGGCCCGCTCCTGGCACAGCAGCCCTTTTTTTCGTAGCCGATGACATTGTGGAGGTAACAATGAAAGGTTTATACATCCCATTATGGAGAAAAGCAGGATTTTGCTCTGTATTCGGGGCCGGGTCACAGAGCCCTGGAACCCCATGTGCTGTAAAATCAGTGATATAGAGCATTACTGCACCTACTGTTATTCTTAAACCTTTAACACAAGCCTTTTCTGTGAGCATTTTCAAACCACTGGATCCAACATGTGTAAACAGCTTCTCAATGGTTGGTTGGCCTGTTCCCTGAAGGCTAACACCTGAATCAAGCTGCTAGCGCTACTCCGAGGATGACTAGGGCTGCTGTTTGTTTGCTTTCCTTGGCACAAGGCGCTCAGCGCTCGCTCTTACACCGCCTGCCAACCAAAGCATCCCAACCCTCTGGGTGTCTTCTTTTTATACCTTTTCCATCACACCGGTGGTGAAAAACACCGAAACGCTCTCGTTGTTGGTCTCAAGGCTTGTGAAGTGGCCAACAACAGCTGAAGTCCGTGACCCCTGGACCCCATCCATCAGGCTTTCAGCAGCAGCCTCGGCCTCTGACACGGTGAAAAAAAAACCTCAGCCCAGAACAACCGTGCAACTGGGAAATGCATCAATGTCAGCAAGACACAGTAGCCTTTAAAAAAAAAAAAAATCATATAAATGCACTTTGTCCAGCTGTGCATGTGAAAATGAAGTTATTCTTATAGACAAACAGATGTTGGCAGAATGTGGTCCGGGCTGCGCTGTCTGTCACACACGCTGCTCCTATATTGAGTCCCTTGTTTTTGTAATGCACACACCTGCTCTAACTCGACCTGTCCTTACGGCACATCCGTGTCGCTCTTCCCTCGCACATGTTCCTAAAATGTGTGCGGCGGAGGCTCAGCTGACTGCCTGGCAGTCGCTGTGAAGTTGGCGCCCTTCTCCAACAGATGCCAGGTGTTTTGCTTGGCAGAGCGGGGGCTGCTGGGGGAAGAGTGAGAGCGAGCTTGTGTCAGAAGTGTTGGGTTACCGTGGGAGGCAGGGCAAAGATGGAGGCAATATGTTACGTGTCGCCGTTAGTCCACTCGTTGGGCTAAGAGTTGCGCCGCCTAGCCCGGGAGGAATTTGTTTCTGTACGAGCTCGAAGACAGCGCATGATGTATCGTGGCCGCCGGGGGTGTCACTGGTGATTTCCCAAATACCAGAGAAAATCCAACATATGCCATATAACACCATTACTCAATTTATTCATTTTCCTCTGTGACGTGGACGGATGTTAAATCATTTCCACAAAAACCTCTCGAGAGGTTTTCGACACTGACTGACTGACTGCATTAGAATGTGTTTGTAAGTGTGGAGGGGTGGTGAACTGAAAACTCTTACAGAGTCAGCCAAACGTGCATTTTTGCACTTGTTACTGTCGTTACTTTTGCCATCAGTGACTTTACCGTTGATAATCTCAGCCGTGTTAACTTTAACATGCAGTTTAGAGACAGTTTAACTGTTTTAGTCTCTGAGAAATCTGAAGACAACTTAATAGATTTTTGATATTACCTTTTAGCCAATAGTGTCCAACACTAAGTTACTGATATTAACCAATATCGCTTCGGAAAACACTTATTCAACTTCATTGTTTAATGTTTATTTTTCATATTTTGTCTCATAAATGGCTGTCTCGGCCTCAGTAGTCGTCCAGATTAATTATCCAAGCAGTTACCGAGATGTAACCGTAACACAGATCAATAGGATAGCTAGTGAGCTAGCGAGGTTGCGTTAGCTTAGCGGTTAGGCCTTGAGTTGGTTAAACATGTACTAAACGGGGAAACAATTATTTATATTACTGTGATAAATGACTTAAACACATTATAAGCACTGTCCACCTATTGAAAACACTTGCAGAGATTGATTTAGGTTAGCGAGTCGTTTCGACAGGAAATGACCCGTGTTGTAAGGTCAAATATGTTTCTTTTCTACCATTGGAGCACCAGTGGTAGAAAACAAAGTCAACACAAAGCTTGAGGCAGAGCTGTATCGTTTCTTTCAATATCGGAAGAAAAAAAACGATTCCGATGTTAAAAAATATTACATTTTAAGGTAAATATCAGACCGATAGCATCGCCCATCTCTAGAACGTTTTATTGCCATGTAGACTTTTTAGACAATACACGGAATTTAAGTTGGTGGATGATACACAAAAACAAACCAGAAACAGTCTAATAATAATAATAATATAAATCCCTATTTTGCCTCAATATTCGTCCATTTTTTTTTTTTTTTTAATTAATTTTACATTTTAAAAGCATTTGATTGTGTGTTTAGTTTAAGTCATCATTCATTGCATTGTTAGCATGAAGTTTCTGCTAATGGAAGATCGTGGTAGACGTGAGGATGATAGTATCCTGGGGTTCTGCACAGACATGCATTGTGTTGCTTATAGACGTCATCATCACAGTGAGTGCATCCCTGTAAGGAATTTAAATTCAGAACCAAGTCAAGTTTGAAAACTTGAGTTACATGTCATTTCACGCGGGTCATTAGGCTTTTGCTCTCTTTGGTTTTTGCAGAGGTGGTTGCTCGGGTGTGGATTAAATGAGGTTAAAGACAAAGTAGGACCTCATTGGAAAGTCAGTGTAGCAGCCAGCAGTGTAATCCATCCATGAATTCCTTCCAGAGAATCTCAAACAGCTCCAGCTCCATTAGACGCCTCCTCTTTCCCTCCGCTTTCCATCCTTCCAAAACACACACATCCAACCTCGCGCGCACACACACACACGCTCTGCGCCTGCCACCAGCTTCATTAGCGCTAAGAAACGTCCTGCTCATTAAAGCGCGACAATTAGCGGCTAATTGAGAAGCAGTTTGCAGTGAAGACAAACTTGCTTCCACGTCTTGCTCACACTCGTGTGTGTGTGTGTGTGGCATTCTCTGACCACTAACTCCTGGACGCCACCTCTGGCTTATGTTCTTCAGGCAATTGTTCAGTGCAGAGCTGCAGAACTTCTGCCTGGAGGAGATAAGGAGACAAAGGCTCAGAGTTGGTTTTGGAGTCCAGACACTTTTCAGTGCAAAAGAAGGAAATCATTCTGCATTTAATTGTTGTGTAATTGTTTTAATTTCTTCCCAGATTGAGATGGTTTTTATGCGTCTTCCCTTCCTTACGCATATCCTCTCTAGACATAACAGTCAACCTGGCTTGTGTTCACAATAACAATTTACCAACTGCCTGCCCTTCTCACTCTGCAGCTTGACTTTCCATCCCTCCGTCTCTCTGTTTTTCACCCTGTCGTCTCCTCTTTCCATTCTGTCATTCCACTCCCACTGATTCTTGGCAGGCAGAAGATAAGCTCCGTGATAGAGAGGAAATGAGGGGGAGACGCACAATCCCCCTCACAAACGCCTGACACAGATTTGTCAGCGTGTGAATGTGCACGAGAATTTTCATCGTCGTATATTTGTTTCCTTTTTGATGCAACCCAAGCCTGTCCCTACCCTGTCCTGTAGGGGCTTGGTGCACAATCTTCCCCTCACAAATGAAGACACACACTGTGTCCTTGCATGCGTCACATCATGCACTTCCTGTGTAAACACCGGAGTGATGTGGCGTGAACTCTCCTGGCCACTTTTTTACGCCCACCCCTCTACCCAAGGCCAGGGATTCAGGGCGTAGTTTCCTTTAGCTCCCTGCTAACACACATGCTAACACATACTGAGCACATGGCAGTAAAGAATAGATACAATTGCAAAAAGTGAAAGTTTGTGGATTTTTTCCATTCAGAAAAGGATTGATTTTCATTTCAAAATTCAAAAACTAAAAATGAAGTTTTTTTAAATTCTAGTGGGTGATGAAGCGCTCTAAACTAAAGAGAATGAGTCCACACATATTGCCTTGAAAAGATTGTGCGACACATTTTGTACTGATTTTCGGAGTCTGATTTTTCCCGCGCAGTTCTGCGGACGTGGAGTCAAATGACGCTGGTGCGCGTTCACGACGGCTTGGAGGGACCCAGAAACAATAGTTAATGAGAAAAAGACGGCTTGGAGACAAGCACGATATGGACTAAACTACTGTTTGGGTCCACAGAGGCATGTACTTGCAGTAAACAGTCAAAGAACGGCGAGTAAATAAATAACTGTGTCACAGTTAGAGTGTGGATCTGGCCACATTTTCTCGTCCGAGTCCGACCCAACAGTGGAAAACTCATTTTTTCCTCAAATCAATGATATATGTACATTTTTTTTTTTAGTGGTAAGCACCGGTTTTATTAATAAACAACATCAGATCAGTGCACGGCTATAAAAAAAAAAGAAAGCACACAAGAGACCCATCGGATCTATTTACATAATTCATGCAAGCAAACAACACCATGTGGAATGTTGCGATGATGGAAACAAAAAAAATGCCAGTTTTATCATATGTTGTGACCAGAAGTTTCAAAATAAGAGCACATTTCAGGAAAGTGAAGGGACATGATTTGTTTTTTTAAAACATTAAGTTCACCTTAATGTGTTTTCTGCCGATGATAAGTCTTGTTTTAACATGTCAGAAAGACATATTTTGGCACTCTTGCAAGAAATACCGCACCTTCCTCATCCGTGCTCTTACTTTGAAAGCAGCAACTTGCGATCTCACCATATAAAAACCTTGTCTCTTTCTGTCTTCTAACATTTAATCTCTTTGATTTTAGAAACAGAAAATGAAATTCAAACGGTTTTTAATCTTCAGCTCATCCCTTCTTGACTGTGATTAAGAAAAATGCCTTGAATTTCAATCTTCAAATTAGAATTTTGAAATGAAAATGAAATAACCACTCGTTTTCTGAGTGACCGCGAGGGAGCGTGTGCTTGGTGTTGTTTTGTTTCACGCTGATCACATCTCTACGCGCTCACTGGAGCAGCTGAGGGTGTCGATGACAGACTGCTTCACTTCTTGCTGCCGCAGCATTCACGGCAGCCAAACACAACATTGACGTTGGAAGAATCCGAATGAAGCCAGATTAAAAGTGGCCTTGGGTTACAGATCATAAAATAAGCACTTGGGGAGCACTCTAGGGTGGGATTTCCTGTCATTTTTAAATCGTGCTCGGCCTTTCTTTCAGTCGAACACGTGCAATCTATTTTCAATTTTTGGCTTTTTCCTCAGTGTCAAAAGGGCACTTTTTCATAATCATAACCTTACATTTGGATGGAATTCTCATGTATTTCAATTGAATGGTGCGTGTTTTCATAAAAACTCCTGACGACACCCTTTAGCGTCGAGGTGCAATGAGCTCAGAGCTGTTGGAATCGGTTTTATTACAGTGTGATTATTACAAGTTTTAATTTCATTTTGTCAAATGCATCATGTGCCAGTGTGTGTGTGTGTGTGTGTGTGTGTGTGTGTGTGTGTGTTTGTGCAGCCTCAGTGGTCGTATCCAGAGCACTGATATATCCTACACAAGTAGAAGTACTGTTACTTGAGTGAAATTACTCAAGTACAAGTAAGTCATCGATAAAATACTCAAGTACAAGTAAAATGTGTGTTCCCTTGCATACAGTAAACATCTCATGTATAAACCTAAAAAGGAAGAGAGACAATAAAATAAAAGGTTTGTCAAAATGTACATTTCTTTTTTTTTTTTTTAAATAAAATAACACCAATTAATTAAATTCAAAATAAAGAAAATTCTCAGCATTCATCGTTGTTTTGGCGCCATGCGTTACGTTTTAATCTGATTGGTCGACTATGATGTGATGCATTTTGATTGTTGTCATTTTTTTGTAGTTGTACAATGTTCATTGATCATTTCAAAACAAAAAAATAATAATTTACTCAGTAACGGTTGTAGAAATGTAACAAATGACTTTTTTTTAAAACGTACTTAAGTACAAGTAAAATGACTGATTTAAAATCAACTCCACAACAGTAACGTGAGTACTTGTAATCCGTTACGTTCACCGGTGGTCGTATCGTCTTTTACAGGGAGGAAAGTTACTTCCAACCGATCCCACATGAGCAGGCACACAAACTAATACCTGGGATGAAATTCAATCGAACCTGCCACTCGTTAAACCAAAATAACTGCAAAAGTATTCAAATATTAGCACGGGAGGTTAAACCTTGGGTTTAATGTCCGTGTGGTCGTGACATTCTGCCTCCTCGTCTGTAATTGACTCATCCGTGTGTGTGTGTGTGTGTGTGTGCGTGTGTGTGTGTGTGTTTCTGTGTTGGTTGACGCTCAGATCACCTGCTCCGTGGCTATCAAGTGCAGTCGTGATTGACAGGCTGCTCTAATGCTTTGTTTTTTTAATTGTTTCTTGGCGTTTTTCACACTCGTCATGTGTTTTTAGCCTGTTAGCATGTCAATCTGTCTCCTCCAACATCCCACCACATCACTCTCTGGCAGGGTTGGGGTCAAAAATAATCAATCTAGGGGTTTAGTGACACAAAAAAAGCTCAGATGGCCACACCAAAAATATTAAAACCTATATTTTCATTGATTAGGAAGCCTAACAAGGTAACCAATAAATAGGAAATAAATTAGATGATAGATGTTTGTTTTTAGTGTATTTTACAGCTGATTTAGGACCCGTTTCCGTAACAGATGCTAACAGAAAGCTAACACAAGAGGAAGGTTAACTTTTATTAGGTTATTTATTTCAGGCATAATTGACTATCTGAGGATAAAAAAATAATTGCAATTTAAATGTAATTGGAAAAAATGCTGGTCACTGTAATTGGAGCTGAATTGTAATTGAAAACGTAATTGTAACTGAAAAATGTAATTGACCCCAACCCTGCTTTCTGGTGTCTTCGTTGTTGTCCGGTCGCATAGCATAGCATAGCATAGCATAGCATAGCATAGCATAGCATAGCATAGCATAGCATAGCATAGCATAGCATAGCATAGCATAGCATAGTTAAAGCTACAGCGCTCTGCAGAGACCAGCTGGGGGTCTCGATTTCTGTGGAAAGTTTGCTGCTCATGCTACAGGCACGTCGCTCTGCCTCTGGCTCAGTTTCAGCTGTCGACTCCTGTTCACGCACACACACACACACACACACACACACACACACACACAAACACACACACACACGCACGCGCACACATGCACTCGCGCAGGGACCTTGTGCTCGGCCTCCCTGGTGACTGGACTTTGGGACAGGAGCATTATCTATTTAAGGCCACTAACTCTGTGGATTAGATCAAAAATCAGACCCATAATGGCTCGTCTGACACAGCGCCCTCCTTCAATTAAGGCCCTCGACGTCTCTCACACACACACACACACACACGGTCCTGTCAAAAATAATGTGATCTCACTCACACCCAGCTGTGATCACAATTGCTCTACTTACTTTATAATATCTTTTTTTGAACTTTGTAACACTTTTCCTTCTCAAGTGACGTTTACATCATCTGGAAAAATCATCCGCGACTCATTTTCGCCAAGATCTCAGGTCATTATATGTTATATGAGACTTATTAACACCTCTCATTTCAGACGTTCAAGGGTTCCAAGGATATTAAGGGAGGTTTTTTTTTGGAAATTTTAGGAATATTAAGTGTAAAAAACTTTTCCTAAATGATGCATTTTTGGCTGCCGTTCATTGATTACAATGATGGCGACTTTTGACGCCGAAAGTAAGAAAGTAAAGCTGCTGCGGAACAAATCTTCACTCACATTCAAAGGCTGTGCTCTTCATCTTTCGCTCAGTTTAAACGTTACCACATGCACATGTGTCCATTCTCATTGCAGAAATGTATTTAAAATGTCTGTTTTTGTGCATATATCTGCACATTATTTACATGTGTTTTATTTGTAGATTGCTGTTAAGTAAAGTATTATAAATGTGGTTAATTTGATTATATGACAAAATATACCCATCCCTCCTTTCAAATGTATTCTTATTTGAGAAAAATAATGAGCTAATCATTGTGGTAAAATGCAGTATAGGGTCTAAAACAGACATTGGCAAGTTGCAGACCTCGACAAAGTACTGTAAATGCATGAAATGACTACAGTAATACACAAAACAAGAATGCACAAAATAACACAAAAAAAAATGACTCCAAAAACACACATTTTGACTCCAAGAACACACAAAATGACAGAAAAATGCCCAAGTTTGCTTGAGAAAAACACAAAATTACAGAAAATATGCAAAATGACTCCAAGAACGCACAGAATAAGAGAAATATACATAAAGAAATGTCAAAAATGCACGGAACAAGAACAAAAACGTACAAAATGAGAGAGAAATATACTAAAACACACTAAATGACAACACCAATATACAAAACGAGAGCTACAACAACAACAAAAATAACGCAAAAAACTTACAAAATGACTGAGAAATTTACAAAATGACACGTAATAAAAACAAAAATATGCTTTGTTTTGTTTCTGTGTTATTGCTCAGATTGCTCCTTATTCTAAATGTTGACATGAATATGAATCTCGGATCAAACAATCACATTTTTGTGGCCCCTGTGATAAAAGTTGCCCGTCTCTGATCTAATCAGGGGTTTCTCTCAAACACTGCACCAGTAAAAGTAATGTGACCTCCCACACTTTATCAAAATGATGATGATGATGATGATGATGGTGCAGACGTGCCGTTTGCTACTCTGGGCTGTTGCTTTTATTTGTTTGCGTCTTGAAGGCAACTGGGTCGAGTACTTTGAGTCAGGAATGTGAGAATAATGAGGCGAGCCTGTAAATAATGAAACAAACGACGTCGCGCATCAATTCAGAACCATTTACCGCCTTGCATCAGTCTCTTCCCTATGCGCTTGTGTGTGTGTGTGTGTGTGTGTGTGCGCGTGCGCGTATGATTTTGAGTGTATTTTTGTGCGTGGGGTCCTGCAAACATGCACCCCACTAAAAACAGATTAATCAAATTGGGAAACATTGCAGTCTCCTCTGATATGAAAATGAGCCGTCCTCCACTGCATAGAGGACATTGTCCCTGTAATTACTCTTTGACAACACACATGCACGCGCACACACATGCACGCACACACACACAATCTGTAATTGCCTGCAAAATGTTTATGTCAAGTTGGAGTTGCTATGATAATGACGGGGGCCCGTGTGGCCCTCACTAATGGCGTGGCCGTATTTAGCGCGTCAGCAGTAAAACGCAGCAGAGCCCAAAGTGGTCAGCTATTGTTGAGCTCATGCCGGATCCGTGCCAATTCATGACAAAATACGATCGCACTGGAAGGGAATTTAGATCATGGCTCCGAATGAAACACAGACGCTTGAGTTTGTGTTTGAACGCAAAGAATAGAAAGTGGTCAGAGATATAGAATATCTGTCAAATGTCACCAAAATAAGAGTTTGTGTTTGAAATCACAAATAAATGAGTATCTAGTGCGTTCACATTGGATAGAATGGAGATGTGATACTATATCGGGACATTTTTGAAGTATGCACAGCGAGTCACACTCAACCGCCCCATGATGCATTGCGAGCTGAGTGTAAAATCATCCCCCTACTGGTGTCACGGACTGAGTTTACCTTGTACTAAAATGGATTATGAGCATATATTAACCTTAACCTAATCCAATGAACTAATAAAACACGTTTGTTCACTTTGAAAACTAAAATAAACAAAACTGAATTTATTTATTTTTTAGGAAAATATTATTTTCCGGTCGTGCGCATGCGCATATATGCTCATAATCGATCTCAGTACGAGGTAAACTCAGTCCGTGACACCGGCTTCAAGTTAAACATCCCATTTTCAAAACAAAAGCATCTCATCTTGTCTTCCATTAGTTTTTTAATGCTTTTGTAAACAGGGCTTTTGTTTTGAAGTTAACCAGAAGTAGCACAATGTTGGAAGTATACTTCATCATCATCCTAATCATACTTATAGTGGATAGTAGACATTGGGAACATTATGAGTATATACTCATAGAGTGTGTAGTGTATGAGTTACCAATGCACAGTTTGAAGTCATTCTAATTTGATTTTTACATACATAAAATAAATAATCACATGATTATAATAGAAAGAATAATGAATAGGAATGTAATAATGTAACAAAAGGCATTGAAAACATTTGAAAGACATGTCAGAAAACCCTTTTAAACATTAAAAGTCACATCCAAATGATAGACCAGGCACTCAGTCAGCACTAAATGTGAATTTAGATAAAAGACGCTTCAATGGAACCACTAAAAGCCTTTGTTTAAAAGCGACACACAGTGTGTGTGTGTGTGTGCGTGTGTGTGTTTTGCTCTCCAAGTTGTTTATATTTTAATCATTCTCAGAGGTCTGTCTTTAGTGTCAACGGCATTTTCTCGGGCAGTTGAGCTCCTCTGAACAACAAACTCTGCCTCAATTTCGTCTCTGCCAAAAAGAGGAAAACACACATTCGCTCATGAGTACGTAAACACACACACACACACACACACACACACACACACACACACACACACACAAGCTGTGAGTTCTATTTCACGGGTCAGTCAAACATCTCAATAACAGCAGCCGAACTAGGGCTGGCAGGAGCCTTTTATTCCACTGTTTACACACACACACACACGCACACACACACGCACACGAACGAATTGTTCATAGAAATTGACAAAAACAACAGAAATGTGAACAGAAAGAAGCAGATTTGTAGCCTGACGGACAGCGTTAGCCTATAAAGTAGCTGAAAAATAAATAAACTAAGTAAAAGCACAAATGCCAAAAACTGAAAAGGACTTTGGTAAATGTGAATAGTTCCCCTTTAGAAAATCACTTGAGTAAAAGTCTTCAAACAGCTCACATTTAATGTACTTACAGTAAGTATCCAAAGTATGAAGAAAAAACCTCAAGTATCGAAAGTTTTTTTGATTCATAATTTGATTTTATTTTGAAATAAACGCCATACAAACACTTAAACTTAACATGAAAGCAGGGTCATGTGCAAGAAAGAAAAGAGAAAATAAATAATAATAATAATAATAATAAAAATCATCATCATAATAGCTTAAATATTAAGTATTTGATATTTACTTGAGCTGGAAACTTAAACATTTGCAGGTGTCATAAATAAAGTGATCATTTACTATCATAATCCTTGATTTTATTCTACAACCTGTAGGATAGTCTTTCTAATGCTGTGAGTTGACCTATATTTTTTAACTTTTAAATGTAGTGTAAAAATAAAAATGTAAATTTAGAAGTACAAATCATAAAAATATATACAGTATATCCATAGACATAATACTAACCCTACTGACATGAAATGGAACATGACAACATGAAGATGCAGAGACAGGGGAGAGGCTTGGTTTACTTGTACAATCATGTATTTATAACCTATATTTACTTCACTGTTGTTGCAAACGTGTCCGTCTCCAGCACCGATGACCTTGCTATCGTCTGCAGCAGCAGCTGCTGGTTCCATATCAGCTGAGTTAACATCTCACACACTCCCATTTACAAAGATGGAACCTTGCACTGGGATGGATCCAGCATCACAGACCCACAGAGCTGGTATAATGTGGGATAGGAGGGTGACAACTGCTAAGCATGCGTCTCCACTAAATCTGGGTTGCAGAAAAAAAAAAAAAAAAAACAAGTGAATGATTTATGAACGCCAGCACTTTCCCTCAGCGGTTTTGAAGAGGAAGTGAAATGACAGCGAACGCGGGCAGATTGTTCTATTTACCCAGCAACTCTGAATGTAAACTGAAATCATGGTAAGTTAGGAGAGATTTATTGTTGTTAGCTCTGTGTAATCATGGAGCAGAGGAAATTCATTATGCAGGCAGTGGAACAACAGCGAAGGTCTTTTTTTATTATTATTTTCAGTTTAAAAGATCCACTGTAGTCTGAATAATGGAAATCTGACAGCAAACAGCTGATCAGCTGTTATATTTGGTCAGTATGGGTAGTTAGAGTCACTATGGGCTGTTTTTAACCTTTCTGGATAAACTAGGATTAAATATTGTATTAATGCTTGTGAATGTGTACATTAATTTGTGACTTTTTACACCAAAATAATGCCACTTATTTTGGTAAGTTAGCACTTTTTTGTAAATTATTCAAAATTATTATTATTTTGTTACTATACTTATTATATAATAATTTTACATTATTTAATTTTATATGTTTTGGTTTAATTTCTTCAAACAGCTTTTTTCCAGTAATTTGCTTCAAAATGTACTACAGTATGTTTCAACTGTCAGTCTTCCTCAGAGGCGTCTGCTGATCGTTTTGATGTGTCCTTATGAGTTCTTTCTGGGCTTGTCCTTTGTCAAAGTGATCAGCAGACGCCTCTGAGGAAGAGGGACAGTTCTTTCTGGGCGTGTCCTTTGATGTGTGCTCGTGAGGATACATCAAAGCGATCAGCAGACGCCGCTTAGGAAGACTTGACGGTTGCCAGTCGAAACATGACAGGAGATTATAGTGAACTTCAAAGTAAGTTTCCTGAAAAGAAGTTACCTGAATAAATTAAACCATTACATGTTATTCAAAAAAGAAGAAAAAATGAACTTGCTGGATTTTTTTATTTTTCAGTATTTTCTTTTAGTCGATTTTTCCCCACCGTCATTTTGTTTTTTTGGTCTGAACTTCCTCATTTTAACTTTGGGTTCTAACCCTCTAACACCAACATGTTTTAGACCATTTGACCGACAAAAACTTTGAATATGTAATATATTTATTAACTTTTGCATTTGATTATAGAAATCAATAAGGTTTTTTTGTGGGGGGGGGGGGGTTCCATCTGCAGCTTTTCCAACATGGCACACAAGATGAAACACTGAGCCGAGTAAGTGTTATGTAACGTGTTTATATTAAACATCTTTTATTGCTTTTAAATTGCTTCTTCTTTTTTTAATAACTCATTTCCTACATTCCTATTGGAGTCTTGTTATAAAAAGCCTTTTAAATTGTAAGTAAGCCTATAAATACATGTTCATTATGCGTCTGCCTATCACAGATTAGCGGCCTGACGTGTCTGACTGCTGGGACGCCCTTTGGCTCGCATTAAGTCAAACGCTTAGAGGCAAAATGTTTGTTCGGCGTAGAAGGAAAAGTCATTTCCGCGTCGGAAATATTCTATGAAATCAAACGACGCTGCGGTCGCGGGGTCCAAGTGAAAGTGGGAAACAAAATCCGAATAGTGTCGTAAATACGTTCCTTTAAAAGACTGTAACTCTGCTAATATTTGCTCTATGGTTCATTACGGTAATTTTACTCACACGTGACGGAATCATTAAAAGATGCCTCTTTGTTTAGAAATTTAATTTAATAAAAGCTTCTTTATTCAAGTGTATATTTAATGATTATTTAATGTTCTGTAAGCCTTGAGTTTTCTGTTATAGTTTTAATTTCTAGTCTGCAATGTTTTTAAGAAGGTTTGATATGATATTATTCAAATGTAACTAAAAGTGATTGACTTGAGTCTTTGTTATAAATAGAGAAATGCATGTTTATACCGTATGTACAGAGGTGTAGAGCTGCCACAGAGGAAAACATATTCTGGATCACTATATTGTATGAATTTATATACAATATTTTGTACAAACTATTATTATATTGTTTGTACAAAATAGTTATATTGTGCGAACGTTATTATATCATGTTTGTACAATATAACTATACTGTTCGTACAATGTAGTAATATTGTATGAACAATATCATATCACATTTGCACAATATAATTATATTGTTTATACAATGTATGTATTATTTGTACAATGTGATATCATGTTCGTACAATATAACTATATTGTTCGTACAATATAACTATATTGTTCGTACAATATAATATCATGTTCGTACAATATAACTATATTGTGTGTACAATATAAGTAAATTGTTTGCACAATGCAATAGCATGTTTGTACAATATAAGTATATTGTTTGCACATTACACGTATATTGTTTGTACATTCTAAGTATATTGTTTGGACAATATAAGTATATTGTTCGTACAATATAACTATATTGTTCGTACAATATAAGTATATTGTTCGTACATTATAAGTATATTGTTCGTACAATATAAGTATATTGTTCGTACAATATAAGTATATTGTTTGTACAATATATCATGTTTGAACAATATACTACCAGTATATTGTTCGTACAATATGGATACATTGTTTGTACAATATAATATAATGTTTGTACAGTATAATTATATTGTTTATAGAATTTAATGATCAAAAATACATTCCCCCTAGACTGCTTTGCGCTTCCGTACTTAAGAACAACTTATGTATTTATTATATTGTATTTTGCCGTTATGACGTAGATTCAAGGTCGACCCGTGTCCTCTATTTTTGGAAATGAAAATATGGTCACCCTAGAATAGTGCAGATGTTACAGATGCACACTGACCATTAGACTCCACATGTTTATCCTTCCATTGCAGTGTGGGTTTGTCCTAAATTGAAAGCAAGCCGACTCCTGAGCCGCCCGTGACACGGTGCAGCATTGTGGCCATTACAGATAATGAGCGTAGCATGCTAGGTGGAGGCTCCACACACACGTCTGTGACCCCTGGAGACACTTAGAAGCGCTTGTTGTTGTTGTTCTGACCTTTGGTGTTTGCTGAAGCCATTACCTGCACATGCACATGGTGTAGCACAGTGTTCCTCAAACTTTTTCAGCTCAAGTACCACCTTTCTCTAACTTTTGAATCCAAGTGCCCCCGTTGTTCGACTACAACATTTTGCTCAGAATTCTGTGGAAAAAAAAAAAAAACGATAGAGCGTAATGAATGAATGATAACACACATTTAAAGGAATCTCATCCCTCTATAAAAGCAAGGAATCTCTGTCTGTCTGTGTGTGTGTCTGTCTGTGTGTTCCTCAAATATCTCTGGATCAGACTGACCTGAGACTTTCAACATGGCTGCTGCTTGGTTCAAGGGTGTGCAACGTCAGATTTGTTTGGTGTTCCCACGTCCTGAGTCGACAAACTCAGTGATGATGTCATCAGTTAGAACATAACATTGGAAAAGCTACTTATCCTCCCACTTTTCTATAGCAACACATACTTCCTACGGACACTGCACTAGTTTTGTAATTAAGTATTTTGTATTTTTGATTTATTTCTATCATTTTTGTCATTTACGGCCAATTCCTGCATGGTGTGTAACCAAGGTTGACTATCATCATTTTGTGTGGGTTTTTTTGTGTCATTTTTCGTATTTTGTTGTTGTTTGTCTGTTCTTTTTATTATTTGGTATGCTTTTCTCGTATTTTGTGTGTTTTTGGTGTTGTTTGGTTGTTTATTATGTCGTTTTGTATGTTATTTTTGTGCATTTTGTAGAGATCGTGTGTATTTTTCTCTTATTTGTTGTCGTTTTGTGTGTCATTAGTAATAGTAAGTATTTTTCCCTCTGACTTTCTTTTTTACGTCATTTTGTGTATTTTGTTGTTGTTTGTCTGTTCTTTTTTTATTATTTTGTATCATTTTTCTCTTATTTTGTGTGTTTTTGTTGTCGTTTTGTGAGTTTCTGGTAACTAAACATAAACATTATAAAACCCCATGTTTTTTTCGCTTTTATTTGTTAATTTTCCTCACTTTCTCTTAGGTACCCCCTGTAGTGACATCGCGTACCCCCATTTGAGAAACACCGGTATAGCACATGCGTGTTGGCTTGATTGTAAATCTGATTCTGGTGCATTTTTCCTTTTTTTTTTTTAGCAGGAGGTTTTGTTTGAACTCACACATAGTTTCATGTGTGCCATGTTCTGATCCCCTGTTCGTCTGTGCTAATGTCCAACATCCTTCTCCTGCTTGTGTGTCTTTCCTTTGTTGTGCTTTCTCATTTGTCTTTGACAACACTGATAATCCCACAACATGATTCCCTACACTTAAACCTACACACACACACACACACACACGAAAAGAAAAAAAACAAGAACGAGGTGCCAACCGTCGCTATGGTAACTCCAATCAGCACAGGCTCTCATTCCTCTATTAGAGCGAAGATATGACAGTTCACCACTGCCTCTTTGTGTGTCGTCATTGCAATTTAATCTCATTCCTCATACACACACACAGAAAGTAATACACTTTGTCCACTCTCATATATTCACTCTTTTCAACGAAACGGTAAAAATTCCCAAACCCGTCGCCGCTCAGAGATCCCGTTGGATTCGTCGGCGTCGATTGTGTCTGACAGCACATGACTGACAGCTCATCTTGTTTGTATTGAGAGCTTCTTCCTTGTTGGTGGATCACTCGGGGCGATTGTGACAGAGCTTGACAAAGTACATGAGACGACTCTGCACGAGGGAAATTAAACGTAATGGGGAGACAAGGCTGAGGGTATTTACCACACAGCAATCAAAATGATTGCCACGCTACTTTTTTTGTCCTCAAAATAACGGAGATAAAATTACAAAGTACAGCGAATCTCGAAAATGTAAAGTGAAGACCCTGTTGGGACTGATATCTTTCATTTACTGCTTGGATATTGTCGGTTTTCTTGCATATTTTGTGTATTCGTAGAAGTGCAAACTAGAGCAAAATAATGTTGAAATTGTTCCTTTTTCCCGCATTGGCCCTCTTGAGATCAACCTGCTCCGTATTTGGTCCCTGAACTAAAAAGAGTTCGACACCCCTGCCTGAGGTAGTTTGTTGAGGTTTATTCAGTGGACATTAACATCTCTTGGGGTTTGGAGGTAATTTGGTTCAGAAATAGTAATCGGGTTAGTTCTAAACTCTGTTGTGTTTGTTGTGGTGTTACGTGGAGTTCAATGAACCTTTCAGAAGTAAAACACAGAGCTTTATGTACAGTGTGTCCCCTATTTTTAATAGCGTAGGCCTCATTGATGACTAAATCAAAGTTTTTTTTCATCTCCAGTGTAAATTGACGCTGTGGAAAAACTTTCACACATTGCATTGTGGGATGTGGAGTCCCATAGACGGATCCATGGAAGTAATTTTACTTCATTCCCGACACATTTCTGGGTGTTTTCACTGAAGGTTGTGACAAAATGGCAATGAAAATGGCAGATGTTTATTACGGGCCTTAAACGGAAAGATCTGGAAGTGTCCAAGATGAAATGTGTGGCAGACTGTGGTGATATCAGGGGGAATACTGGGAACACACTTGTCTCGTTAAAAAAACATAAGAAATCTCAGTAAGAATGAAGGAAAACCACCTCTATGCATCCGCTAATGGGCCTCCACATCCCACAATTCAATGCACCAGTAGCAATTTCTACCTTTTACATCTTCTTTCAACCATGTCTTTATCTGATAACAGCATTAATTTACATCGTAGATGTTTTTAGATTATGGAAAATAACACCAACAAGCCATCTTAATAAAGAATTGCCTTCCACAGTCATAACCTAAAGCTCTAATCTTTAAATCAATACATTCAGAATTTGAACAAATATCTTTTTTACGTTGAGCATCTTTGAACGTTTTCCCCTCTTACTCCTCGCTCCCCTTTCTTCCTAACTGTTGCTATTCACATCAAGGACCCCTTGGGTCACCAAAGAGCTTTTATTGTCCTCAAAGACACAGTTTGACAGGCAGAGGGAGTCTCCTTATGCCACTAACACAAAGCAGGGATAATAATATTATAATCCAAATACACACTACCACCTAATTAAAACTCTAACTTATCCTGTGACTGCACTCATCCCTTACCAAATCAAATCAACCTTCCTCACTCAAGCCCTATTATCTCCTGCAAAAAAAAAAAAAAAAAATGGCAGCTTGGTTAGAAACTACAGGATCAAATCTGACTCCCGACTGGGCACGACACGACAAAAACCACACAGCGTTGGCTCAGAGATGGTGTGTGTGCGCACGAAGGCAAGCCAACAACTCAGAGACGCTTCCAACTCTGAGCTCTGTATCCAAAGTGTGCACTCACTCACAAACCCACTCACTCGCACATATCCTTTGATTGAAAGTGCAGCTTTAGCAGGGATTTAAAGTGTGGGCTATATGCTAAATAGGGATGCTAGCTTCACCATGCAGTCTGCAGATAATCACAGCTGTAATGTAAGGAGAAACTCTCGTACGGGGCACATCAATGCTTTTTAACTCAAGACTTTCAATATTTTGTAAACTAATATTGAGAAATATTAACAACCCATTCATAACAATGAAGGAGAGAAGTTGGATTTCTGGGAAGTTGTTTGAGCATAAACATAGACATCGATAATATCGATCAGAATTAAAGGTGCAGTCTGCAACTCTTATAAAAGTAACTTTTTGTCATATTTGCTAAAGCTGTCACTATGTAAGGACAGCTTTACGACATCAAACTAATAGTTTCTGTGAAAAAAAAAAACACAAAAAAAGACTGATTGAGCCCCGCCCCCTGCTGCTCCTGCAGCCTTTGACAAATTGCCAGAATGCACCCCAACCGAGCAAAAAGAACCAATCAGAGCCAGGATTGTGTTGGATGGGCTGTCTGACAGCTGTTGCTCACAGTCCCCGCCCCTTTCCCGGAGCTAGAGCACCGTCTTTTTTACAGTGTATGGTCTGGGGGAGTAGAATATGGAATTGGTGACTTTTCTGCTTGAAATGTAATTACTGCTGCTTGATTTACATTATGTTTGATTTGTAATTGTTACACTAGAACTCTGTGGTGCATGTGTTGTTCATGTGCGCGCAGCAGCCTCCGTGTGGCTGCTGTGTTGTTGCTGCTGCTGAGGTGTGTGCACATTGAGAGACAGAAGCGTTGCAGTAATATGCTTTTAACAGTTCATGTTTGTGATGTTGCTGTCTGACTAACATTAGCTTGTTAGCTCCTCTGAGGGAGGGACTCTGGAAAGTTTGGAGGCAGGGCAAGAAAGCAGCTGGGAGGGAGGGGGAGAGAGGGACCTGAGAGTTGCGGACTGCATCTTTAAGCTCTACTAGTGCATGAGTACACTTGACTAGTGAAGTAAAAAGTGTCACTAGTAGTACTCGTAAGCATTATATGCTAAATAGGGGGTGGGGAAATCAAATGTAAGCTTTTCATTGGCTTTTACAAATATTGCAAACTAATCACGGTGCTGGATTTGGTTCTAATCCCTCCTACTTTATTTTCATTAGCTCTACTGGTACGACTGGGAAATCTTTGAGTTTTTACTGGTAACATGTTTTAAGTCTATTAATACTACTATTCACACAGAATTATCTACAAGTAAGGTCTACTCAAAAAGTGTTACTAGTAGGACAACATTTTTGATTACGAGTACACTAGTTGTACTAGTAGACTCTTTTTAATCTATTAGTAGTACTAGTAAAGTACTAGTAGGCCTAATGCAAATAAAGTAGGAGAGTTTATAACCAAATTCAGCTCAAAGCTTACTAGTACTACTACACTGTTTTGTTTTACTAGTAAAGAGTATACTCATGTACTAGTGAGTACTAGTAGAACTTAACTATTCTTGATTTCATTGATATTTGTATATTTCCATCTTAACTATATCATAATAATTATATATTACACAATGTATTTGTGTTTTTGTGTTTGTTTGTATGGTTTATATGGACCAATATACACAAATATAAAGAGGTTGGCACTTATTTAATAAATAAGCATGTCCATGATAATGCACCATTGTACTTCCCTTTAAAAACTTTAAACTAGAGCTTTAACCTCTCGTCTCATTTATTCCACTAGACACACACACACACACACATACACACACACATTTTGTCGTGGCGCGAACACACTGCCTATTAAAACAAAATGCTCTCCTTAAATTTTTAGCTCTTACCAAACAATTATTAAATGTTCCCGTTAGAACGTGTTTTCTGCTCATTATTTACAACGTTTTTCGACATGAGACACACTTTGCCGCTGCGCCGTCTGCAGCCAACCTTTTGCACTGCTGTGGTTTCTGCAATATGCACAGTTTGTTTCAAATGAGTGAAGTACTCCAGGCAGCAGTAAACAGCTTGTTACTGAGCGACGGGAGCAACACTAGCACACGTTCAGAAAGTTTGTGTGTGAGCAAGTGACACGGAAACCCGAGCTTTGTGAACAGCTTTATTGCGATTAATTGCAAGTTTATCACAGAAAATCACGAGAATAAATTTCAATCCTTGTCGTTTTAGTTTCAGATTTTTTGCGCCGTGTTTGTTTACGCTTTGGGTCGTCGTTAGCATTAGCAGAGAACAGCATGTTTCAGATCTACTGCGAGGATCAGCAAACTGGATATTAGGTCTGTCACTCAATGAAGTCTGCCTGAGGATGCTCTAAATGGCTAATTAATCAATGTCTAGCTAAGAAATTAATATAAGGTTTAATCCAGACTTTTGACCTCGGGAGGGAAACTTTATTATAGTCTGCCTCAATATCGTCTAGTTGTCTCAAACTTTTCCTGCTTCTATTGAATTTCTGTCAGCAGCATCTGAGAGTTAAGAAATAATAATATTAATAATAATAATAATAATAAAACATCCTTAGTTGCACACACAAACGAGCCTAGCGTCAATATGAGAATCACAAAAACCCATCAGATTATTCCTTTAGGTGATTTTTATTCATCGTCAGGTCAGAAAGGAAAGTTGATTTCTTTTAATTACATGTGTCAATTAAAGTCTATGGAGACGCAGCACTGAAGCTTCTGCTAACAAGCATTGTGTTGATCTGCCGACTCAGACAAATGCTGCAGGAATAGCTGACGAGTGTTTATCACGCTCCACTTTCAGGTCACTGAGCCACTTTTAGCATTTCTAACGCGCTCGTCATCTCCGACTCTGGCGCCAGCGGCGCTCCAAACGACGCCCGTGGCTTCAATCAGAAAATGTGCCACACACACGTCACCAAAATGTCAGCGTATCTTGGTCAGAACCGACGTGAGTCAAGTCTGCTTTGGCGGCGGCGGCGCTCGCATGTTTGATTCATCGCGGTCACGGTGCAATCGCAATTCAATTCAATGAGTGTCAAAGTATTACAGAGGCAGAGGGCCAGCTCTGGTTAGGTACAGATCATTCTGAGATCACATTTTAATTTCAAATGTAGAAAGAAGAGAAACAGATGGGGGCGTGGCCTCGTTAGGCCTCGCAGGTGTGTTTAGTCAACGTGCTAATTACATTAGAGAGACAGCAGGTCCTGTTCATGACCAACATTTCATAGTTTTACAAGAAAAATTTAGACGCTTTTTCTTTCATTTGGGTGATGAAACGACTCAGAAATTGACCACACCCACCGGCCGCTGCTTTAAAGGTAAGATTTAGGCCTTTATTTGCATTAAATAGCTCTTTTTTGGGCACTATAGCTTTATGTGTTTTTTTTTGCTAATAAGTATTTTTTTATTTAAATAAATGTGTTCAAAACTGGATAATATTATGCATATATACATGTAATATTATGTGCCAACATAATAGCTCATCAAATATTGCTTTAAGCGTTGGTTTATTGTTGTAGTCGGTGACATGCATGAAAGAATTAACTTTAAATAACATTTCAAAATGAAAGGATGAAAATATGACCCGTGTGCTTCATAAACACTCCACAAATCACAATACATTTTTATTTCATTTCATTTATTCATGTGTTAGGACAGCGTTCAAATACATTAAATTATAAAGACAGACATGTTTGCACCAGACTATAGTATAAAAGCTATTTTCCTTCTATAGTCCTTGGGGAGAGGGTTCAAAATGCAACATATACAGTGGAAGTCGTGTACATTCTACCGTTTAAAAAAAGAAATAAAATTACGGTCATTATGAATATAATTTTAGGATCACTAACAGATACAATTAAACTTCCAGTTGGAATCTCAGTAATACTAAAAGCCATGTTTTAACCTGAACTTGTTGATGTGAGTTTATTCCAAAGTTAAAAAGCCTTAAATGAGAAGGCAGCAGTTCTACATAAACGTGTGTAGGACTTTCCCTACATTTCCACCTTTAGGATTTGTTTATATTTGCTGTCCAATTTTGATGTTTTAATCTTGTAAAAATATCCTTCGTCTTCCATTAATTACGCTCATACAGCATTTCTTAAATAAATTAATTTGTAGATTAATTTTTGGTACTCATTCCAAGCAGCTCCGATGGCGAAACATCTTATTTAAACTTAAACTGTCAAATGTAAGTTAAGCTTATTTGGACAAAAGTGTTTGGCCCCTTTATCTCTATATGCAGTACTTTGGACAATCTGGTGCTCCCAACTTTGTGGGAACAATCTTGTCCAGCACCTTTGGGATGAACAGGAACGAAGATTGCATGCTCGTCCAACATCAGTGCCTGACTTCATAAATGTTCCACTAAATGAACGGACATAGATTCTTACAGGAACACTCCATTTATGTCCGTTTATTGTATGTAAAACACTAAAATGGCGTCAAACTCTTAATACGGACTAGTTTTTAGCTCCAGGTTTCTTTATCTCTGCTGATGTTGAGATAACAGTGGGATTAGCTCGGTTGTAAAGGACATGTGATCAGACGTGAAACCAGCCTGACGTGGGACTGTGGGAACAAAGCGTGGTCAGTGATGTTGGTGATGATCGCTCACTCGACCTTTCGCTCACCTTCATAAACTTGTTTGTTGTGTTTCCCCTTGTCGCCCATAGATCACCATCTATCTTTCCTTTGGTCGAGCTCGGCTTCACCTGGGGTCAGGGCCTTCCTGATAACACCTTGATATCTCGGTTTTATCACCTTCTAAATTACACCCCCCCCTCCTCACGTCGGCACCTCCAGGACTGCATTCCTGACATTCTGCTGTGTGTCCTCGTGGCAGTTTGGCTAACGCTGAGCTAACTCTGATAAACACTGACAGCTGAAGCCAGATATTTCCATTGTTGACTGCTATCGACTCCACGACGTGGTGATTTGTTTTTTCGCCGCCGCGCAATTGATTAGCCGCGAGGAAGCTCGGGAGACGTTATTGAATTGCTATTCAGAAAGATTGAGTGTCAGTCTCCATCTAATTCCATATCTCATCCATCTCTCCATCACTCTGAGTATATTAGTCATTTCCGATAATACCAGGCTGATATGGAGGCGTCTCCTGTCTGTCCTCCATTGCTAAATAATGAAGCATCCAGCAGCTTGTCTTGTTCACCTGTCAGTGGATTCCTTCCCTGATCCCTCTCTCTGGTGTTGTTGCCTCATGGCTGCTCAGTATTTCCTGTGTGAATGCAGAGGCTTTGGGGTCTCGTATGGTTTCCTGTTTTTACTCTAAGTCTGAGAACTCGTCAAATAAATTTAGTCTGATTTTAGCGGCCGGCGTACAGAACACTGAGGACACGCCCGCTGCCTTCTGGCATTTTCCTACGTTTAACGGTTCTTCTTCTTCTTCTTTGTTGGTTATTGGCGTGTTGCAACTGACTTGAATAGGTGCATATCGCCACCTACTGTACATGTTTTATTTCATTACTTTAAAGCTCTTCATCAATCAACAATTATTGATTGATTGGCAAAGCAAAAGTGAAATTTCCCCCCATTCAAAAAACGTGACGTCACAGACGGCACTTTTAATTTCACAGCTCCCTCTCGTGATTGGTTGATGACGTTATATAATAGTAGATAATACCCATTCAAGTTGGTTACAATACGCAAATAACCGGAGAAGAAGAATCGGGTTCTGTAATGGTTGCAGATGGCCCTTTCAAAATAAAATCTGACGCTGTCATAGGCTGTGTTTGAAATCGCATACTAACGTACTACACAATCAATAAGTATATACTGTATACTATATAGTATTATTATGGTTAGGAGAATTAGGATGATGAGCGTTTCTGAAAAAATATTAAGTGAAAAAGTGACATTTTATCCATAAAAGTCACGGAAAACACATCTCATGCTGACATTTTGGGGTTTTTTTGGAGTCCCGCAATTGTGCCACTGACTAAACTGACTATTAAATTCAAAACAAGAGCCCTTTTTACAAAAGACAAGAAGAGATGCTTTTGTTTTGAAAAGGTGATGTTTGATTTTTAGCTTGAAGCCGGTCCCAGGACGATTTTACTTTCTGCTTACAATGCATCATGGGACGAATGAGTATGACTCGTGTGTCCAACGTGCATACCTTCAAAAATGTCCCGATACAGTATACATCCAGGTATTTATCGCATACTCAATCTTTCCAAACTATCTGATTGGAACACACTCCATACTCATTTTGACGTCACACTTAGTATGAGTATTATGTTAGTGTAGATGATCAGATTTACCACAGATTAGAGTTCATATATTTCTAAATTATAGCTTTTTTTTCTTTTTAAATTCTATAGCAGCTGATCGTCTGTTTGTCTGACTGAACACAGATTTAGCTTCTGGCTTTAATGGAACATTACACTCAATAAACAGAAGCCCTCGTTGATGTTTTCTTCGTCATCTAGTGGTGGTGATGTTTCAACTTAACCGTGCATAAATAAAAATGCTATGCGGTTAGAGATTAAACAAATTATGTTTGGTGAATAGACTTGTGGGATGAATTTACAAGTTTGTGCAACGGCTTGTTAGCATTTTTCATCTGAATGAGATGGAGTTGATGTTGTTTTTTTTCCTGCAGAAATTCTCTTTGACTTTAAGTTTATGTCGGGTTTTATTTGGGAATACGTGTTTGTAAATTAGAGTTTTAGCCATTAAAAATGAGGAATTATAATCATAATCACTCCCAGTATAACTTGGGAATGTAAAATGTCAATCACTTTTTACTTGTTAGCATTGCCAACTGACTTGCTAATAGATACTTAGAGTTTTCCAGCCTGAATTATAGTGCTCACTCACATTTTTAGCGATAGAAACCTATGAAGTCGGTGGTAAAGCTGATGATTTGAAGCTGAAATTAGAATTTTTAGTTTTCGCTCCAAACTGTGCAGGATTTTTGACATTTTCTTTCGGCTGTATCGCTCTGTCTTGATGAATTTGTGGCCGATGTTTCCCACAGATACTGATTCAGTTCATATCGTCCATCAAGCGATGCGCATCAAGGTTAATCAGAGTCAAAGGAACGCATGAAGAGGCAAAAGTCCTCTAAACTGCGTCCGTATGTTTGTGTGTGAGGTGACACGGGGCATTCACTTACACGGCTAACACAGATGTTACCTTCGTGGTCAGGAGGCTGTAAGTCAATTAGGTTGTGCTAATGGGGCCGAGATGCAAGCTGCCTCCTGCACACACGTGCGTCCATACCATTGATGAGATTACAATGGAAATGGGAATGCATCAGGGTTTAAACACATTAAGGGAACGGCCTTTCTCAGAGGTCCCTGCTGTGTTTTTTTTAACCGTCAACCATCTCCTTCTAAGTAGCCTCCCCTTACCTCCCTCTCTCTCTCTCTCTCTCTCTCTCTCTCTCTCTCTCTTCCCTTGCAGCAGATGTGCGGCAAATCTCTTCCTTTGTGCTTCTTTACATCCATAACTTCCTCTTCCCATCTGTCTCCATCGCTCTCTGTTTCCAGTCCTCCCTGCTGAAATTTAATTGAGGTACTGACCGGATTTTTATCACAAACTAAAGCAAAAAATAATGCACTGTAACAAAAAAAAGTCTAAACTTGCCCTACCTTCTCTCTATCTAACACACCAGTCCATTACTGGGGTCAGCTTTACATCCACACTAATGTTAAAGGACTCTTTGAAAAAGCCCGTAGATACTTTGAGAACATTTAAACGATATGGGAAACTTTAATCACAGCGAGGGACACAAAATGTGATTGTTAGTGCCGAGGGTCAAATGATCAACATTCACCTCAGCATTTACGACAATGACCAATCTGAGCATTAACACAATTGTAATTCTGGAGGCATTTTCTATATTTTACTCTCATTTGGTGTATTTTTGTTGTAATTTTGTGTTTTGGTTCATTTTTGTATGTTTTACTTACATTTTGTGTATTTCTGTTGTCATTTTGTGTTTCCAGAGTCATATTTGTATGTTTTTGTTGTCATTTTGTAAATTGTTCTCTTACTGTGTATGTTTTTATTCTCATTTTGTGTATTTTGTTGACATTTTGTGCTTATAGCATCATTTTAGTATGTTTTTGTTGTCTTTTTGTAAATTTCTCTTTTATGTATGTTTTTATGTCGTTTTGTATCTTTTTGTAAAGTCATTTTGTATATTTATGTTGTCATTTTCTATTTATCTCTCATATTCTGTATGCTTTTTATGTTGCATGGTTTTTTTATGCATGTAAAGAGAGTGAGTAGACTCCTCCTGTCTCCACTCAGGGGTTCCTTGTCTCCTAATGACCTCCCCTGCACTACTTGAGATGTGACTGTGGGTTGCTTCTGTGTCTAGTTTTGTCAGTTTTGATTCACACTTTGAAGATTTCCAACTGTTATTGAAGTGCTGATGCTTCACCTCAGTGTCTCACACAGGAAGACTTGGATTTCTCCAACTGTGGCTTGTATCATTACACCTTTATCTTTCATTAGCATTCAGTGCAGCTGAGATAGATTCTCTCTTCTCTTTGTCAAGGGCCAAGCTGCTGCTCTGAGACCCAGTGATAAAGGTCCAACAAAGTAAACAACATGAACAAGGCATGAGAATGGCCTCTTGTCTTTTTGTTATGGCCTCCTAATGAAACACTTAGTTCTGTTGTTGTGAAGCTGAAGAGTTGGAACCCAAAAAAAACACCTTGTCAAAGGCAAATTTCAAAGTTAGTTAAGAAGAATGAGGAGATTTTTCATCGTTCTATTGACAGATGAAACGAGCAGAGATTCTTTATCTCAATAGTGTTCACTTCAAGTAGCACAAAGATCTGCGTAGATTGCTCGCTTTAATCCCTGTTGACCTCGCTGTAATCATTCAAACAAGTACATTAAGACTATGTGTAGTGAATTAGTGCCACAGGCCAGGATTTGCTCTTGTTCTTGGCTTTGGTGCAGTTGCAGTTGCCTGCCCCCATCAGGCTGACACACGTACTGCCACTTTAAATCTCATACATCTTCAGGAACCATTTGATGTTGTTTCATCAGACCTCATGTTATGGCTCTCAAACAGATGATTTTAGCAGGGAAAACATGCTCTTAGATGACTGTAATATAAGGTTTAAACAGCAGGGTTGGTATGTCCTTTCATGGGAATGCTGTGCAGGCAAAAGTGTGCAGAGGATTGAGCTGTTTGTGCGTTTGAAGCTACAGAAGTAGGAGCAGGAGGAGGAGGAGGAGGGATAAGAAGGCAGACAGACACCAGATGTTTCCATACACTCTAAGCACCCAGTCTGCACGGAGGCCAGATTTGTGTTTGTCGTTACAGATTGTGTGTTGTGTGTTATGTGTGTGTAATTATTACCTGAGGCAGGGCATGCCCATAGCTTGGGTGGCCTTTCAGGTATTTGACTAAGAATCGGCAGCAGGTGAAAAGAGGAGGATGACTACCTGCATGTATCACGGGCTGTGTGTGTGTGCGTGCGTGTGCGTGTGTGTGCACGCTCACAGATAACACTCGTGAGATAAAGATCAGTTGAATATATAATGATCCCAAGGGGAAATTGGGTCAGTGCAGCAGCAGCAGTGAATGCGAGCGTGAAGATAAACAGAACATTTGAAAGATTAAAGCACTATTTTAGTGCACAGGTCTAATATTCTACTGTCTCCTAGAATCACTGTCTATGTGGGAAAAGCTCTAGCTTAGCTCAGTTGTGCAGAAAAGATTCTACAACTCGCCCTCGACTCTGGATGTACCTATAAACCCTTCCACAAGCGTTTTCAAAGATGTTGATGGGGTTAAGTCAAGGTTATCTCCCAGCGTTGGATCTGTGTGTGTGTGTGTGTGTGTGTGTCAGTGATGAGGAGGAGAAAGTTGAAGGCTTTAGTTGGAGGAGAGGAGGTGGAGAAGTGTGTGACGATGGAGCGTTGTCAGTCTTTGGGCCGGTTTGTGATCAGAGCAGCAGAATGTGCTGGTGTCTCTGTCTGTCTCTCGTGCACACACTCACTGTGTAACAGGGAGAAAGACCCTGTTGTGTTCCTCTCCACTGCCCACGAGTGAACACAGGCACAGGTGAGGACTAGGCCCTGCGCGGCAGCCATTTGTCGACTGTATTTCGGGGTTGAGAGATGACAGAGAGAGAGTACAGATGGCGAAAGGAGCAGAAACGCACCAGGAAAAGTGTGTCCACACATGTTGCAGCTGCAGGTGAAGTGTTCGATTACCTAAACGCGCCCCTGACGCTACTAAGCCGGGCGGTGTCCTGTGGCTTTTTAAAACCAGGGCTCACAGCATGCCACATGCTTGCAAGGATATTAGTTTCATTGTGGCGCGTTGCAGAGAAACCGAGCTCTGCAGTTTGAAACGTCTGTATTTGCTTTTGCAGTAAAGTAAAGAGGAGCCATAAAACGCATTTATACTTTGCTGACATAATGCATCAGGAATAAGAAATCAGTCATGACATTAACTGAAATAGATGAGAAATAACGCAGATCTTAAGCAGGAAAAGGAGCAATTTCAACATTAATGTGCTGCACGTCCAGGTATTAAATTACACAAAGTATATGAGACCCACTATATCCAAGCATTAAATGACCTTCAACTTATATTCACTTAGATTTACTTGATATTATGAACAATTGTTATTTAATTTTTGAGGTAATTTGCAGGGTTTCGAAAAATTTAGTACTTTTCATCAATTTGAGATTAAAAAATTACTGTAACCATGTGATTTAAAGGAGACATATCACGCTTTTAAATCCTTCCTTTTTACATATAAATCATACAGTTGTGGTCTATATAAAGCAGAACTGCAATGCTTGGGTCTGAATTCCTCATTATTATAGCTCCACCCCTTTTCTACCCCTTTTCTGATGTGCTTCTGAGAGCAACTCGTTTTGGTGCCGTCTCTTTAAATGCAAATGAGACACTTCATACCCCGCCCCCTCTCCAGGTTGCAGAGGTGACACTCGGTTCAACTCCACCCTGTTCGGCCATTTTTGTAGTTTGATAGAAGAGATACGATTGTCGAGCGCCACAGAAAATGTTTATTCACACGTTATTTACAAAATGTCAACAACAGAATACTTGTTCATCCAGCTTTACATGTTCAAGCCAGAGTCGGACCTGGCGGAACGAGATGAAAATGATGAACCTGCAGAACAACGTCTTCATATGGATGTTAACAAGTGAGCTAACGCTAGCGCCGAGCTAACGTCACGAAATGCATTTTAATACAGTCTTTTCGGAGACAAAAATGGCAAAATGAAATGACTAATGAAAACTTTAGACGTAAATTAAATCACGTAGGCCATATCATGCAACTGCTAATGCTAACAAAACAATGACAGGGACGTCTTATCATCACACTTTTTAGCGTTATTTACAGCTTACCGAAGTGCTCTGTTCGTTGTCTCCAAAGATAGAAGGAATTGAACCCTCAATCAGACAAAGTCTTTTGGCAAATCCTTCTTTATACTGGCGGAGCAGTCATTCTTGAAGTGCTTCGCGCACACAAAAATGACCTTACCCACAGATGTGGGTACATTTCTGTGAAAAATTAAACTCAACCAGGCACTTCGAAAAGGTTCTGATGCTGGGAGACGGTGTAATGAAGCGTGTGGGTTACTACATCCAACAACCGAACATTTTGACTTATCCTCTCGTAACGTCGGCATCCTTGAGCTTGGACTACAAAATAAAAGCGAGAAATAAAAATGGCGGATTTCTCGAAGTGTTGGGCCTGGAGTCGATGTCCTAATCTGGCAGTTCCGCTGCAAATACTGTGACGTTATTGTTCAAAAAACGTAGTAGAGAATAGAAAAATCGAAATAGATTGAAAAATATGACCAAAACAGAATAATGAGTTAGACACGTGCTCTAAAGGGAGACAGTTTCTACAGCCTTTGGCACACATTGGCACTGAAAAGACATGCTTTAAGCTTCAAGGTTTGATGGTCACAAACTGTTTGTCCTGTGTCTGATTTTAAAGACACGTGGATGTTTTGTTATATAATCTGAACCCTGTGAGAGCATTTCCACGGTTCTGTATAGTTGTATTTTTCTCCTCTGAATCAGTATATGAGCCTCTTTGTTTCTCCTGCTTTGCTCCTAAAGTGCATTTATGCTTTAAAGCTATAGCAACTGTTGCCAAATTGACCACACGAGGGTGCTTATTTATTTATGGCATTATTTTTTCAAACCTTAATTACCAATAAATAATCACCTGCCTTCTCTTCTCTCATGGCAGTAACACTTAGTGAGAAGGTAATTACTAAAATACTAAAAAAAAAAACAACAACTAAAGTGATTTGCTTGTTTTTTAGTATAATTGAGGCTTTTTATTGCTTTGATCTTTACGCGACAATAACAGTGCCTGGTAATCACAAAGCCTCAGTCTGCACGAGTAGAAAGGTTACAAAATGTCATGATAGTGATTTTTAAAAGTGCTTTTCATGATAAAAACCCAGAGTGAGTTTACAGTGGCCAGTTGGAAGAGTTTGACTGGCAGCTGATCCCCAGTTGGAAGCTGTAATGTACAATGAATAATGATAGATCTGCACCAGGGACCTTAAATATGGAGACGGCTCCACCCTTTGCCTTTCCCTTGAATCCCTCTCACAGGTCAGCCACCATTAGCCATGCGTTGACCCAATATTTGGGGGGTTGAAAGCCAGCGATGGCGGGAGGGGGATGTTGACAAATGGGTGAAGGGAGTATCAAATGACCTCTGGGGACAGGGAGGGGGGAACAGAACAGAAAGTGAGCAGTGTTGCTTGACTATCTGGAGATTTCTAACCTTAGCGTGTGCTCAGTCTGTTCATTTTCATACTGATCGCTGGAATTCATACTCAGCATGAGGCAGCCCTGGTCCGTGCTTGGATTAGCCAATGAGAGCCAGGCCTGACAGCCTCAGGGTAAGGGTGGGGTCATGAGTGACAGACAGGCTGTAAGATGCTGGCATGCAGTGACAGACAGACTGGCACACTGTGGCTTCTTATACAGACTTGTCATACTACCTACTGTCAAAGGGCATCAGGGTCTTTAGTTGATGTTGTTTACATCTCACAGCTTTCAAAATCCATGACGAGTGAGGTGAGCTCAGTGAAAGCTTACATTTACTCAGCTTTTATCAGCTCCACTTCCAATTTCACCTTCAATTCTTTTCCCTCTTGGTGCAGTTTTACCTAAAGGAGGAAAGTTGAGCGTGTAGCTTTGCCTCAAATGTTTTCCATGTGTCCTGACCTTTGGGAATGCACCTTGCCGTTCCAAATAAAGATGCCAGTGGGGCTACATACTGTACCTCATTATACAGCCATGGGCCACGGCCAGTCGGTTACATTGCAAAGGTAATACAAGCCGTAGACACGGCGCATGGGCTGTTCGCTGCCCAGGCCTTTCTCAGCAGATTATTTTGGGCTCACTACTGTGTCATTACACATCCTCCTGCTCTGTATTTAGGCCTGTTGATTGCAGGGCTGAGATTGGGCGGGGCCTGAGGTGGGCTTTGACATTGGTCGTGTCCTGTTTGATGTGTTTTTTTGAGGGGAAAGGTGGCCGTGTGCCCATACGCCACCAACCGCCTCCTCGGACACACCCAGCGTTTCTCACTACTCGTGTGCTTCCCATGGAAGAGGATTAGGGCCAATTTTGATGGAGACAATAATTTTGTGAAATATAGAATAAAGTTGAAATCTCAAGATTCAAGTCGAGATTTCAAAAATGAAGTTAAAATACATTATTGTGATAGGTGAAAGTTTACTATTAAAGTCAAATCTGTTTCCGTACAGCTCCACAGACAGGACTGAATGCTCCGCCTCTTCCAAACTTGACTGTTTTTTCCTTCTGAACACATTACGTTTTTGGCAATAGATTGCAGCAGCGTGTTTTTGAGCTAAAAACGAAAGAATGTCTTTGTTATTAAACCCAATCTGCTGTTTGTTATCATATGGTGAATTAGCCCTCGTCAGCTTCCGTAGATTTGACGTCATTAGCAGACCTTCAACTTTCATCACAATATTTTGAGGTTATTTTCAAAATTTAGACTTTAGTCTCGTTTTTCAACTTTATTCTGGACATTTCGACTTTATTCTCAACATTATGACTTCATTCTGGACATTTCGACTTTATTGTGGATATTACGACTTTTTTGTTGACATTTTTACTTTATTCTTGACATTTTTACTTTATTCTTGACATTTTGACTTCATTCTTTGACATTTCGACTTTATTCTGGACATTTCGACTTTATTCTGGACATTTCGACTTTATTGTGGACATTACGACTTTTTTGTTGACATTTTTACTTTATTCTTGACATTTTTACTTTATTCTTGACATTTTGACTTCATTCTTTGACATTTAGACTTTATTCTGGACATTTCGACTTTATTCTGGACATTTCGACTTTATTCTGGACATTTCGACTTCATTCTGGACATTTCGACTTTATTCTGGACATTTCGACTTTATTCTGGACATTTCGACTTCATTCTGGACATTTCGACTTTATTCTGGACATTTCGACTTTATTCTGGACATTTCGACTTTATTGTGGACATTTCGACTTTATTCTGGACATTTCGACTTTATTGTGGACATTACGACTTTTTTGTTGACATTTTTACTTTATTCTTGACATTTTTACTTTATTCTTGACATTTTGACTTCATTCTTTGACATTTAGACTTTATTCTGGACATTTCGACTTTATTCTGGACATTTCGACTTCATTCTGGACATTTCGACTTTATTCTGGACATTTCGACTTTATTCTGGACATTTCGACTTCATTCTGGACATTTCGACTTTATTCTGGACATTTCGACTTCATTCTGGACATTTCGACTTTATTGTGGACATTACGACTTTTTTGTTGACATTTTTACTTTATTCTCGACATTTTGACTTCATTGGTTGACATTTAGTCTTTATTCTGGACATTTCGACTTTATTGTGGACATTTTTACTTTATTCTGGACATTTAGACTTTATTCTTGACATTTCGAGTTTATTCTTGATTTGCCCAAAATTATTTTCTTCATCAAAATTGGCCCTTATCCGCTTCTGTAGTTTCCTTCTGTTGGCCTGTTCCCCTTTCCACAGACCCTGGAGGAGCAGCGTTCTCTGGTTTACTATTACAATGTGGGCTTATCTCTGTTTTATCTGGGATGTCTTTGGAAAGGATGGATCTGTTTGTGTGTGTGTGAGAGAGAGAGAGAGAGAGAGGGAAATAGAGAGAGCTGTAGGGGTACATCCCCCCTCCCTAATCAGTGACCAACGGGAGGGGGCGGAGCTGAGACGCAATGACTGTAACGCGATAGCTGCTCAGCTCAAAAGCGCGATCACTCGCACACGTACACGCACACTCACACCTCGCTCACCAAACGCAGGGCGCACCTCCGGAGCGCAGGCTTCACATTGGACTCAGTGGAGAGACTGGCATGACATGCGCTGTTTTTTGGGGGGAATTTATTTCATATTTTGCTGTACTTTGCATTCATTTCTCTCCTGCTCGGGCGCCTCTGACACACAGGACAGTTGACATTCCGGTGGAGGTGTTTTTAAGGCTTGACACGCAGCGTTCAGCGGCGAGACGCTTGTGCGCAAAAGACACAGGGAAGGACGGAGAGAGAACCGGGGACTAGAAGCCTCTCCGCCGGACCTTGAAGCTCCGTTTGGCCGCTGTTCAGACTCTTTACAGCCCACGGATAGAACCACACGGCTCCCGGCTTGAGGAGCGCACGCAACAGCCGCTGCTTTTAGATGTTTTTTTCTTGACATTATCTCCAAAAAATGGACCGCGCTGAGAAAAGAACTTCTCACTGACATGTAGTGGGCACACATTTCCCACCGTCAATGGTTTGGAAAAACTTGGGATTTTTCCTGAATTGTTTCTTTTTCTGCTGCCGGGGTTGTTGATCCAAAACGGGATCGTTTAGTGGGAACTGTAGTGTTCACGGACTTCCAAGTGGAAACAACTGCTACTTAAAGGCTTTCTGCTACTTTGCGCATCCTCCACGATGGATTTTGTGCCATCGGTAATTGGATTTTTAATGACAGTGTGTCATCTGGCGCTCAGAGCCACGGGCCAAGAGGGTAAGTTTGACTCACTTCTGGATGGATGCGGACGCACGCGCCGAACACACGGGATGTTCCTTTAACTTTTACAAATATGATTTTTAGTCTTTGCTTGTGTGTGTTTTTTTTTGTTTTGTTTTTTGCTTCAGTTAGAATCACAAGTTGTATTTTATAGTGTTCGTCAACATACAGCTGGAATCATTTGTTCCAAGCACGCGTTAGTAAATACACACTGTATGATAGAGCTGTGAGTGAGTTAATAAAGGTGTAAATGCTACGCTTAGTAAATGTGTTGAGGTAGTTGTAATGTGTATTCTTAACATTCCATAGTTATTTAAATGAGTCATATGCTTTGGAATCATTGCTTATTTGGTCTCCTTCTGCTTTCCCTTTCATATAATTATGTGTTTGATTAATAAACTGACACGTGAGGACATTTGAATGTAATTCGTGTTGATTTAGGGTTTAAGTATACATTAACTCTAAATTATCCGTGTCCAATTCCGTGCGTAAAAGCCGCCGTGTCAGTTTATCTTGCGGTTGATCACTTTCTTCTCTATCATATGTGGTGCTCTCTTTGGTTCCATCATTGGGGCCGTCGGGGCTTTCTGTGCACAGTGGAGGCACTTCTACGTCCGTGCGCTCATCCAGGATCGAGGGTAAAAACCGAGCCCGGGTTTGGATTGATCCAAAGCATTTTGGGGTTTGGGGTTCAGTGCGCAGTCCATGGTTTGGATCTACCAGATCATTTATTTCTGTGCGAGCGAACACGAGAGCGTGTTTGTGAGGAAGTCACCAACATGGGGAGAAGACTTGGATCAGCTCTGCACATGCTTTACCATCAATCCCAGTGACGCCAGTGCCGTTGTTCTCCTCAGACTTTTTTTTTTTAGTTGATTCTTGTGACTTTATGAACGAACGCGCGTCGCCAGGCCCGTGCGCGACTTTTACGCACAAGCTTAATGTGAATAACACGCCCTTTCTCTGTGTATATGTAGATCATTTATAGGCACTCACGTGACAATTGCATCATTATGTCTATCTTGGAGCTATTTGAATAAAATAGATAAGACTGGATCATGTTATTGGCGTTCACTGTAGGAAATAGGCAGAGTAGGAGCTGTTCATGATCACATGATGAATATTTGTCTTCACTGCACAACAAGGAGAGCTCTCTCTCTCTCTCTTTAGAAGTGTGTGTGTGTGTGTGTGTGTGTGTGTTGCTGGCTGCCCGTGTACCCAATAGATCAGAGACAGATGTGGGCCTCTTGGCAGTCATCAGGAAGCAAGAAGCTAGATCTCCCCTGCTCTCTCTCTCTCTCTCTCTCTCCCTCTCTCTCTCTCCTTTTCCCCTGCCAAGACACTGCACCACATGTCTTTGCCTCCAAGCTCTCCCCAAGAGCCACATTACACACAGATGCCAAAAGGAAGGAGGCTGACGGTGAACAGACACATCAGAGAAGCAGCGAATGGACAGAGGTTGATGTTCAGACAGAAGTCGTGCCATCGCATGGTCGTACGATACAAAGGGAAACAAGGGAGAGGCTCAGAGTAGGAATCGGGGGGAGAGTATTGTCCGTCTGATGATTGTGAGCGGAAAGGGCAACTTCAAAGCAGGCAGAGGTCACGGTGTTAAAATGGCACTGAACAGAAAGGGGAGCAGATCACAGCTCGGGCTTATGAAGTGACACCTTCATCTTGGGTGACACAGCTCCTCCTAAAGTGGAGCACAATCAGCCCAAGACTCTAAGGTTAAGATTAAAGCGGTGCAGTTCAGAGCCTTGATGAGAGAAATACACTGACGTCACTTAGGAATTGAGAGCTCCACAAGTTTAAATTTGCTTTCTTGATTCAATGTTTTCGTTATATCAGATTCAAGCTCTGCCAATAGGGTTAAAAGATAGATGGTGTTAATATGGCAGCACTGTAATCCCTCTCATTTGACTCACTGACATGGACATTAATTACGTTTTACCACAAGCATTAATATTCAAGCCATTGAGCAGCTCATTTGCATGTTTATTGAGTGGGTGGCTTTGCTCTCCTCCACCTATCCTATCAAGTTTTCCCAGAGTTTGATTACCAACCTGTTTAATCATTACCCAGGTTGTCAAACTTTGCTGTTATGCCTTTCTGTTTTCCCCGTTGCCCTCTCTCTCTTTTCCCTCACCTTTTATTTATTTGCATTTCTTTGTGTTTTAATCGGCCTGGGCCTCGGAGGGATCAGATGCAAACACAAGGTCAGCTATTAGCATTCATAGCCCAGGACAAACAAAGCAGCCCGTTCAATACTAGTCAGGTATGAGAGTCACAGGCTCCCACGAAGCCCCGCAACAGCCGGCCGCACTCAGGGTGAAATTAAAAACAAGACCCCCATAAATAAGAAAAGAGCTGGCTTTTTCTCTCTGTCACATTTGCCTTACAGGGTGGTGGGTGGGGGTCTTAACGGGTGCTCAGGGACAGCTTAGATGGAAGCTGGAGGGGATTCGTATTGTCAAGAGGCAAAGCATTTAGAATTAACTGGGATTCAAAAGCGTGAATAAAGAAGGCGAAGGTGGATTGGAAACAAAAAGGCTTCTTTTTATTTGAAGCACCATTACTCACGTGAGAAGGACTTTTGGAGGAAGTCAGATCCACTGACTGATCCAAGAATCAAAGCTTTTCATTGCAGATCTAAGCTTTGTCTTTTAGAAACATACAAACTTTGTTTGAACAGAATAGCCTTGAATGTCCAGAGGAAGGAGAATGAGATGTGATACTGCAGACAGGTAGTGTTTAGGATTAGACACACACCATTACACACCCCACTCTTTTCCTGCAACCATCTGTTTACCAAATTGATCCATTGAACCATTGATCATGATGGCCAGATCTGCATTTAGCTGATTATCCTGTTAGGGAGGGAGGAGCAGGGAAAGGAGCAAGAGGGGGGGGGGGCTGGGAGAGGAAAAGAGGATTTCAGGATATTATCTGCTTTTGATGTGGCTATTGTGAGCTGGTAAAAGGAAAATCCTCCTTTAAACACACTTAAGTCACTTTAACAAAAGGCAGCTGTCGGCTGCATTCCTGAAGCTGATGCAGATGTTTGTGGGGAGGCATAAATCTATCGCTGATTAGCTTTCAATAAAATCTAAAGGGGAAACATCAGCAACAGCGTGTGTAGATAAGATACTCCATTAACGTCTCAAAAGGGATTTTCTTCAATCCGGCAGCACAAAAAGAGGGAAGAAGCACATAGTCCATATTTAGAATACACATGCAAGTTAATGAAGAGTATTTACTAGAATAAAAGGGGGGCATGTATGGATCACAAATGAGATGATTTTGATTCATTTTGCTGTCTGGGTCCAAAATCAGACTGAATGCAAATGAAATCAAAGCTTCATTTGCAGACAATTCATTACATTACATTACATTCACATTTTGTTTTCATTTTACAGTTTGAAAAACGTCGCCTGTTTTCCTACAAATGTGTTAAAGCTTGAGGCGAAATGAAGCTTTTTCCCTTTGCTGCTCCTCTGGTCCTTTTTCTGGTGTGGAATGGGTGAGATTAAATCCAGTCACAGACAACAACGTGCGCTGCTCCTGACTGAATGGATGAGTGCGGCCCTCCCTCACTCTGGGTGATAGCACTTTTTAATTAAGGTGGGAAAGCAGGGAGGGAGGGAGGGAGGGAGGGAGGGAATAGGCAAAGGAAGAAGACAACAGGAATGATGGCGGGATTTATCAGCGCCTCCCCTCACAGTTTATATCGTAGCGTGACGCCATGCTTCCTTGATAAGGCAGCTAATAGAAATAAGGGCACACACACACACACATGCACACACACACACAGAGAGAGAGAGGGAGCAGAATGTGAGCAAAGACATGCAGACATATGCACATTTTCCCAGATAATGAAGATAAAGGCACTCACAGCGGGTACAAAGACATCTCTTGGTTGGACTTGATTAGGACTGACTGTAAGGGAGTGAATCTGCTTCAGGGGGAGCGCCACTGTTCTCGTGCACGGGTGGGTGTTGGTCCGGATGTGTTCAGACTAGAGTTGGCTGCATGTTTTCAGTGTCTGGACCTGCACAGTGACACCTTCAGAGTGTTTGTGGATGGAACATTTTCTGCTTCTGAATGAAATGTGTTCCTGTTGCATGTAGGGGGGTGCGTTGCCATGAATCTGGCGATACAATTTACGATTCGCGTTTCACGATGCGATATACACCCCGATACTGAACAATACGATATGCATCGCAAGATCATTAACTGCACATTTCATCTTTACAAGAACAAAATGGTATGAAATGCAATGGTATGAGAACAAGTAAATGTAACTAACTGTAATTCAAGTACCAATATGAAAACAAGTGGTGTGGTTATCAAACTGTCAAATGACATTTTACAAAAAAAGTAAAACATTTGCTTCGACGACAGATTGTGATGCTGTTAAGTTGTTAAATTCTTTAAATTAATAAAAAAAGGTAACTACATACATCTATGTTTTATGTAAATAAAGTGCAGTCAACTTCCAAGCTAAAATGCATTGAGTCGTGAGGTAGTTAAACAACACCGAGTGATTGGGCATATACGTTAGCGCAATTAAATGGTTTTTTGTTAAAGAACATGATTTAATTTTTTAAATTGATTTTGCCATTTTTTGGATTCATGCAATAATCGCGCGGTGAAATATCGTGATATATATATATATATATATATATTTTTTTTTTTTTTTCTTAAACCCTTAGTTGCATGGAATGGTTTGATGTTGCTGCGTTGCTTGTATTATTATTATTATTATCAATATTTCCACCTCCATCATCTCTGTGACTATTCCTCTCATCCATCCACCTTCCTTCCTCATCATCATCCTCGTTATTCTCCTCCTTTCTCTCCTTCTGCTCCTAATCCTCTCTCTATTCCCACTCCCTCACTTCTCTCCAGACTCTTCTTCTTCTTCTTTTTCCTCTTCATCCTCTTCCTCTTCCTCAGAGGCCCGAATGGGCAGCTCGGGGGGGGAAAAAGTGTTGAGGCTGCAGGATTCTTCCCAAATGGCTTAATCTGCTGAGGCTTGGTGTGCTGATAGCCTCCTGCTCACCATCCCCTCTATTGGCTTCCCAACAATGACTGCCTGTCTGCACAGCCGTGGCAGATAAAGAGATGTCTGTGTGTGTGTGTGTGTGTGTGTGTGAGAGTTAATGTGTCTGTCAGTGTGTGGTACCCTCCCTATCCTTTCGAAAGATGTCAGTTTTCTGCCTGAGATTCACTGGCCTCCTGCATGTTGTTAGGCGTGTGTGTAGGTGGCCATTCAAACGGGATGTAACCGCACCTGATACGTGTGTGTGTGTGTGTGTTTACATGCATGCATGCGGGCGACTGGTGTCACACACACTCCCATGAAATCCCCAGCAGCTGCGTGCGCCTGATGTGCCAGCGTGGGCGTTGCTACTCTCCAGTAACAAAGTGAGGAAGCCATCGCTGCTCTATCAAATGTCAGGGAATCTTAAGTGTGCCTTTTAAGCACAATAGGCGGTGGAAATGTCAACACTTGAAGGGTCTATTACACTTCAAGCCTTTGGTGTCCTTTTTTTTTTTCTTTGTCGCCTGCTTCCTATTGACGTTCTTCAAGGATATGAAGGAAACAAAATGAAAAAAATCAACTCATTTGTGTCAAGAATGGATTCAGTTCAGTAGCAGAGTGGTTAAGCCAGACCTGGGCATCTAGTGGCCCTCGGTGTAATTTTGTGTGGCCCCCAAAGTAAATGTACGAAATGACAGGAAATTACACAAAACAAAAGCAAGACTATGTTAAAAAAATACAAAGAATTACAACATTGCATTAAAAGACAAGTAAAACAAAGAATGTACTCCAAAAACACACAAAACTACTTCAAAAATGAACAAAATGACAACAGTGATACACAAAATTACTCCAAATAGCACAAAACGACAAGAAAAATACACAAAAAGACAAAAAAAAATATATACAAAATGACAGAAAATGACAACAAAAGTACACAAAAAGGCTAGAAAAACACAATAAAATCCTCCACAAACCCACAGAACTAACAAACAAGCAAAACAACAATAGAAATCCACAAAAATTACTCCAAAAAACACAAAATGATAACACAAATGTGCAATATGACTTCAAAAACACATTTTACAGGAAAAATACACAATAGGACAACATAGATGCAGTCGTAACAAGCAAGTCAACAACAAACATACTGTACGTATACAGAATGACAGAAAAACACACAAAATGACTATAAAAACTCTTTGTTCTTTCCTGTGTAACACTCTGATTGGTCGTTATTCTAAATGCTGACATGAATGTTGATAATGTGAACCTTTGATCAAACAAAAACATTTGGGGGGCATTAAGCCCACCATCTGGTTACAGTAGTCGACAGTAAGAAACGTCTCGGTTGCTTGTTTTGCAGTTTTTTTTATCCTCTGTAGTGTTATCCAATCTCGTCAACAAACACGAGCCACAATATTAAAGAAGCATCAGGTTTATTATCATGGAATTTGTTGAAGATGCCATCATGGCATTGGCAAACATGTGATGAACACACATACACACCCCTGCTGTCGTCATGGAGAACACGCTTCACTTATGCTGCACGCAGTAATAATAATTCCTGCAAATCGAATGTAATAAAGGAGGCGCTACGCCCCACGGTGCGTGCGTGTCCCTATTGTGCGTGTGTGTGCACGTGGGTTTATACGCATGGCGTGTTTGTGGGAGATAACGCAAAACGTAAGTAGCTCTGAGTTTGAGCAGAGAATAGGGCCTTTGTGGCAACGTTAGTTTCTCATTACAGAATCGGGGTGACCCCCCAACACCAGAACCCCGCTAGACAGAGTGTCTGCGTGTCACTTCCTGCTTAAGCCTTCCGAGCGACGCCATTGGCAGGCTATTGTTCCTGGGAGAGCGCGATAGGATCAGGGAATGTGTTCTAATGTTTGCAGATTGGTTTGCTGGAGCAACAATTACACTCTGAGGAAAACTCCCAACGGGGGGGGGAGGAGATAAGAGCCTGGGTGTGTACGAGGGGTGAAAAAGAAAGCCTCTGTGTGTCCCTGTGCACACGTGCGTGTGTGTGTGTGTGCGCTCACCAAAGACAGCCATGATGATGGTCTTTTATTGTAATAATAGCTTAACCATGTGGTCTCACAGTAGGGAAGTTTTTATGCATATCCTGCAAACAGACGATATACGATGCAATTATAAATGATCTTTTTTTGTTTTCAGTCCTAATAACTGTTGATTCTTCCTTTTGTGCTACAGCAGCAGAATGCGGTGGAGTGTTAGATGCCAGCGAGGCCGGTTACATCACCTCCCCTGGTTACCCGCTGGAGTACCCGCCCCACCAGAACTGCCACTGGCTCATCACGGCACCAGAGCCCTCGCAGCGCATCGTCCTCAACTTCAACCCTCACTTTGAGATCGAGAGACTCGACTGCAAGTAAGATGCTGAAGGGAGGGAGGCGGGGCTTACTCGTGGGGCACCGTTAGTGTGGCTGGAGGATGATTTGAGCTGGCATTTCCATTAGTGTGCTGCCGAAGCTTTTGTTTCTCAAATAAGTCGCTTCCCGTTGAAGCGCAGAGATTTTAACATGTTGTCATAATTCACCTCAGACGGCTGACACGTTTTCTACAGTTTGATCACAAACAGCTGGATTGCAAAATAAATTCTGGATTTATACATAAGGCTGTCATTATTATGGCACCTGTCATTAGCATAATAAGGTGTCACGAAGGCTGTCGATAAGTGTCGGGGTGTCAAACTCATTTTAGTTCAGGGGCAGTTTGGTCTCAATTGGGCCACAGATTTTAAATGAGGAAAACGTGTTATTTCAACATTATTTTGTCCTTGTTTGCACTTCCACATATACATAGAATAGAAAATATGTACGTGTGATAGATATCAGTCCCAACATGATGTTCACTTTAAATTTCCTAGATTTTACAACCAATTTCTATTTATTTAAGGGAAATATTATGGAATAATTTGAAAAAAAAATTAAGGATTTTGTAAGAATTTTGAATTTTTCAACAGTTTAACATTAAAAATGGCTGCCATCATGTGATACAAGCACCAGGAAAACTGTGAGTTTCATTTACACAATGGTTTACGTTTTACTTTCTCCTGCGGGCCGAAATTGGATGATCTAAAGGGCCGGATTTGGCCCCCGGGCCATGAGTTTGACACAGTGCCCTAACTCCTAAACCTATCTACCTATTTTCTATCTAACTAGGGAGTCTTAAAACTCTCCGGGGGGGTCTCATTGAGAATAAACATTCCTCTACCTAACCCTGACCCCACTAGATCCCTCCACCTAACCCAAAAAATGCCAACATAGCTCCAAAAGTGAACGACACCTTATTAATGCTAATTACAGAGAATGACAGCGTAATGTCAGCCTTATGTATAAAACTTTAAGTCTCTCTGTAAAACAGCCTCCATTCAGTCGATCTTTTTATCTGTGATAGAGAATTGCGTATCAACTCACACACCTCTAATAAAGGTGAGGTGCCTGGCTCCAGGGCACATCAGAAGAGCTGAGATGCTTGTTTTTATAGTTTCCATTGCACACTCAGAAGCTTTTCTGTTCACATGCTGTGGACAGATGAGCAAAGCAAGTTGTGGAAAGAATGATTCAAGCAGTTCAATTAATCAATGTGTTTCCTGCACTGGTCAGACTGATGACACATGACACAGGAGGAGGTCGTGTGCTTTGGAATATTCTCTATTCCTTCACCTTTATTCATTCCAGCCCGTCTGACGTTATCGTTTCTGTACGAAGCACAAATCCCCTCCATCTGATAATCAAATGCCAAGAAAGATCAGAAAATCTGTGTCTGCGTTTGGAAATGCAATAGAGGGAGGATGACAAGGCGGAGAGGAATCATGATGTGTTTTTGAAGTTGTATTTTTTTGAAGGGAAGTTGGTGGGAAAAGGCAAAAGAAGAGGAAAATGAGACCCAGCTGTTTAATTGGTCAGCTTCCTTTCTCACAGATCATATGCTCCTCCAAGACATGTTTTCCTCTTTTGTTTAACCCAGTTTGATGCAGCCAAGTCAGAGAAATCAAATCATTTATGTTGCTCTGCAAATTAAAATATCGTTCATCGAGCTGGGCACTTCTTTTTTTCGTTCCCACGCAGCATTTCTGGGTCAGGAATACATCCTTGCATTGATTGTTCTTCTTTTTCACGCTCACTTTCTCGTAAATTGTTGCAGAATTATCTTCCTCCTGCATCGTGTGCATGTGTTTGTGTGTCTGCCTTTGCCTCGGCCTCACAGTGTCAGCGCCGTAGCTCGCTGCCCTTCAGAGCTCAGCTGTTGATAGGCTGTGTGTCAAGCAGCGTCTCACAGCCAAAGGCGAGCAGGGCAGGAGGAGGCAGCGCCGACAACTGAGCAGCTCCCTTATTTCTGCACTCAGAGGATGGCGGCTGCTGCTGTTGTTGTTGTTGTTGCTGTTGCTTTTTTTTTGGGTCGACTATATTTGCTTGAAGGGATGAAGGCCTTTGCCTGCCCTTTAACCCACACTCCCACTTTCAGTCTCCCTTCACGGTGCATGTATGTGTGAGTGCACATGATGAATAGCCAGCGAGCGTGGGTGGGCGTCTAGGTGAGTAACTGCCAACATGTGGCTTCAGAAAGGTGAGGTCAGCTTCTGTCTGTTCTGCCCTGAAGCTGACTTTCCTTTGATTTTGTTATGTTTCACCAAACTTTATGGACCAATATTCATGGCAGCAAAAACACATGGAGAAAAACAAGCCATAGTTGGCCACGGTTACGTGATCTTTTTTTAAATTCAGAATTAAAATGTTCTGCCTCTAGGAATGGGCGATATGGGCCAAACTTCATATTTTGATATTTTTTTTCAAAATGGTGATATACAATAGAGATCTGGATCATTTTAATTTAAATAAAGTCGTACCAGAAAGAGAATTAAAATTTAAGTTTGCTAATGCAAAATGTCACACAGGCACATTTATTAACAAACAGCTGCAGAATATGAGCCACTTTAGTCTTTTTCTCCACAAAGGGACAGCACGTGTGAGTGAGTTTTAGCGTGTGGCTTGTTTAGGCGAAGGTCTTGGTGAGGACACTCAGAAATCCATCTAACTGTTCTTATTATGATAGCAGAGACTCTTAAAAGTAGTATTTTAATACAAAAAAAATAAAAATAAAAATCAATAAATGTGATATTGCAATTTCAGGAAAAAACACAACAAACCTTTTCTTTTCACCTACAACATAAAAGACCACGAAATATATACTATATTCATTATATTCATGTCTTTTAAGGCTCTTATTAGATCAATAGTCTCGGTTTGAGCCTCGCTTGCTTTGGGCGGCCATCTTGGATTATGTTGTCACCAGCACGTCACCACAACTGGATGATCAGCAATAATTTAAAGCGGAATTAAGCGTATACAAGATTAGTAGAAGTATTCCATTCGGAATTAAAATCAGAATGAACCAGCCACCCACCTAATATGTATTTAAGTTTAATTCTGAATGGTCGTTTTCATTCAGAATGAAGTGTTTACAAGGTCACTTTAAAGAGGATTTAACTTTCATTCTGAATTAAAGGGGAATTAAAGATCCCCTTGCTCTCTCTTTCACTCCTGTAGCTCTGTTTCAGGCTAAGATTTGGCACAGCAATGTGCGGGAGTGAGATTTTTGCGTGTTTCCACGCTCCTCCACGATGTGAGGCTGAGCCACAGCGGTGCGGAGATGGTGAGCTCAGATTCTTGGTCAGGGTTTGAAAATCCGCAAAGACAGCTTGGATTATGTCGAGAGCTGTGCTCCCTGCGACATATGTCTGAAGTGCTGATGATGGGGAAAAAAAAAATATATATATATATACTGTATATACTGTATATATAAGTATATAAACACTGGCAAAAATACGGTAACTAATAGTAAAAAGGAACACGTGTTTTTTTAGTGGTTCTGCTTTAAACTTAAGTACATTACGTCTAAGCTAAGGCATGTAGCCATTCTGTCTGCTCCCCTGGGAACTTTAAGCCTTTATAAAATGAAGAAAAGTGCTTGGTCAGTCCAAGCAAGAGGTCTTAACTTCATCTATAATATCTCATCCAAGCTGTTCTTCTTCTTCTTCTTCTTCTTCTTCTTCTTCTTCTTCTTCTTCTTCTTCTTCTTCTTCCCCCTCAGCCGGTTCAAACGGTCACAGCTAGAAAGGTGTAACGTAGCTAAACCATGGCTCTGCTGCAGCAATCAACCGGGCGGTTTTATGCAGGTGCTCCACGTCTGAGGTGGCACTTTAATTCAGGATTTCATTTCAGGGGGAGTCCGGCCACGTGCCAAATAGCTCTTACCTCCAGGCTGCGAGCCGATTGATGTGGGCTAAATGTAATAAAGGCTAGATGAAATATCAGGCCCATATCTCTAATGCAATCTGCCATCACCAAGCCCCAGGATGCTAGTGATACACCAGGAGCTGCAGAACACACAGAGGGAGAGAGAGAGGAAGGAAGGGGTGGGAAGATTGAGGTGGCAATGTTCTGCTTTTTATTTTTATGTTCTTCTATTTTCCAGATGCATCTCCTTTCTTTCTTTCCTCTCCTCCTTTCTACCTCCTGAGGCTGTTCGCTGCTGTTTTTACACACCTGACCTAAATCACTAAAACAGACTAAAGTCATATACAGACAAAAAAAACTATAGAAGTGCAAGAAAATCAATTTCTTCCACCTTTGTTGGTTTTATTTTCTCACTTTTATTCAGTGATTTGTTTTGAACGCAGCCCGAGGCGAAGGTTTTATGATCTGACTTTATAACTTCATGCACTTCCCTGCAGCTCTGTGACACGTAGGGTCACCAACACTTAGCAACAGCTCCCCCCACCAGCCTGCCTTTGCCTGATTCCAGCCCCCTAATACTCAAGGGGGAAGGGCAACCATGAGGTGTGGGATCAATGTCGGCGTTCAGCTCGTAATAGAAAATCTATAACTGATCAGGAAAAAGAATGAGAAGTGATGAAGAGGAGAAGGAGGATGGTTAAAAGGTGATGGCGGACATGGATAGAACTTCCCAGAGGTCACCACGCAAAGGGAGCTGTTCCGGATCCAATCTGTCAATATTTGGCATCTTGCCGACATTTAAGACCAGATCACGATCGTGTGTATGGGTGGTTATTATTAAAGCTGCCAGCGTATGATGACGATACGATGAGCAAACGACGGAGGAAAAGCAGCAGTTCTGCTATTGATCTCTCCTCTAGTGTAGCGTAGATATTCCACTTTACCAAAAGCTTCACACTGAACATGTTCAAGGTCTCTGTAAAGTTCATCGATTACAAGTTACAACTGTAATGAGCTGGAATCGTGTGGATGAAATGTGATAATCTGCGATTACTCCTTCGCGTACGCACGCACGCAGTGATAGAGGTGGATCAGAACGCGTCCAGGCGGACAGTCCTGGTCGTAGACAGCAGTTGCCTCCTGATGTTTCAGATCGATGCCAGGCCTTAGACGATCGGTGGTCAGCGGTTTGGCCCTGGTCGTCTGTAAGTATGAATGTGTGATGGACAGCTGGGGAGGGCAGGGATTCTGCAGGAGATATGGATGCAATTTGTTTTGGGGCTCGATTGAAGATGGCAGCCCTCTGTCGATCTGCAGGGATTTTGCTCGCAGCATCTTGTTAATATTTCAGAGGCACTTATGCTTTATTAGAGTTCCCTTTGAGGGCGGGGGAGTGGATGATGGTGTGCATGTGCAGGCTGGGTGTGTGTCTACCAGGGTTGGGGTCAATTCAATTTTTTCATTACTATTACATCTTCAATTATCCATGTTCAATTATGATTAAGGTTTTCCAATTGCAATTGTTATTTTTCAGCTGAAAGTCAATTACAAGTATGTTGAACTACGTTCGTATGTGTACGCCATAGAACTGTAACATGGTTCCCCAGTTTTGCCTTTAATTAAATTGGAAATGACAAGTTTTTTCAATATTGATTACAACAGCAACATGTTTTTTTTCCCAGTTACAATTACGTCATACTTGTAATTAATTATCAAATACACAATTACAATTATAATTGACCCCAACCCTGGTTGTCTACCGAGCACCATCTCCCATCCTCACATTCTGCTCCTGCAGAAAAAAACTCTCAATGGAAGCTGGAAAAGGCAGCAGACGGCTTTTCATTGTTACCAGATTGGGATCTAGTGAGTGTTTCTGGGGCTTCACAAGTGGAAAATAAGAAGAAGCTCAACACAACAAAGAGTAAAATCATTTCCACTGAAAGGCTACATGCCTCGTAGAGAAGAGCCAAGTTGGGTTTGCAGATTTCCAAGAGCAGCTGCTGCTCTTTATCAGCAAAAACACCCCAAAAAATGAGCCAAACATGATGCACACGCTGCAAATTATTTGCTAATCTTTATGTAATTCAGAAGTTTTCCAAAGAAAGCTGTATGTATTCAAGAAAGCCTGCAGATTAAACTGAACCAAAGACAATATTCCAAGCTGGCTATGAGCTGTGGAGAACTGCTTTGTGTATTTAAGAGACACTAGTGAGGACAGACCGATTCATTTTCTTTTAAAATATGAAAAATTATATCAAAACTGATCTTCAGGAAGCTCTCAAACTCATTATATTAAAAACACTGCATCACATGTTGGGGACTGAACATGTCACATTTCCCGTCTCTGCACACGACGACATTCGAGCAGCATGACCAAAATAACCACTGCCAAAAAAAGTGGCAAAGTTCAAGTCAAATCCTATAAATAGACATACAGTATATACACACTTGTACACATGGTGCATGTATGTTTGACTGTAGAGAGGTCCTACGCCCTGCAGGAAAACGCCCCAGGTCCCCAGCAAACAGCAAAGGTGTGAAAAGCAATTAGCTGCTTTGGCGCAGGGGGGGGTGATGTGATATATGAGCGCAGAGGAAGAGGAGACATGTCTGAACTGGTGCAGAATTACTGCCCCTTAAGGGTTTTTAGTTTCCTTAACCCTTCTCCCTCTGTTCCAACTACCCTCGGCAGGGGAAACGAGGGAGGGGGAGACCCCCGGTAATGTCTCCCTGAGCACTGGGGCCGCTCGTACACACAGATAGACAGACAGAAAGCTGGGGGCAGCAAATGGATGGTGTCTGACGGAAAGGGGGCGTTTGCATCAAAACAAGCCCTAATGGAATCTGGGTCTGGACAGGGGGCGGTCTGCTGGGACGTGTGTGGGTGGTTGTACTGTCTTCAGGCATCACCGGCGCCATTTTTGCGCATGTGTGAGCAGTGCGCCGTGTGTGAGCGTGTGCAATGTCCTGGAATGTGTTCATGTGTGTTTGAGAGAGAGAGAGAGAGAGAGAGACAGACGGTGGGCTCTCACACATCATGCATGTATTCATCAGAGCCTTGGGAGAGGCTGAGCGAGGCAGGTCAATAATCACATCTGAGGAACACTCACTCACAGACGCTAATCCACGACAGGAGAGCGGGAGACGGGTAGAGACCCACTCCAAAATCAATTAAAACCTAATTAGGCTCTCAGCTCCTCTGCACGACTTTTATCCTCAGTGTTGACGATACTACTGAGCATACACGCCCCGTCCATGTTTGTCCACTTGTGCATGAGGCTCTCTGTGCGTTTGTTGGCACTTGCTTGAGTGTGTGTGTGCGTGTTTTCCCTCAGTGACGCATGCGTGTGTCAATTACAGCCACGAGTGAACTCACTTAGGGATGACCACGGCTCGCTCAGAGTCACTGTCGGGAGCTTTGGCGCTAAAGCCTGTGCGATCGCCTCTGTAATGCAGGATTAGGAAGAAGACATGCATAAGACTATTGGTCAACAACATCTTTACTCACACACTCTAGCTCCTCAGGGTTAGCCATCGCATGCGTATGGGGATCAAACCTTATGTGTACAGGTGTTCATCAGTTTAGACTCACACAGGTAGAAAGTATTAAAAAAAGGGGAGTGAGACAGAATGGATGAGGCTGCAGATCATGCAAATAACTCAAAGTACTTGCTGTCAAGGAGGAAACCTAAAATGTCATGTTGTGCTCTTTCTTTCTTTGCTCTTTGTTTCAAATATCACTTTATTGCATCATTTTAGTTATGGTTATCTCGCATATTCTTCTTTATTTGAGGAAGTCATGTGCGAATAAACACCAAATTTCGCATTAAGGTCAAGTTCCGCCAGATCGCCTCAGCTGCAAAAACAACCCAATAGTCCTAAAGGTGGCGCTGAGAAAAGAAAAAAAATTACACACATTTTTAATTCACAACAAATCAACCATATGTGTTACAGATTTCCAACTTGCACCAAAAATGTCTCCCCAATACTGAAGGTATTTATTTATTTTTTTTACATTTTTTACATTCTAAAAACTGTAAAACCTATTAAACCTACTGTATCTCTTCCATCCACACAGATTTTTGATTTATCAAAAATTGAGCTTACAATGACTGCAAACGATAATGTAAACGTATACTTGGAAATTCTTGCAAATTTTTCTTTTCAATCATAAGACATGACAAAATCTTGGAGTCACTGTTGATGATGTTTGGAAAATATCTAAATTTTGTCTCAAATTATGCAATAAAATAAATGTATTTATTCCATTTCAATAAAAAAACATCATGCTAACAGTTGGATGACGTTTTGAAACGTGCGTTTTTCACTTATGGTGCCAATAAATGGTTTATAAAAATGAATTACCAATATCTCCATGCTGTCAAGCTGAAATATGTGTATTTTTGTATTTATAACTGCATTTTTGAATGCATTTGAAATCTGCCTTTGAACGCTAACAGCTGCTGTCGTGCACACAGGTGACTGACTTAGTTAATTAGTGAAGCTACAGGTGACATTTCCATGTGCTAATGAACTAGTTATGGATTATTTATGTGCTTGACTCATTTATTTACTGTCTAATCGCTGCAGCTGTAGTGTTAAACATCTGTACCGTGGAGTTGTCTCTATCTAATGAACTCCGTGACATGGAGCATCATCTCTCAAGCCTCGACTGATGAAAAAATGACTTCCTACACTTCCATTACAGCCTCAATGAGCTATTGTCACACTTTGGCACGCGTACAGGTAAGAATCAATCTAACCCAGATGAATGTGGCCTTAGCGCCAGTCCTCTGAGTAGCAATCAATACACTGAAGGAATGAGATAGCCCCGAAGAAAGGCTTAGCGACTGCTGTAAATCCAGGTTTTATTCCAAACCGTCTGTACAAAAGCATTTTCCTGGTCAGACGCAACAAAGAAACACAGATTGGTACGCCTCGACTTGTCACAATAATTTCAAAAATGGTGAAAAAGCAGTCGTTTTCATTGTGGAGGAGGCTGACTGTAAACGTGGCGATGACTCGTCAACATCAAGCATCACGTCACAGTAATTACACCGACAATAGGAGTCTTGTTTGTTCTCCCACCCCCCCTCCCTCCCTGTCACATAAACTAATTGGGGAGAGTGTGTTTCTTGTTAGTGTAGCTTCAGGCGTCCCACAGCGATGAGTTTGCATACGTCAGGGAACGAAGCATTAGGGGCGAGAAAAGACAAACGCGGGCGGATATTGTCGAGACCCAAAAAAAAAAGAGAATTAGTCACAGCTACGGAACTTAGATCACAGCAGCGCACATGTTTAGCAGAAAATTGCAGGTAGACACTGATTTTCAAGGCACAAAAGAGGTGGAAAATGGAGATCACTCAATTGGAATCAGTCAAGCTTTCTTTAAAACTGAGTGTGAAACAGGTAGACACAGTGAGTGTGTGATGCAGAGAGCCACAGTCAGCAGATATCACTCAACTGTCAGAAATTATAGCCCATAATGAGCCTTTTTGTCTTCGTGCTGGTGAATAATAACGTTAAAGGAATAACACACACACACACACGGCACTGAGCTAATTGTGAATCACCCAGGTGGGCTCTCTCTCTCTCTCTCTCTTTGTTCTTCCCACACACACGCACACACAAACCAGTCTGACAATCAGGAATTTGCTTTTTTTGGTTCAGGGTCAGTCTGCGGGTCAAAGGCCATGATGAGCTTAGAGCTCAAGCTCGTGGAAGCCAATGAACAGGGTCTCCTTACTCTCAGTCGGTCCTGGTGCTGCTCAAGTTCATTTCACGCTCACACCCCTCAGTGCTCACAGATCATTTCAACAAAGGTGGAGACGCTTCAGTCTCTGACACATTGTGCGGTAAATGCTTTGCTGTGTGTCTGAAGGCTTTGCTGAGCTGCTGCGTTGTGTGTTGTCCTGAGGATGAACTCTGATCGTAAGGACGTTTGCACCTGTCTGGTTTCTGTTAGCTTAGTTGCGTAACCCACAAACAATCCATCTAAGTTTATCTGCCTTCTGCTGCCCTCCTCGCTTTCACCCCCTACCCTCCAAAAGCCTTTGATGGGGATTCAACTCAACAAAACAACAACAAATTAATCTGGCCACTTCTCTTTTTTTCCCTCAGGTATGACTTCATTGAGATCCGCGATGGCGTTTCAGAAACGGCAGACGTTTTGGGGCGACACTGCAGCAACATCGCCCCAGCGCCCATCATCTCATCCGGGTCATCCCTCCAGATCCGATTCGTCTCCGACTACGCTCACCAGGGGGCGGGTTTCTCCCTGCGCTACGAGATTTTCAAAACAGGTCCGTTCTGTAATCTTTATTTTTTTCCTGGAAGTCTTTCTTTGTTTTTGTTAAACTTTATTAAAGGGAGAGTTTAAAAAGAGAGGGTTAGGGTTACACCTTAGTGGGGGTAAAGGAACAGGGGAGGGGGAGTTAAGGTGGGACAGTGGAAGGAGTATGGAAAGTAAGCAGTCAACTATTTTGGTTATGTTGTTTTGTTTTATTTTACGTCTTTTTTTCATCTTGTTTCCTGTCTGTGATTGTACATACCATCGTACCCATGTTGTTTGCATTTTTACCAAACCTTATATATTATAAATAAAATGGGGAAAGGGAATAGGGAAGAGGGAGTCAGGGTAGGTTAGAGTGCAATGTCATTACAGTTTATGTTTATTCAGTGGCAAATATTTCTAAAACTTTATATAAATAACAGATAAAGTATGAAGTTCATCCTGCACTCTGCTGCATGTAATAGTTTAGCTAATGATTTTGTCCCTTGTTGCTCTCCTGCTAATGGCTCGAAACCTGTAATCGCTCACCCCGATACTCGAACAGCAATTCAGCTCAGCGGACGCAGCCGAGCGTGTAAACAAAACTTCCAGAGAGCGAAGAAGTACAAAATTACTTTAATGCTGCCTGAAAGGATGTTAGGAATGCTTACTTAATTGAAGTGGGCTCCACTTCCCCCTGGGGAGAGACTGTAGAAGGATGATGGAGCGAGCTCCAGGTTGGACTGAAGGTTAAAGGTTTATGAGAATAGCCCGAGGAGGGGAGATTAATGGGGAGGAGTGTACGCCCCAAACGGAATTTTCCCCAAGTCACCAAGGTGCACAAGGTGAAGTGCACTCTCTCTGCAAGGTTAGGTCTATTTGTTTTGGTGTTGGGAGTGTTTGCGTGTGTGTAGTTGGAGAAAGAGAGATGAGGTGAGGCGGCCTTCGGGCGGCAGGATTTATAGTTCCTGCAGCTCAGCGGCTGATTGTCTTTGCAACGTTTTTAAACCGTTTTTAAAAGTTCACCGAGAGGCAGAAATGAAAACGTAAAGCTTGAGATCGTTTGATTTGGGTTTTAAAATGTGGAGAATCCCTCTTACCAAATGATAAGCTCCATTTATCGTCTCCTTCCTTAAAAGAATGTAAATTATGACCTAGATTTGCGGCTCAGCTCAGATTCCAAGGCCACCGACTCAAACCCCGACAATGCAATAGTGTCGATTACATCTCACACACACACACAGACAGCAGTCAGGCGGATTGGGATCTCACGGATGGAAATGCGGTTGCCATGGTTTTCACAAGATGATGGTATATATTCAGGAGGTATATGAGATTGTGTCACCGCGTGAACACTTGTAGGTGTCTGTTGGCTGCTTGTGTGGGCGGTTCCACTTGTGTGAGATTCTGCTTGTGTGCGCGTGCGTGTGCGTGTACGTGGGGGGAGAAAGATGGAGAGAAGGGAGAATGAAAATGTATTCAGGCTGTGTAATTGAGGCCATGTGTTAATGATGCTGTTTCCAGCGCCTGCACACTCTCATCATCTCTGTTTGTCTTACTGGGCCAGGCCAGGGCCACAGCTCACAACTTGTGACGCCTACACAAAAGTGTTTGTTTATCAGAGTAGAAGCGAGTGCACAATCATGTCTTTGGTTGCACTTTTTAGTGTAAGTTTATTCTGAGGCACTTTTTACTCTCAGCTCTCTGTGTGTGTGTCCCTTAAGGGTGCGCCCTGTCGGAGATAGAAATCAAAGCTGGGCTATTCCCACCACGCCACGTCTTGGAAATCTTAAGAAATCACTGGAAGAACGAATGATGCAGGGCTTTGTTTTTGTTTTGTTCTTTCAACCTTATTACATAAGCAGTGACTGTAACTGTGTGTGAGTTAATTATTTCAAGCCTCTATCCTGGAGCGTGGTTGACCATTTGCCCCAAAACAACGACCCTCCACCCCTTCCACATGATTGCATACCTACGTACATGCCTTCATCTCGTACAGTAAAAATCAACCCCCTCCCCCTTGTTGTTGTGGCCTACTTTGGTCCTACTCATGCGTGCTTAACCCCTCATTCACCCCCCCACGAAAGCACCCCCAACCATCCCTCATACACTTTCACCCACATGCTGTCACGTGCTAGTGATGCTGTTACCACGGCTACAGGGGGAAGACTTGTAAAAGAAGCCCTGTTTTTTTTACCCCACTTTCCCGAGCTTACCATTGGCGCCGCAAAGGCAGACGAGCGTCGCAGCCAATCCTGAGTCGAGACGGGCAGGAAGCACCTTAGGGCGTTGGGTCCCCGCCGTGACCGCTGGTGACCGCTGCCGCGTGCCATCTGCGGAGTGGCAGAGAGCGAATAAAGCCCAAGGCAGGAACCCCCCCGCCCCACTGAGCACCAGTCACAACATTGGCCGCGTTCACCGTTGTGATCCCATCGTGTTGATTAGACTCTTACATTTCTATCCGACTGAAGCATCCATGTCACCTACTTCAGGATTTATACTCAACTAATTAACTGGCAGAGGTGAATTCAATTCATGAATAAATAAAAATGAGCGCAGCGAGAGTTTAAGACCGAAAACAAGGCCCAGATAATAGGGATCAGTAACTACACAGATTGCGCAAACACAGCAGGGAACACTTTGAAATCTGCATTTTTCACGCTTATGATGAAAATAAGTCGATCACTGTGTTCCTTCCCCGGCACTAAACGGAGGCAGCAGCGTGAAACGTGACTTCCTCTCTGAAGAAGCTGCTCGGGGCTGATGCAGAGTCTCTGTGGGTCTGTGAAAGTGTCAAACCATAGCACGGCAGGAATGCTGTTTTCCTTTTTCTTGTTGTTCACCGTGTTGTTGTTCAGCGTCCTCCTCCTTCAGCGTAGCATGACTCTTTAGGTACACTTCACGCACACATACACACGATGCCACAGGAGGGATGTTCTTTAATAGAACGTCTCACCGACCTGAAGCAGGGTTACAAGGGAGATCAGTGCATGTCAGGGGACGAGGAGTGGATGTGTGTCAGACGGAGACAGGCAGGTCGAGAGTGCTTAGGTTTGCCCTCGGCCTGAGGACAGGAGGAGTGAGAGGGTGCCAGTCGAGATGGAGGCAGAAAAAGTGAATGAACAGACTCAGCAGCAGCAGGAGGAGGAGGAGGAGGAGGAGGAGGAGGGGATGGGGTTGCCCTGACACAACATGTGGAGCTGCTGCTACATCAGGCACTCAAGTGCAAGAGCTGAGTGCTTTCTACCCAGCAACGCGCCCTCTCGCCTCCCTCTTCCTCCATAACCTCCCAACTCAGACCAAATGGCAGCTTCTGGAGTAGTGGAAGTGCTTCAAACTGGCCTGCAAGCATGTGTGTGTGCGTGTGTGTGTGTGTGCGTGTGTGTGTGTGTGCGTGTGTGTGTGTGTGTGTGTGTGTGTGTGTGTGTGTGTGTGTGTGTGTGTGTGTGTGTGTGTGTGTGTGTGTGTGTGTGTGTGTGTGTGTGTGTGCGTGTGTGTGTGTGTGTGTGTGTGTGTGTGTGTGTGTGTGTGTGTGTGTGGCTCAGCGAAACACTTGTTTTCATCATGTGCATACACTGTGAAGTAATGAGTGCAGACAAAAAGGAAAGGCACTCGTGCATCGACAAAAATAGCGCGCGTGCACGCACTCGTGTGCACGGTGCACTGGCGTGTGCCGTGCACGCCAAGTGTGAAAGACAGGCTAAACACAGAGCGGTGCGCTCGGAGGCGATGGAGTCAAGCTGTGCTCAGATTGAAGTTCTCCAGCAGTACAGACAGCTTCACTGTGACCCAGTAAGAAACAAGGCCAGTGTGTTACTGGGTCCCACTCACACTGAGAAGATGTCACACGCAGAGCAACACATGTGGAGACAGCAAAAAGAAGGCATTTGAAGCACTGCTTTGTAAACTAACGTAATACAAAGAGTAGTTTTTTATTTACGGTTTAAGTGCTAGCACATTCCATCGCACGCACACAGAGAGTTAAGGTCAAGCGTTGATAGGATCGGGAGATATGGCCGTTCGCTTCCTGTAAATTACCATCATATTTCAACATGGCAAGTCGTAGGTCTGTGTGTGTGTGGGGGGGGGGAGGCGTGGGCAGCCCAGCTCTTGGCATCTACAGGGGGTTTGATATTGTGCAGCATGTGTGTGTGTGTGTAGGCGTCAACAGAAGAGGATGAATGCTGTTTTTAACGTGGGGGAAGATTCACACCCTGGCATCAACATCTTGATGCAACTGAAGTGGGTTACACGCACAAGGACTATGCATGAGAACTGCTTCTTAGAGACCAACGTGCTAAGATAAAATGAAACGAAGGCACACATGAAGATTAGAAAAAATTGAAAACCATTGATCTTCCTCCAAGATAGAAATATGGCTCCTACTCTGTAAAGTCAGGGAAAAAATCCAATACTCTAGCATGTCAGCCATGTTTGACATATTTCAACGTGCTGCAGTTGAACTCGGTTGAAATTGGACATCGGAATTTTTGACTCGGAAATACCAAGTTCCGAGTTGCTTGGAACGTCGGCTCGCTGAGATTGGCTGAGATTGGCTATATACCGTTCGGGAATCATCTGATTGTTTATCCCAACATCAGGATAATCTTATAAAACACTAGATTATCTGGCATTTGCCGTCCTTGGTTGGGAAGAGGGAAAACTTTGACAAAAAACATCCTTATTATGTGTGTGTGTGTGTGTGTGTGTGTGTTTTACCCCGCTTTACTCTCATATTTGACAATTGCGTTGATCATCAGATGAATACTAAACAAGAGGAATTTCAATATATTAAGGCTTTAAAAAGGAAAGATGGGGCAAAGACGACCCTGGAAGAAACAAATCACGTGGGAAGCCTTTTAGAAACAGGGAAAACAAAGTGAGAGGCCGGCGGTGCACATCTCCTTGTTTTTTCTCCTCATGTGCTGATCGGGGTCAGTTCTCTGCCATTAACCAAGTGTAGACAGGGGAGGGCCGGAGCAGCCAGCCGACCCCTCCGCTTTTACAGGGCTGCCTGATAATAAGCGCTGGTGCCTCGGAGGAATGCCTCTGAAGGAAGGCTCTGTTAAATGTGTCTGCGCTCTGAAAACCATCACCAATACGTCTCCGCTTATCAGACGCAGCCTGGCAGCTCTGTAAGACGTCGCCCGCGCGGCTGAATGCAACTCTGCTTCACACGTTTGAAACACACCAGCTGCTTCTCCCAGGAGCCTTTTCAACCTGGTCACTCTATCTGCTTCCCAACAAAAAGTCAACCATGGGAAAATACCACAAGGACGCTCCTCAGTTTCCTGATGCTCAGCTCGGAATACCAAGTGGCTTGGCTCAGGGAAATGTAATCAGATGTGTTTTTATGAGTCGAGCGGGTCAGAAGAAGCCGTGGTGTCCAGACTCGGTACATTTATAAATAACCACAAGAAAAGCAGCGATTGGAGTGCCAGCCATTGTTGGCTTTACTGCAGCCTACCAGTGGAGGTATTTCTAGCTTGTGCAGCTAAACAAAGATGTAATAAAAGTCTCTCAGCAACGTTATCACACGATTTGTTGCTGTGCCTGCAGTAAGAATAGAGTTGTTTGAGGAGAGAGTGCACATAACTGAGCCCATGTGTGTGCATGTCCTGGACCGTAAGAACACTCCTACTCTTATTGCTGTGCCAGTCCATAAACACCGTACAGTGACTCAGACTCCCCCGCGCACCGCAGAGCAGTGGCTGATGGGTAGATGATCTGAGGCGCACAGCTGCCGTCGCTCAAGGTGATCCGCCCAGGGCGCATAAATCTGCATCGCAAATGAGGAGCTGCCGCAACGGGCCCACTTAGAGCCATTACACAGTTTTAGTTAGTGTGTGTGTGTGTGTGTGTGTGTGAGAGTGAGAGACATGATATGCACTGAAGGTGGATAACGTTGATTACATTTGTTTTAGATGTTTGCAAACCATCTAAAGCAGCAAAAATATTTTCTGATGAGGTCACAACTACGCCGTGAAACAAAGTTTTATTCAAGGTTTCTGTTTGGATCTTCAGCTTGTCTTTATTGCTCGCAGATGTAATGATGGTTTCTTGGCATCCTCAGAAATACAAAGGCTCTGCAGCTTCTCCGGATAAAGAAACACCCACTTGAACATTTGCTCCCAGAGTATTTACTTCCTCTGTATCTGCGGTCACAAACCGTGTGTTAATGCGTCTTAGCACCATAACTACCGTATAGTCGAGCAGGCTGTCAGAGACAAACGACTCGCTGAAACACCCTCTGCAAGCCAGATGAGATGCCACGGCGTGATCAATTGCTCACGCCTCGTCTTCTCCCAACGTTTCTGAATATTTACCTCCGCCAAGGAGCTGATACTTTGACCATTTTATGTATTTATTTGTTTGTCTTCCATTATGTTTTGGAGGGAATCTGGACACAAAATAGAAATATTCCTGTCTCTCATCTTTAGTGGAATATAATAAAAAAAAAAAATCATATTTCTTTGGTTTGTAATTATATATTTGCAATAATACATTTAATTTAAAAATGCCTTTCTGACACTCAAGGCCACTTTAAAGATTGATTAAAACACAAAAATAACACAATAAATAAGTAAAAACAAAGAAATAAAATAAGAAAAAAACTGAAATTTTACTCAGTTGTCAGGTTGGTTCCTCAATTTCATTCAGATCAGACCTGGATTGCAAATCATCATTTTGGTGCCCACACATTTGGACCTACCTTATGGTTATTAATGGTCCTTTAAAGTTTTTTTTAATTTTTTTTTATTGAACTTTCTTACAGTACAAACAATACAGACAAAATACCATATCAAACTTAAACAAAATACAGACAGGAAGGACAGGAAAACAATTGTCAATCATTTTTAAGTCATAACCCAACTATATATCAGTAAGAAAATGAAGAAACAAACACAATATAATAAAGCATATACATTTTGGGCTTGTCTTTGACAAGTTTCAGAGGTTTACCTTTAAAGTTTGAATGATCAGGATCACTGATCCAGATATCTGGCTAAAAGGATATTTGGTGCTTGGCGGAGGTTTGCACTCTCCGATTGCTCTTGTTTCTTGTGTTTCTTCTCTAAACACCTCCTCTCCCTCCTTTTTCTCCTCAGGTTCAGAGTTCTGCTTCCGTAACTTCACCAGCTCCTCTGGTATGATCGAGTCCCCCGGCTTCCCAGACAAGTATCCCCACAACCTGGAGTGCTCCTATATGATCATCGCCCCGCCCCACATGGACATCACACTCACATTCCTCACCTTTGACCTCGAGAACGACCCCCTGCTGGTGGGAGAGGGCGACTGCAAGTATGACTGGCTGGACGTATGGGATGGTCTTCCACAAGGTGAGAGCGTAAATTCACACACAATGACTTACAAGCAGTGACCCCTGCCATTATTCATTCTACCGTTCATACATTTGCATAGCAGCAGTCCATTTCCTGAGCAGTCGTAGCTCTCTTTGATGTCAGCAGCCTTGCCCTCCATTCCATTCCATTTCATAGAGGAAACATTAATTCACACAGGGAGCTTAAAGTGTCTGGACATCCCCGAAGGAGCGCCGCTTTCCCATGGCCTCCTCTCCTCCCCATAATAACACCCTCCGATCCTCACTGTCGTCCCTCCTTATCACCAAGCACTTCCTTCCTCCCTCGGCCTGAGGAGAAAGTGACAGCCATGATGTGTATCTGCATGGCCAGTGGGAGGAGCCCAAAGATGTGTATGCCAATAGATCTAAAATGTCCAAATACATGCAAACTTCCACGGTGGAACGCTTGTTGTCTGGTGCTGATGAAACCTACATTAGGAGTGAATGTTTGAGTTCCCTTTCTTCTCTGTTTCCCCACAAAAATGACGACCTGTCCTAATTATTTCATTTTCAGCCGCTAAAAGGGATTGAAGTGGATTTAAGATTCCAATTATAGTCTTGGATTCCAGAGCTTTGGTAGCTGAAAACAAGTTCTGCCATTCAAAGTTAAGGAATTAGGAGCAAATTAAAGTGTAACCCAGTTCCAGTGAGACGAGGCCTTAGGCATGAAAGAAAAACGGGAGACGGGTGGAGGGAAGATTTTGATGTCTGGCAAGTAAACTGTCTCCTAAACTATTGTAATCCTCGGTGTGTGTGTGTGTGTGTGCGTGCTCATCCTAGTGCAGCTTGCATTAAGGCAGAGATTCAGATTTCCCTGCTGGGCTCTGGCTGAGACACACATGGCAGATGGAGGGATGGACAGGAGGGTTAGGGGAGGGAGTGGAATGATGGGAGGAAGAGAGATGGCGCTGGGACCATGCTGTGAGTCATTAGACAACACTTACTGGAGCAGCATGGCCACTGGAAACATGTCTGTCTCCACTTCCTCTCTTACTTTGAAATGAGAAAGTTTTCTCTTTGTTTGAAAGAAATCCACATGATCCAATGTCTTCTCTCTATAAATTGTTTTTCTCCAGTTGCGCCTTTGATTGGACGATACTGTGGAACAAAGATCCCTCCTGAGATCCAGTCATCGTCCGGCCTGCTGTCCCTCTCCTTCCACACCGACATGGCCGTGGCGAAAGATGGCTTCTCAGCTCGCTACAACATGACGCACAAACAAGTTTCTGACTGTGAGTTTGATAATAATAATAATAATATGGCGGTTTTATATAGCGATATATAAATCAAAGACAGGAAATGGCAATAGTGGATGTGATGATTAGTTAAATGCTTGTTTGAATAAGTGGGTATTTAACTGTCTTTTGAAAGATTGTGCTAAGTCAGAGGCATGGATGTTTGGGGGGAGGCTTTAACCTTCAAGGTACAGTGCTTGGATTTGACAATGGGAGTGAGGAGGTTAGAGCAGGCGAGAGGGCTGCAGAAGGTCAGAGAGGTAAGGAGGGGCCAGGTTATTAAGGGATTTGTAGGTGATGAGAAGGATCTTGAAGTGGCTACGCTGTTTTAAGGGGGGCCAGTGTAGTTGTTGGAGTACAGGTGTGATGTGGTCTATGGAGGAGGTTTATGTGAGTAGCCTGGCTGCTGAGTTCTGTACATACTGGAGTTTTTGTAGGTGGGTGGAGGAAATGAAGGCATGGGTTAGAGTTTCTGCGGCAGGTTTGGAGAGGGTGGGACGAAGGTGGGTGATGTTTTGAAGGTGGAAGAAGGCGGATTTGGTGATTTGGCAGATCTGGGACTGGAAAGAGAAAGTAGGGTCCAAAATGACTGCAGGATTTCTGATCTGCGGGGGGGGGGGGGGGATTTAGGACCAATGATGATGATTTCCGACTTATTTCCATTGAGTTTGAGGAAGTTGGTGTTCATCCATGATTTGATTTCAGAGAGACAGTTTGTTCGGGTGGAGACTATGCCAGGGCTGATTGTTTCTGTAGAAAGGTAGAGTTGTATGTCGTCAGCGTAACAATTAAATTTGAGTCCGTTGAGAATGATATAAAGAATGAAGAGGAGGGAACCAAGCACCAACCCTTGAGGTACTCCATGGGTTACTGAGAGGGTACGGGATGTGCAATCCGATTCCCTTCATCTTGACTTGTTTTTTCTACTGATTAGTCATCATTTGTTTGTCTGGCTTCCCCTGCCTTGTTGATCTCTTTAGTTACGGCTGCTTTAATGCTATTTTTTTTTAAATCAAAGCTTTCTTCTCACTTTGCTTCTCTTGCTTCTTTGGAAAGTGTGATTACTCTGAAGTCCTTTGAAAATAAATGTCTCCTCTCGCCTGTTGGCCTGCTTTGTTGTTTGTCTGTCTTCGTTAACTCAGTTTGCATTTTTTTATTTTCAGCACGTTGTCATACAGTTAACACTGCTTTTTTCCCTCTTCCAGCCTTTCACTGCAGCATGGCACTCGGGATGGAGTCAGGCAAGATAAGTGACGATCAAATCACAGCCTCAACCTCTTTCTACGACAATCGCTGGCTACCACGACAGGCGCGCCTCAACAATGACGACAACGCATGGACACCCGCAGAGGACAGCAACAAGGAGTTCATCCAGGTACTTAATCACTGACGCTACGCCGTGTTGTTTCTGCAGGCTCAGAGAACCCTGGGAAATTTGACATTCACGTGGTCTGCAGATATCACAGATAAAAGAACTGTGGCCTAATGATAAGTGAGAGCCTGTGAGCGCGAGAGAATGTGCACGTGCGTACGGAGAGCAGCGATGGTGATGGATGAAGGTGCTTCTCTTGGAATGCATTCGAAACACTGAGCCATTGATCTCTGCCTCCTGCTTTCCTCTGCGTGCACACATGACAGTGTGTACACACACACACACACACACACATTTACCACCTGGGCTTCCTCAGCAGCAGACCACAGTCGGCGTCCATCCCCTGCTGCCAGTGTGACGGATAGACGCAGCAGCTGCTTTGTCTGCTCTCTGAGCACTATAAATCCTCTCATCCTCACATGTTCCTTTTCACCTCTTTTTTCTCTGATCTTTAGCCACATTTCTCTTTCTTTATCTGTGCAGGTTGACCTTCATTTCCTCAAGGTTTTAACAGGAATCGCAACGCAAGGCGCCGTATCCAAAGAGACCCAGAAGTCTTACCATGTCACGACGTTCAAACTGGAGGTCAGCACCAACGGAGAGGACTGGATGATGTACCGACACGGCAAGAACCACAAGGTTTGTGACTCCCCACAAGAAATCATTGTTTCCCAATCACAATTATTCACAAGCTGTGTGGAAGCATGAAGAAGCGTTTCCCTCCCACCACTGTTTACAAAGCCCAGTCATGACCCGAGTCAGCAGTTAGAGGAAGAGTGGAGAAGATAGAGACACAGAACAATGAAGGCCTCTGTGTGCCCTTATCTCAGCTTACTATTTATCATCTTTCTTACTGAACGCTCGCACACACACAAACACACGCGCTGTTCTATAAGCCTCCGCGTGTAACCAACTCGGAATGACATCAGGCGTGTTTATGCCATTGTGTGTTCTTGTTTGTTTGAGTGTTCTAGGTGCAGGTCCATGGATGTTGTCTAGTAAAGCCTGTCTCTGGGGAGAATTGAATTCTAGTCCATCATTATGGGTTCAGGTCACTGTGGATTTCATGCAGAAAAAATGGAAAGTGAAAGAGGGAGTTAATCCTCACCCACAAAGAGCAAGACCCCCCTGTCTGTGTTTGTCGGTGATTGGTTTGGGTGGGGACAGTGGGGGGGTATTTGATGTAAGATTACTGGGTTAAATGTAGATTTGACTTGAAAGTCAACATCTGTGCAATTTATTAAAACCCTCCACAGACGCCCCCCTCCCTCCTCCTCCCCGCACACAATCCTCAGAAACGGCTTTCTTTGAAAAACCTCTGGCTGATCCACATCTGCACATTTGTCTGCATCTCGTGCGTGCGTGGCTCTGTCTGCCCGGTGTGTAATCTGAGTCCACTAATCCGTCCAACGCACAGACCCTCTCAGACACGGACTCAGACGGATGCATCAACACGATGTTGTAATCTGAAATGTTTGGGAGGTCAGAGAGTGGAGGAAAGATCAATAAGAGACAGCTGAGTTGTAAAGTGTGAGATAGTAGGTGCGGCTCCTGCGTTTTTTTAGGTCTAACACAGTTTCTAACTCTATAACGCTGAGTCATTTTTATTCCGATCCCTGTTCTTTTCTACGTCGGGTAGTAAAAAGTAGCAGGAAACAGGAAATCAAAGGTACAACATAAACACCCTGATGTTCCAGACCACAACATAAATACCAGTGTACCACTGCACGGAACATAAATATTGCACATTGTTTCATTAGAAACAGGACAAGTACAAGCAGTCGTGTTTTGACCGTCTCGGAAATAAATCACAGATTCTTGTGGTACAATGTTCGACTTGGTGCTTATTTTAAAAAAAACATGTTGTTGCTTCATGTGCTCTTGAAGATATTAGGATACCGAATGTTTTAGCTTGTACTGTTGTGATAAAAAGAATAATACAAGGTCATACTGATCCCATTTGGATCTTAAAATCCCAAACAAGTTCAAGGCGTGGCACCTCATGTTTCCTCTTCTGTGTTTTTGCCAACCACTAATAATCATCTGGCCTCGTTTAAAAAACTAAACTCTAGACTTTCATGATCTTTCTGTCTACCAGGTATTCTTACGTCCCCCATCGTCTTTACTTGAATCTTCCGTGACCACTAATCCACCACCAGTCAGTCAGGCTGTACAAACTCCCAGTCGCCTGTTCTAAGCCCCCCAAAGAGCCTTTAAGTGGTTGGAGCTCACTTCTCACCAGGGGGCCCCAGTAATCACTTTGGATTTGGGTCTTCTAATTGTTATTTAAATTTAAGTTTTGAGCTAATGTGGCCTTGGACTGTTGGAGAGTTGGTGAATGATTGTAGGTGTTCTGACCTCATCGCATTTATTGTTGTGTGGGAACTCATTGTGTTGTTTTTTTTATCAGGATGTGAGTTTTATTTCCTGGAGGCTGAAGGATTTCATGGAAATCAGGACTTCATAGTTCAGCGTCTGCTTATTGGAGGATGATTTTGTGTTATGAAGGAAATTCATGTTCTGTCATCATTAGTAGAAAGACTTCTATATATGCGAGTGTGTGCGACGTTTTCCACGTGTTTTTGGCGTGCCAACACATTGACGGTTTGACACCCATGTGACTTGTTAGCTCCGAGTCACACTCCTCGCACATGCAGCTCATTAGTTGATGAGACGCTCGCTCAGCGTAGAGTCGTGATAGTAACACACACGCACGCACACGCACACGCACACGGCACGATCTTTGTGACGTCGACACAAACACATTAACAGCAAAAAACACACACACTGTCATCAACAATGTGAGAAAAAAATCCCAGTAGGCCCCAGTGTGAAACAAGTGGCGTGTTACTGAAAAGCATGGTGGGCTAAATCTGTCACGCACACACACACACACACACCTTGGAGTGTGTGACTAACCTTGGAGAGGGAAAAACAGCCCACGCTGCAGTTTCAACTGTTCCTCCTTCACAATGTCGTAAACACATGAGCTCTGGCTTGTGTGCATGTGCACGTTGGGTAAAATCTAAAATAGTACATGCTCTAGCCTTTATTAGAACGCAGTAGGACACTTAGAGTAAACTTTACTAGTGAAGCAAAACCTGTCACTAGTACTACTAGTGAGCAGGGGGCGGGGAAAAGCAAATCCAGGCTTGTCATTGGCTTTTGAAAATATTTCAACCAATCAGGGAGCTGAATTATAGTCCCTCTTATTTCCTTTGCATTAGCTCGACTAGTACTACTAGTGAATCTTTTGGCTTTACTAGTACTTCTACTAGACTAAAAATCATCCACTAGTACTACTAGTGTACTAGTAGTGGTTTACTAGTACTACTAGTGTACTTGTAGTAGTTTACTAGTACTACTAGTGTACTTGTAGTACTAGTAAACTAAATGTTTTACTCGTGCTCGATTAGTACTTACTATTAAACCGAAAACGTCTAATAGTATACGATTTTTGTGTTACTAGTAGTGGCAATAAAAAAAAATGTTTTTGACAATTGCTACTACTAGACTAAAAACATCTACTAGTAGGATTTTTAGTGTATTAGTAGTACTTGTAAGCAAAATGTTGTACTTGTGCTCGTGTAGACCTTACTAGTAAAGCAAATCTACTAGTAGACAATTTTTGTATTACTAGTAGTGATAGTAGGCTTCAAATTGACTAGTATAGTACTAGTAGACATAATGCAAATGAAGTAGGAGGGATTAGAACCAAATTCACTTCCCTGATTGGTTGGAATATTTTCGAAATTAGCTTTTTCCCATACTCCTATTGTTGAATAAAATGTGAGCACTAATAGAGCTCAACTATGGTTGATATCACATTCATGCTCTCCTTAAACATCTTCATACTGGGAATGAAACATGCTAGTGGGAAAGTAGAGATCTTCAGAAAGTGTTTACGACGCAGCGATCGGCGTTCTTTGAGCGAGTGTTTTTTTTTTTTTTCTCCCGGTGACCTCGTTCTTCAAAGAGGTCATCAATAGTTAAATACCCACAGTGCCTGCAGCTCGCCAGCGTCCACACAAACAAGTCTGACCGTCACCCAAGTGTGTCTAGTACGTGTGTGTGTGAGTGTCTAATGGGGTCTTCGTTATATTTTCATGACTTCCCAAACCAGTAGACACAACATGACAGCATTAATTATTCAGTGAGAGGCGGGATGGGGGGGGGGGGGGGGGGGGTCTAGGGTTGGAGAGGCAGTTGTCGGGCAGATTACGGGGACAGACAGACAATCCACCACATTAACCCTCGCTTCAATTCCATCAGTCTCCAAAGCAGCTGCCCTCGTTCCCAGTTAGTGAAAATGTAACCAACGCGTTGGTCAATGAGTAACTTTCTGCTTCCCGTGGCCATTAACCTTTGACCTTGGAAGTAATGGATCAGGAATCAGAGAAGTGACCTCTCAGGTGTCCCGACCACAGACCACGGGACATTCTTCTAACTAACTTTGTCCTCTAACATGCAGGGATGGGCGGAGCCTCTCAATGGCTGCATCTCTTTGTGTGCTTTTAAAACAAAAGGAAAGCAGCTGCTTGTGTTACACAATGTCATGCACATTTCATGGGACATCTCTGTGGAGCGTTAACTCATCGTGAACCTTTTTTCCAAGGTCGACTCTCAGTATGATTGTTCTTGGTTTCCTTTTGAGGAAAAAGGAAATGGTGATGACACTTTTTTCGACTCACAGAGTATTTCCTCCATCAGGGATGCATCACTCTGTTCAGAACTCTCGGCCTCCAGTCGCCTCCCTCCCAGTCTGTTTTTTCACTCTGCTCCGGAGGATCTTCTTACTCCCCGCGGTCATTTTTCTCTGTTTCCCAGCTGCTCTTTCTTTTAGATTAAGAGAGGCAGGCTGGTCGTGTACATGAGGCGGGCTCCCCGTGATACACTTGTCTTTGTGCAACCGTTTGTAGGTGTTTACATAACCCACTCACACCCCCATAAGAGCCCACATCCACTGTGGTGCCTCTTAGGTAAACATAACAGCTGTCTGTCCTCATTCCAGCAGCAGATACAGCAGAGATAGGCCCGCTTATCTGTTCAAACACTCACGCTGCTGCTTTGTATTACCGATGTCAGCTCCTCTTGATTTAATCAGGCCGGTTCTAGAATCAAATAAAACCCCTGGAGTTGGTTTTTGGAGTCAAATCACTCTTACCCCTACTGGTGAGGGGAATTTCTGGAGCATCTTTTTTGAGATGCAGGAGTTGAATTTTACAAATAGGTCACTGGAGTAGAGATATGTGAAAACCAGGCGGGTTTTTTATCTTCACAATCTGATCAAATAAGTTCATTAAAAGAAAACACAGAGCACAGAGCACTCTCTGTTTGATCACTGTCCGCCCGCATTAGCATGAAAGAAAAAGTCGTGTAGGCACGTTAATGGTTAGGATGTCTTTAATCTTTAATTCTCTCGCTCGTCGCCTCTTGTCTTTCAAGACGATTTCTTTGGTGTGTTCAACGGCCGTGACGATCAGCAGCACCTCGCCTAGCCAGTCAGTTTAGACACTTCCTCGTCTTATCGGAGTGCGCCGGATGTATGAGAGGGAACCTGTGGTTTTTTGTTGTGTGTGTGTGTGTGTGTGGTTTCAGCTTTCAGCTCATACACACCAACAGAAATAGTTAGGAAAGATGCTAATCCTGTTCCTCCATCACGTTGTGTTTCATACAGATTTATCCTGTTGCATTAACTCATGATGGCACGAGGCTCAATCAGTCATTCCACAGTGTATCCTCTGCAATCGATCAATGACATAATATATTCTTTCTTTATCGACACCCATTGTCTGTACGGTTACAACTTATGTGTGTTTTATCGTCTTGAAGAGTGGAAATGCACCAAAAAAATGAGGAATTTCTTCTTGTCACTCTTATCTTTCCATTAATCAGTCCCTGTAATTAATGTGCATGTTTTGGCTGTAACTTACTGTATACAGGATGTTAAACATTTGTCATGTTTCCTGACACTAAAACAAAGTGAGTGCCGAACGTTAACTCTCTACTTAAGTCAAATGATGTCTTCTTAAAACAAGGAGTCTTTGTATCAGTGACTGTAGCGTCTTCCAGCTTCAGGCGTAGAAGTACCGGTAAGTGCATTAGCCGAGAAGAGTTCCAACTATCCATCATCGCAGAGATTGTGCGAGTCTTCTTCCTCCGACCTCAAACAGGAAGAAACCTGAGCGCCCTGCTTATATCTGACCTCTGACCTCTGCTGCCCCGCCCTGCTGCCACTTGGCAAGCTAAGGAGAGGAAGGGAGTGTTCCAGGCAAAACAAGTGAGCATTGCTGCTTTAACGTGGGAAGTAGATTTCAACTCCTTCCTGCCCACCTGGATGAGTTCCTGTGTGGGACTTCTGACTGTGTACGGTCGTGTCAGGTCACGTCTCACAGCTTCCTACGGCTTCCAGCTGTGTGTGAGTCGGTGGATGGGTTAGAATTGTGTGTGTGTGTGAAATCCTCATCCTTGGTTGGGCTTTCTCAGCCTCCCAGTGCTGAACCCTTAACCCCAAAACACATGGACAGCTGGGCCGGTGACATTGGATCCATGTTTGGGTTGTCTCTGGTTTGTCCGGTCCCGCCACTGTGTGTGTGAAGCCGAGCGAAGCCGCGCACTGTGGGTGGGTGTGAAAGCAGTGTGTGTGTGTGTGTGTGTGAGAGAGAGAAAAGAAAAGATACACCAATCTCACTGTGTGTCTTCTGTCTGCATTTTCAGATTTTCCACGCCAACACGGACCCAGCTGAGGTGGTTCTGAACCGAGTCCCACAGCCGGTCCTGGCCCGGTTCGTTCGTATCCGTCCACAGACGTGGAGGAACGGGATCGCGCTCCGCTTCGAGCTCTACGGGTGTCAGATAACAGGTGTGTATGTGTGGCAAAGGATAATAAAAACACAAAAATTAGTAGATTTACAAAATTTAGATATTTTTGGTCTAGAAGGGTTTTTCAAAAACATTGATTTTCGTTTTCTGTTTCTAAAAACAAAAATTTAAATGTTAGAATACAGAAAAAGCATCAAGAAAAATGCTCGTTTTTGTTAATGGTACGACCTGAAGTTGCAATTTTCCAAGTAAGAGTGTGTAAGAGGACAGAGCTTTGTTCCTGTTTAGAGTTCCAAAATATAACTTTACCAGGATAAAACGCCTGTGGCCTACTTCCCCTTTCACACATTCTGAAACTCTTTACTTCCTGTGTTGCTGCGGAAACAGTTGTCGAGTATCAAAGTTCACATGACTATATAAAGGTCAATAAACAATATGATTAATATAATAATAATTAATAGCAAACCTTACTCTGATTACATGATTTTTGCACCGTCTTCAAACGCGCTCTTATTTTGAAACACCACTTCTGGTTGCACCATTTTGAAAAATTGGCATTTGTTTTGTTTCTGTCTTCTAACATTTCATTTATTTATTTTTTTTAAGTTTTCTTTTTCTCTTCTGGACCTTTGAATTTAAATTTAAATTTTTGAATTTTACAAAAGGAAAATCAAATAACCACTCTTCTTTTTCTTCTCTTTCTTTGTGTACTTTTTTATGTTCTTTTCTGAACTGAAAATTTCAAGACCAAAACATACACTATGGTCACTTTTCTCACTCTGGTATGATTTATCCAAAAATATAGTAATATGTAGTAGTGTAGTATGTTGTTTACTTTTTTAACAACATCAATAAAGACATAGTTTTAAAACTACAAGCATGTAGTGTATGTGTGGCCTGCAGGAAACCAAGGATGGACACATAAACACACACTACTCTTTACTATTTACAGAATAAAGCTGGTGGTTCCCAGTCCAGTTTAAAGCACAAACAAACCACAGAAGCCACAAACACCAACTCAGCTTTTCTCTGCCATCGGCTCCTACGTTTAACCTCATATGCCATAATAATCCATGATCACACACGTGCACATGGATGATGTGTGTTAAGACTCCGCCACAGCCACGGCTCGTACCTTTGAAACGTGGCTACCCTCAGGCTAATTAAAGGAAACTTTAACTGCACTCTTCCTTTCCGAGGCAGTGTCGTTTCTTGTTGCTCCCTCGCTGTCTCGCCTAGTTTTACTCTCGTGGTTTTAGATCCTTTTTTTTTTTCTTAGATGTGTCCTCTTTGCTCAGCAAGCTCCTCTGTATAAAGAAATGAGCATCGATCAATCATTCATGGCTCCCCCGTTCGCTGCTACATCTGAAGCTCTGATTCGCCTCAGCCTCGGCATCTGCTGCTGAAATAACTGTTAGCCGCTTACAGTCTACAGGTACCTGTGCTTTCTAAATATAGCGGGTGACCTCAAACGCAGGAAACGTACACAGGAAGACACACACACACACAAAGATCCCATGCTTTTTTATTCATTATTTACATCGCCTGCATTTGCTGTGACATAACGGCATGAAAGTTTGATCCGCGCTCTCTTAAACCGTCAGCACGGCTAACATCTCAACCCTCCGCGTCCTCCATCATCGTCTCAGCGTTCTGCTCTTATTCGTCTCTTTTTCTTCAGCTTTCTTTTTTAAAAAAAAAACATTTTCTGCTCTTTTCCTTTCTGCCCCTCCCCCCGCTCCTCATATTATACCTTTCTGATCCCCTTAATCCTCATTTCTGCCTCTCACACACTCCCTGAGCTAGTTATTCTTCTTACGCCACTTTCCAATCCATATTTGAATGAGTTTGATTTCCGTGTCTTTGACGCTCAGAACTTTCCCTCCGTCAGTGAGTGAGCAGTGCAGCTGTAAAGAAACAAAAGGCGTGAGCAACATTAAAAGACATTTAAGTATATGTGTGTGGAATGTGAAGTGTTTGAACATGAGTCCATTCAGCTGCAGACTTAACATCAGCTTTTATCTCCCTAATGGCGCTCCCACTGCATATTGAACATGAAGCTTAAGTGCTGTGTTACACGTCTTTCTTCTTTTTTTTTCTCACTCTCCTCATCCTCTCCTCTTTGTTCCAGTCCAACTTCTTAATGTTTAGTGGCCACTAGAATCCTGCGGCCGGGCTTAACAGCTCCCTGGTGGGATTATGTGTAGCGGCCTGAGTGTGCGTGTGTGTGTATTAGGCCGCGGCTGAAGTTTCTCATCATCTCTTCTGCAGATGCACCGTGTTCAAACCTGCAGGGCCTGCTGTCAGGCCTGCTCTCTGACGCCCAGATCTCAGCCTCGTCCAGCAGGGACATGGTGTGGAGTCCAGGGACGGCGCGTCTGGTGGCCAGTCGCTCCGGGTGGTTCCCTGCTCCGGCTCAGCCGCTGGCGGGAGAGGAATGGCTCCAGGTACAGACAACAATGTGTCATTTCTCTGGGGTTTTTAAAAATAGTTTTATGACTTTTCAGCTTGTTGTCATTATATATTTTTTTGTCATTTGTGTATTGTTGCTATTGTTTTGTGTGTTAATGGAATCATTGTTTGCCATTTTAGGTTTTTGTGTATTTACGTTGACATTTTAGGAGTTTTTGGAGTCAATTTATGAATTTTGTGTATTTTTGCTGCTGTTTTGTCAGCTTTGGGAGTCATTTTGGAAGTTTTTGTTGTTATTTTGTGTTTGATTTTAGTTGCCATTTTTCTTTTCTTGTAGATTTTGTATTTTTGCTGTCGTTTTGTGTGTTTCTGGTGTTGTTTTGTTCATGTTGTGTTTCTTAAAAAGGTGAAAATATTACTAATTAATTCCTGTCTGAAGTCGATGATTAGAAATGGAACTGTATGATAGTAGATGTTCCATGAACTGCTTCATGTACTACTAAATTACTTCATCAGTGCACAGATTGATGATCCCATTGTGTTCGTTTACTTTAGAGTTTTTACTTTAACGTGCGTTTCTAATTGGGAGGAGGAGGCTTTATATATATATATATATATATATATATATATATATATATATATATATATATATATATATATATATAGTTATCTTTCGTATACCTTTAAATATTAGAAGCAATCCCTCAATTATTCAGACAAATCCACAGTGAAGGTACGCTGCTAACAGTTCTGTACAATGAAAGACAAACGTGGAAGAAAGAACGTGACTCAGCAGTTTCCCAAGCAGTCACGCACTTGTCCTTGCCGTCCTCTGAGCTCCTGCCAAAGAGTTGTGCAGAGCGCAGATGTGCACTGTTAGCATGCTGCGGCAGTGAATCTTCAAATCAAATCCTGATTCTAAAAGTGAAGCAACACAAACAACCAAAGGATTTAACTCCTGCAATAATTGGATGAGTCTGGAACACATCACAACGTCATTGAGTTTACATCACCATATTCTTTGAGCTACAAATGCAATTTATCTGTGTTATTGAGTGAAACGCGTGTTTACAAGTCTTTTGTTGACAATGACAAACACCCGTGTGGTGTTTTGCATAAAGTGCATCAGTCGTCTTTAATTAAGCCACGCCCCAACCCTTCCCAGGTGGACCTCGGCGTTCCAAAGACAGTGCGTGGAGTTATTACCCAGGGGGCACGGGGAGGAGACACCGGAACGGGAGCAACGAGTGAAAACAGAGCGTTTGTGCGGAAGTACAAAGTTGCACACAGTTTGAATGGAAAGGACTGGAATTTCATCATTGATAGCAAGACCAGTTTACCCAAGGTGGGTGTATCTGCAGCGTTTTTGTAGCAGATTCAAAGCTGTTTTAGTTAATTTATGGATTTATTGATTTATTTTTTTTTGATTCAGATCTTTGAAGGGAACACGCACTACGACACGCCGGAGCTGCGTCACTTCGAGGAGACGTTGGCCCAGTTGATCCGGCTCTACCCTGAGCGCTGGTCTCCTGCTGGGATCGGCATGAGAGTGGAGATACTGGGTTGTGACCTTCCAGGTAGGACACTCCGCAGCTCGCCTGACAGGGAGTTCTTTCTCCGTATGATAATTCGCCTTCAGAATTTCTGGGATGAATAATTTGCCAACGCATTGTAATAAACTCGGCTGATCCGAGCTGAAGGGCGGAGACCTTGAAGAAGAGAAATGAAGCGCGCGTTCGATATGCACGAGTTACCCGAGTCTGCAGAGAGAGGTGAAAAGATGCAGGCGGAAAGGAAAAAGTACTTGTTTGACCCTGGAAGAGTTGTGGATTATGACTTTGTGATATTATTGCACCTGGGAGCTGAGAGCAGGAGTGGACAGGGTTTGGTTTAAAGGAATGCATCCCCGGAGAGAGAACCACAGCAAATGAGAACATTGGTTTGTTCACTTTCCAGCGTGGTCTGTTTCCCAGATGTGACTAACACACACACACACACACACACATGTCGACTCTCACTGTTTACTGCTCACACAAGCACACACTTTAACACACACAGGCAAAGATGCACATTGTGCAAAACTCCTACACGTCAAAGTTAGATTACAACAAAGCAAAACACAATATTCAGATGAACGTGCAGTGAAAATGAGGTGCTTTTCTATCGTCGTTGCTCAAGCTGTAATGCTTTAACTGCTCAGGATTTGACTCATTTGAGAACAATAAAAAGAAAGTGTTTAAAGCAGTGGTTCTCCACCTTTTCAACACTATTATTGAAAAACAGTCACGTGGAGACGAGTCAATGTTCTATGAATCTGTGATAACCACATTTATTTATTCATCAAGTTTGGTGTAGTTGCAGAAAAACGGTAAAAATTAGAAAATATTCTGTTTCTTGACCCCCTCCCAGTGTCTTGTGACCCTAAACGCGGTCCTGACCCCAAGTTTGAGAACCCCTGGTTTAAAGCAAAGAGACCTGTGGAAGAAGCTGTGATGCAACAGTAGATTGTTCCAGTGAGAGTGAGGCTTTTCATAGAGAGGGATGAAGTGGAGGAAACGCGGCCCAGAGAACGACGGTTAAGGGTCACACATTGTTCACGCAGCACCAGAACCCAGCAGGGACGGTGGATTTACATTCCTGTAAATCATTCACTTCCCGTTCCACTCCGGTTATTTACTCGTCCTCTTCTGACGACCACGATGTCTCCGCAGGAATCTAGTTCACATGATTAAGGATGACGAAACGGACACGTTTTCCCATTGAAACCTTACTGAGCTGACTTTAACACAAAGCAGCAGCAGCAGCAGCAGCAGCAGCTACACTGAAGTTTCCATCCTACACATGGTTGTCGTTGAGTCTTTTCCCAGCCTGAGGCCCAGTGAGTGGGTCTGTAAATGTTTTTGTTCTTTCCTCGTTACCCCCTCCTCCTCCTCCTCCCCCTTCACTGTTACTCATCAGACGCGCCCCTTTTCCACACTCGCTGCTGTTTTCAAGTAAACTCATCCACCACCGTGACATTATTTTTTCTATTTTTTTTGTCTCCACACATTTTCCAGATGAAATATTCATGTGCTAGGGGAGAAACTTTCTTTATCTGTGAGAATACATATCGTCTCCTCCTGCGTTTCCCAGATAAAAATCCTTCTTACATTCAGAGCCCAGAATAGTGAAGCTCATGCATGAATACAACAAGCACATAATGCAAACCTCAGGTGCCGAGCCCGTCGCAGTGTCACAGAAATACAACGAGGCTAAATAAGCGATGAATTCTAAACAGTCCCTGGTTTGAATTACAGTTGTTTATGTGCACGTTAGAAATGTCGGTAACACTTTATTTGAAGTTTTATACATAAAGGCTGACATTATGCTGTCATTATGATGTCATTAGTTTGAATTTGGTTTCATGAAGGTTGTCATTGAGTGTCAGTTGTAACCCTAACCTCACTCAATCCCTCCACCTCACCCAAAACATGTCAACATAGCTCCAAAGGTGTCATCATTGAACAAATGATGCCTTATTCATTCTAATGACAGATAATGGTAGCGTAATGTCAGCCTTATGTATAGAACTTTAAATAAAGTGTTAACGACAGATTAGGGTGTGTGATGTCACATGACACACATGAAGGTGGTCGTGCATGAGAGTGGATGGACGGCGAGCACTTAACCCCACCCAGAGGAACATCAAACAATGCCTACTTGTCTTTTCCATCGTGTTTCGTTCAGAAATATCGATTCATCTAGTGTGTGTGTGTGTGTGTGTGCGTGCGTGTGTGTGTGTGTGTGTGTGTGTGTGTGTGTGTGTGTGTGTGTGTGTGTGTGTGTGTGTGCGCGCGCGCGCGTGTGTGTGGAGCATTGCCAGGGAAAGATTTACAGAGAGCTTTTTACGTAATTGAAGATTTTTTTTTTCTTTCTCTCTGACATTTTGCTGAGTCAGCTCCTTGGAGAGTGAGCAATGCTCTTTCTGCAGGGTGGGTTAGCCTCACCCAGCTGTACGTGTGTGTGTGTGTGTGTGTGCATCTGTGTGTGTGTGTGTGGGGAAATAGCTGTTAGAAAAGCAAACGCGTCTCCTTGATCTATGACAGCAGCTCCTCCAGCCCCCGATCCAAGTGTTGGCGTCTCATCCCGTGCATGATGATGACGACGACGACGATGATGATCACTTGCATCATCACCTGCAGCACATTATGTAAGGCGGCGACGCTCTGCTGCAGAGGAACAACTCCTGCATCACAAAAGCCACTTGTGTGGACTGAGGAGCAGCAAAGCACACACACACACACACACACACACACAGCTCAGGGTGGACAGGCCACATATGCTAACACGCCCCCACACCAACACACCAGTTCATCCCATTCCCATTGCCCTGGACACACTTGTCACACTCTGTAAAAGGTCAGCACATTTACACTGTGACAAGGCGTGACCTTTGGAAGGATAGGGCACAGAGGAGATGTGTCGAATGTTAATGGACTCGCCGCCTGCGTGTGTTTCATGCTTATGTCTGTTGAGATGCACACACACACACACACACACACGTGGAAGCTGGTAATGCACGGTTTGTTTATCGCCCCTTGCAGACCCAAAGGTTGCACAGGAGATGGTGAACATGTGAGGGTCATGTGAGACATTTAAGAAAAGTTCTGTTTCCACATCTTTGTGGCAGGCCAGGCTGTGTTAGGAATCATTTCTCATCATATCTCCACATGGGGCGCTGCTGAGCTCATTCACACAGAAAGCTGTGGTTTGTGACGATTTTCCACTTCCATTTTGGGGTTTACTCATGTCCGTGTCAGTTTACACTTTTTTAGTTTTTTTATCATGTTTTCCTGTTTAGATGTCTTCACTGGCTATTAAGCTTCCTGAAATCGTCTCAAACATGCTAAATATGGTTAATAATCAACTACTGTTATACATTTTATATTTTATATGCTTCAGATGATGGGATAGTTACGCTGAAATCACACTCTGCTAGGCCCTTAGGCCTCTGTTTAATGGGAAACGTGTGATAGAATCCCTAAACATTCTTTGTGAAACCTTTAATTACCGCCAACCTCAGAATCCCCCTCACGTTTTGCACAAACATCACGCGCAGTTGTGTGATTGGAGATGCCTCGTGTCACCAGGTAAACCCATCACCTGTTCAGCTAATACGTTATTTTTTGTGTATTTTTATCATCTTTTTTGTATTTTTCTGTCGGGTCATGGGATTTTGGAGTAATTTTTTGTCGTTTTGTGTATTTTACCCTCATTTTGTGTGTTTTAGGAGTCATTTTGTTTTATTTTGATTGTTGCATTGTTATTTCTGTGTATTTTTATCATCCCTTTGTGTATTTTTCTGTAAGTTAATGTGTTTTTGGTGTATTTTTCTGTAATTTCGTATGTATTTGGAGTAATTTTCTGTAGTGTTGCTGTTGTTTTATGTATTTTACTGTCATTTTGTGGGGTTTTTTTATTGTTGAATTGTTATATTTGTGTTCTTTTATCATCCTTTTGTGTATGTTTGTGTATGTTTATGGTGTTTCATGTGTAATTGGAGGAAGTGCGAGATTTTGCACATTTTGTATTTGTCCATTTGTCACATTTTATAGACATTCAATCACCTGTATTTTGGGGAAAGAAAGTGTGTAAATGCGTGATATTGTCCCAAAACATGCATGTGAGACATTCATGTGTCATATCAGGGCCTGATTTTAAATAGAGAACGGGGAAAAAACGTGTCAGGACATAAATTCTATTTATTTCCGAGCATTTTCCACAGTCACGGCCCGAGTTCTGTGAGGTTAAACAGCCGTTTGTCTTTATCTTAGTTGCACAGAAAGCTGACAATGAGCAACACGTTGTAGAAGTCATGAGACGTGTGTGAGGAATGAAAGAACAGCTCACCCTCTTTACTCACATGATAAATGTGGGTTTCACATTAAACTAAACCTCTGTGAAAACTCCCACAATCCACCAGCGCTGACCCTGGGCTCAGCGCCGTATAATTTAAACCACATTCCATCTCCAGCCTGTATGTCTTTTCTTTTTATGTGACATTGTTTTCACGAGCGCCACTTTGGACTTGTTTATGCATTTTGCGTCGTTTGTCTTTCTCCCAAAAAAAAAAAAATGTGGGCTTGGATCTTTTTGCTTTTCTTTCCTCCAAAAGTCGTGAGTTATGGATGGAAACACAACGCAAGCACACACACGAGTTCTCTCACACACATTTAAATGAATGGAGAAAATGGGAGGCAGGCAGAGTTCCTGTGTGATCTCCTCATCCGAGGGCGAGGGGAGTTATTTCCACGCATCTGTCAATCACCTCTAGCACACACACACACACACACACACTCACACACTCCAGACACAACATGGAAGGGTCTCTTTGGATGTTTGGGTCTGTTTTGAAGTAATAAGTCAAACATGAATCCAAGCAGTGACCTCGTGTTCACCTGAGCCGTCGCTATTATTGATAAATAATAAATATTATTAAAGGAATGAAGGTGAAATGATCCAGGGATGTGATTTTTCTTTATTTGGTTGTTGTGGGGGATGGGGGAGGGGTTAATATATATCCAAGTGCTTTTGTTTTTATTGGGACTACTTTATTAACTGCGTTTCTTTGCTCTGTAAGCTGGTGGAAAAGAAGCAGACAGGCGGCTTATGCACCTCATTCCTGTCTGCGTGCTGCAGCTTATCACTTCCTCTCTATATCCTGTGTCTGTTTCCTGGCCCTCCCTCGTGTACAAGGCCAGGAGCTCATGATTAATCTAAAAAACAAACACCAGGTGATCTCAGTGTCATCCTCAGACTGATGTCGGTGTCTGCCACTGTTTCACCAGGCCAACTCTGACATGAGTTTTTGTTGTGTTTGTGTAGAAACCACCACGCCCGCGGACACCGCGACGCCGACCCCGCCTCCCGACACGCAGACCACCACCAGCGTCGCGTCCACCACCACAGGTGAGGCCAGCAGCCAGGATTTCAAATGAAAGCTCAGACGTGATTATCTGTTTGACTCTGAGTGTCTTTGTTTTGACGCCGCAGCCACTTCCTCTTCGTCCGACAGCGTGTGCGACTTTGACCACGGCATGTGTGGGTGGACGCACGACAACAACGCACCTTTGCTCTGGTCCCTGCACAGCCACGGTGAGCCTCCGACACACCACTGTTTGTGTTTTTTCTGTATAATGCTAACTGTAAGGCGACATCAACAAATGGCGATAAGTCAAAATAAACAGATTTACAGTTTTGTCAACTAATTAAAACAATCACGGCCTGATTTAAATCAGGTCTCATTGATTTAGTGTAAAAACGTGCAAGTGTAGAGACTGGGGCCCCCGGGGGCCAAATCCAGCCCTTTAGAGCATCCAATTCGGCCCGCAGCAGAAAGTAAAAACGTCAGAGAAACCATGAATTATTGTGTGAATTACCAACTAAATCAGTTGTAAATATCTCAGCTCAATATCTCCAAAATAATACACAAATTCAATGAAACTCCACAATATTAGTCACATGATGGCAGTCATTTTAAATTTCAAATTGTAAAAAAAACTCTCAATCCTGCAATTTTCCTTAAATTATGACACAAAATGTCCCCAAATGACATAAAAATTGGCCACAAAATCAAAAAAATTTAAAATGAAGGTCCTGCAGTTTTGATATTATTGGTGCCTTACATATTTTAGGATTTTTTTTTATACGTGGAAGTGCAAACTAGAGCACAATAATGATGAAATTACTCATTTTCCTGCCTAAAATATGTGGCCTACTTAAGATAACTAGCTCCGTATTTGGCCCCTGAACTAAAATGTGTTCGACACCCCTGGATTAAATCCTCACCAACATGTTTCACGCATTTCCACCATATTTTTCTCTGTAAAACGTGGTCCGATGCAGAGTTTTAGCAAGTGTAGCAAACAGCTGGACGTCAAATCTCACACAAAATCCCACGTAATCTCAGCATTTCTGCTGTGTATGACTATGAAATTAGTGACATTAGTTCACTCTGCTTAAACCTGTAATGTTATCTTCACAAGCACAGTGTCTTCAGTGTATCTTAAAACACATTAGAAAGACATAGTTTACTCCAATAACTGTCATTTTTCTGTGTTGAAACACCTTTTTAGCATCTCTGTTAAAAGCTGTCTTATTTTTTTAGTTTGGCTTGTATTTTTTGGGACTACAGTAACTCGGGACCAGGAAATATTACTTTCTGTTTATTTGTTCAGTAAATGTTGATTTTTCATGATAAAAACACAGTCTTTTTCCTTCAGCTTCTTTGTGAAGAAGTCATTTGTTAAATTGAAACTAAATGTCACTAAGCTGTGCAGAACTGACAGAAAAGCAGAACATCCAGGCCCAGCGTGTGGCACAGACGCTTCAGTTAAGTTTAGAGCAGGCAGATTTAAATAAAAGTCAGGTTTTCCTCTCAATTACTTCATGCATCTCCCAGATGAGGCAGCCTTCAGCTCCACTTCAACATTTCTATTGAACCGTTTTGCTCTGCACGTATAAAAAGATCACTAAGTGCTAATAAAGGTCACATTGGAGACGTGATGAGTTCTTTACTCATCCCAACCTTGTTTTAGAAATCATTGGTTTCCATCGAGTCTTTGTGAATCATTTAGCGAGAATTTAAAAAAACCAGGTTAGTTTTCCTGTGACGTCACTGGGGTCGCGTTCAAGCAGAGGTAACTGAGCGCCCGTGACCCATTTAAGGCCCAAATCGTCTCTAACAGCTTCAAAGCAGCGTCATTCATCACCAGCGGGCTGCTCGGATTAGTCCGGTGCAGGCTTTCATGTATGAAGTATCATTTCCAGTGGTTTCGACACGCCACGCTGGCCTTTGATTCCTCCTGAAAACATGTCAAAGGTCAGAAATCCCAGCCTGCGCCAGATCATTATTTCACCGCGATTAAATAACGCCGTAATCCTCAGTGGGATTCGTTCCTAGTCCCGTGTGACCTGTGACCTTCCTAACCTTCAGCCATGAAAACAGTGTCAGCCACAATATAACATATATATATATATATATAATAGATTAAAAACAGTAGTAAGACTTTCTGTATCATGCCGTGATCAGGGTTGGGCTCAATTATAACTGTAATGGCATAATTGATAATTAATTACAATTATAGTTGTAGTCATAATTGAAAAAAATCTGTCTCTGTTGTAATCATGAAATAATTTTAATTGAGTTCAGATAATTGCCTGTTAACTGTTTTAATTAACTGTAATTGTCATGGAAATTCCATGAAAACTGTCATGTACGGTGTAATTAAACATGAAAGTGTGGAACCGTGTTACAGTTCTATGGCTTACGCACGGGCATGCGTAGTAAAATATGATATGTTTCATATCAAGTCTACCTGTATGTTCTCTTGAGGTTTATTTTACTATTTAGTAGAGAAAAAAAACATAAACTAGAGGGTATACTCACAGAAAAATGGCTCAGACGTCCACACCAACTAATATTAATACCAATATTTTTAATTGATTAGGAAGCCTAGCAAATTAACCAAGACATAAGAAACAAATTAGATGATAGACAATATTTTTCAGTGTATTTTACAGCTGATTTAAGACATGAGCCGTTATCATAAGAGATGCTAACAAAAAGCTAACACAAGAGGAAGGTTACGTTTCATGGGCTTATTCATTAATTGTAATTTAACTTTAGTAATTGAGAACATAATTATAATTGACTTTAAGGTGAAAAATAATAATTCTAATTGGAAATGCTGGTCAACGTAATCATATCTGAGTTGTAATTGAACATGGATAGTTAAAGATGTAATTGTAATTAAAAATTGTAACCTGTAGCTTGTAGCAGTTATTAAAGGATTTGTGTTACACGCCGTGATTCAGGATGGAACAAAACAACAAAGTGAGCCTTTAAACTGCCCCTAAAATATGTTTCAGTCGTCCTCTCTCACACACACACACACACACACACACACACACACACACTGAGTGTTTAGTCTCAGACTGCCAGGGGATGCACTGTCACACACACAGTCTGAGGTGTCACACACGGGCGACTCTGGGCGTAGGGCGGGCAGAGGGGAGCTGTCAAATCCGAGGAAGATTTGTCCCTTTTGGAAATGGTTTGAGTGTCGCACTGTAAACACCAGAGGTGTGGACTACAGTCACATGACTTAAACTTTGATGACTTTAGACTGGTCTTGACAAAATCACTAAGGACTTGCAAAGCCATGACTCGTGACTTAACTCAGACTTGAGCTTATTGACTCGGGAAGATTTGGTCTTCCTATCGTTCCATGACAAAAGATTTTACCAAAATGCAATTACTATTAATGAGCATTAAGTCAAAGGCAAACATCACTTTGATTGACAGGTCCACCTTTAAACAAGCTGACAGCCAATCAGGAAGCAGCTGAAAACATCAAGCTGGGCTTATTCCAAGAGTGAGATCCTTTGGATTTAAAGACTATACCATGATTAATAATTGATTTGGAAAAATTATACCTTGTTCTACTTCCCAGTATGATTACGGTTTGTTTGGTTAACAGAGGAACTGTGGAAATTTCAAAATCTAAAAAGATGCAGATACAGATTACAGTATATCACAATTATTTGACAAGTATGTACTAGTAATTCATTGTTTGTATCATTTGAATATAGTTGCTCTGTAAAATGGGACTCGCTGTGGTACATTATGTGCTCATGACTAGTTGAAGACTTTTGACTTGACTTGACGATCTTGAATTGGGACTTTAGTGACAGGACTTAGGAGTTGAGAAGCAGTGACTTGTTCCCACCTCCGGCAAACACACAACCGCGCTAAATGCTACCGTATTGAGATTTAAGGCACACAGCAGGTGTTTATCAGAATCTTTATCCCAAAGATTCCCAGGCTTCTTTGTCTCGCCTGTAAAAGTCTGAATCACTTATACACACTGACGCAGTTATTCGTGATAAAGCAGGTGATCTAGAGATTGTTGATAGTTTCCCACAGAGTCCACTTAATAAATCACGCTCTCCCGCCCATGCCTTACATACAGTCATTCTCACCAACCTCATTCTCACACAATAGATTCCATGTCGGCGTCCAATTTACAAACCAAACATCCTCTGGCTGTAAACAAAACCGACAGCATGCAATTTTGTCTGACTTTTCCGCCGATGAAGTCGTCTACCTGGAAGGGACTGAAGAGAAATGGCCCTCGCGGGTCCTGGCTGGAGTTCTGGTGGCACTTGGTGAATAACTGAAGCCCACCCTGGACCCATTCTTCTCTGTGTTTACATTTGTCATATCCTTATTGTTTGGCGTGCCCATTGTGTCGACGGCGCTCCTGTTCCTGTAAGCCAGTAGTGATTGGCTCTTCTTTGTGTTTCAGAGCAATGCTGAAAGTGGTTAACTGTGTGAAAAGACATTTGGGACGTGGATGGGGTGTTAAATGTTGTTAAATGTTCATCTATGAGGCAATAGGTTATTGACCCACTATGCTGCGTCTCAGTTAAAACATCATGGCCCTCATTTATTCACTGTTTCTACGTTCAGATCTGAGTGTACGACGTGCGTCCGACCATATTCACGCAAGGTACACTATGATAATGTGATTAATTATAGGTGAAATTAGTTGAAGGCATAATAAACACAGACAAGGGACAACATTTAGTTGTTCTTCAGGCTTTTTTTAAGCGTTTTGTTCCCTAATTTCTTTTAATGTGTTATTTTCTTGCCTGAAACATGGGGACTGAGACTTATATAAACGTCATATCTGTTGATCTCTGTTGTGAAGTTGTTCGCAGTGCACACAGGGGGGCAGACGTCACCTGCTCAGTAGTTGATGCTTTTGTTTTAATGATCTATAATAAGTCCAGTTTTCACACTGTCACAAAGCACATCTTTGTTTTGCTCCACCTCAGATGTGAGGATGCCGATTTTCAACTTGGAAAAGCTTCTTTTCTTGTTTGACCTCAGTGGGCGGGGCCTCCGAAACAGAAGGGTGTAACAAGTTAATGACGATCCAATTCAGGCGCCGCATTTATCAACGCCCGACCATTTGTACGCTGGGATTGGTCAAATACTAATGTACCTGTTTTCACACCAGGTTGATAAATGAGGGCCCATATGTTCAAGTCTCAAGTGTGTAAATTCTGGTTCATGTAGCTGCATCATGTCCATCATTAAATCCCATTATGAACTCTTCTTCTTCTCCTCTGCAGAACTTAACAGCTACCTGTACATGGACGCCAGTTTGAAGACGGAGCAGCAGCAGGCCCGACTCATCAGCCCCATCGTGGCCGCAGACACCGGACCCCTCTGCCTTACGTTCTCTTACCAGATTTGGGGCGAGGCCCAGGGCCACCTCAGGGTGCTGATGCGGCACGAGCACGATGACGAGACGGTGCTGTGGACGCTAAGGGACGACCAGGGTCCGGTGTGGAAGGAGGGCCGCACCATCTTGCCTCGCTCACCCAAAGACTTCCAGGTCAGATCATTTATTAGAAGAAAATATATCCTTTCCTTGAGCAACATGGATCGATCATTTCTCCTCCTGCATCACGTTGTTTTCGTGCCTGTTTGGGAGTTTGTCGTGCGATCGTCACAGACGTCACAAGCGTTCTCATGAAAAAGTCAAGTGATTGCAGAGCAGAGGAGGCTGATTGCAAACGAGTGCAACTTTTTGTTTCTTGTGAAGCTCTGTATTAACTTTTCATCTTTCTTCTCCTCCCGCTTGTCCCCATTTCCATTTCCCCTCGTTGCCTTCATCTTTTGTCTTCCTCTGTCATATTCCTCCCCTTCCTCTCCTCCTCCTCCTTCTCCTCCTCCTCTTTTCATTTCGGCAGGTTGTGATGGAGGGCTTCTTTGTGCACGGCACCCGAGGACACATTTGGATCGACAACATCCACATGCGCTCCAGCATCCCGTTGAAAGAGTGTACACGTAGGTCTCAAATACAGTTTTTCACCCAATCATCACCTCATCATCTTGCACACATGATGTTTAGGAACATCACAGGCTTCCCCTCCTCTCCACGCACTTCCCGGTTTCCAGAGCGATCTCCGACGATCGCTGATAGCAGAGATGAAAGGAGGAAGGCAAGGCAGGGACAACGTTTACTCCGACTCAAAAAAGAAAGAAGAATAGGAAAAGTAGGCCATAAACGCCCTGTGGGCCTCAGAGATGCTTATCTATGTTTCATTAGATTCCTCTTTTCCACCTTCTCTCTTACTTCTCTCTTATTTCTATAAACACGGATTATTACGAGCCGTCAAAGGGAATTACTCGACAGGCTGCTTCCGGGCACCAAGTTTTAGACCAGTGGATCACAAACTTTTTTCCAGGCTTGTACCCCTTCAGATATTTAACCTGAAGCCATGTACCCCCTACTCCTGCACAATTAGAAAAACACAATAATTTAATGTCATATACAATGTAGCCGTACAGTGAAATGTTTCCCTGAATTTTACCTGTCCTGTTGAGGAATAATAATAATAATAATAATAATAATAATAATAATAATAAGCCATATTCATTGAGAAACCCATGTCTTTAATTTTAGAAAAGGAAATCTACCAAACACTTGTTGATTGAACAGTAATACAACATATTCACCACCCAACGAGCTACAACTTTAATGAGAAGGGGGCGGTAAAGAAGAAGCACAGAACTCTGCAATGTTTGGATGAATTTGAGAGTCTGAGTTTAAAATCTCTATTTTTCTGTGGGCATCAAGTCTGTTTGACTTGTGCAAAAAAAAAAAATGTAGCTCTCGCCATATTTTTGCTTTTTTTGATGAGATTTTTTTTTTCTGTCACTACGAATGTGTAATTTGTGGCAATGCATGGAGGCTCCTGGTCGATATATATTCTAGTTTCTGTCACACTGTTTTCAATTTTTTTTCATGACAATTTGCGTACCCCACTTTGGGAACCAAGGTTTTACACCAATCTGGCCCATGCAGGCTAAAATCCTACCATCATTGGACTACAATGATCTATAGCAGAGGGAAAGTGTGTGTGTGGGTGTTCTTCATTTTTCTATCAGTCGTGTGTGTGTGTGTGTGTGTGTGTTTCATGAGAGTCCACGGAGAATGTGCAGCTTGGAAGGCAGAGATGATAGCCAAAGCTTTCCTCCTTCTGCTGTTCCCTCTCCTCTGAAACTCCCAAAGCATGCTGGGAGCTTGCTTATCACCCAACACAGTCGAGGTTTTCACAGTACACTGGTGTTCCCGCCAAACAGACAGCAGTTCCCACTCTGGGACACACACACACACACACACTCCAGTTCTTTGTGTTTGCATTCCAGGCCTCCAAAGGGAAGGTTCTGCTCTGTGCGTTTAAAGCCAGCCTGCTCCACTTTAACTGGACCTCACTGATAAACAAAACTTGAAACGTGTGAACATAGTCCGTCCACCTCCTAATGTGATTTGTGTGATGTTGCATTCTTTAAATGACGCGCACTGGAGGCCAGAACTTTTACACGAGTTATCAGAGGAATTCAGAGAAGCTTCCTCAGAAGCAGTGTGATAGCACTTGTGACATTTGTTTGACATTTGGCCGACTTTTGGTTGAGTTCAAAGTTATCTAACCACTCTGTCTCCTCTCTCTCTTTCCACATGACTCATCCTCTCTGCCCTCGCAGAACCCTTTGCTGCCTTTTCTCCAGAAAATCCAGGTGAGTTTACCTTTGGTGCGATGTCACATTCTCACTGGTCTTGCTTCCTGCTCGTTGGTTTGCTCTCAGCCCTGAGATGTCTGTAACGGCCTGCAGCTTATGTCCAGATTAACATCGCTGCAGCATGTAAACACCCCCTGGTTCTGCTTAAATGGTCCAGTGCATTCATCAATAGTCACTAATTTGCCCATTTTTACCTTTTATGCTTCGTATTAGCAGAAAAACAACAACAAATGGTCTCAAAAACACAAAATATAAGTGCAAGGCGAGCCAAAGCCAGCAGACCTCGTGGAGTCAGATATTTGAAAAGACTCATATCCTCCTTTTCTTGGCTGCCTGACGCAGCCTGAAGGGTTTTAAATAACTGTCTGCCTCATGAAAAATATTTAGAGCATCCTGCGGGATTCTATGAGATTGATGTTAGTGTTTTGGCATCTCATAAAGTCGTCCAATAAGATAAGAGCCTGGCAGCGCTCAGTGCGAAGGTGATGTGTGTGCATTTCTCCGGCTTTCCCGCTCCTATGACTACCCACACACACATATACACGCAGTTGCAGCCACTAAGTCTTGTCAAACACACACACACAGACACACACTAGTATCCCCAGTGGAAAGTAATCAGATAGAGTGACTGAGCAGCAGTAAGGATGAGTGTCTCTCTTTCCTCTCCAGAACTACGCTCTGTCTAATGAGTGTGTGCAGTGTGAAGAAGCAGGAGTACGCATCATTTCCCTCTGTAATTATGTGACACCGTCCAAAAATCAGGATGTATTTAGCTCTGCTTCGCCCACTTTTGTTTAACGTGACATGATACTTTGGAACATACATGCAAGCTCTATTTTTCATTCCTTCACGTCTCCAGGAGTGTGTTTTTTTTTTTTTTGTAGCAGCCTTGGATAAAAGCGTAGAAGCTTCTTGGAAGCAGGTTCAAGGAATTTTCCAAAGGGAGGATCAAGGTCAGGGCAACAGTGTAGAGAATTTGTGGAGATAAAACTTGGCCTGAAGCAGCGAGGGCTGCATGGCCAATAGACGAAGAACAGAGAGCATGATAGATGATACACTCAAAACAAATTTGCTGATTTGAGCTTGTTTAATATCAAGTCCCACTGTGAAGCTGTTTGTCCGTCTGATTCATGCATGTTCTGAGGTGCGGCCGGGGCTGTTTGTAACGTCCATCAGAAAGAGAAAAGCTCCTGAATTCACTGCGTGTGCTTTTGAAACTAATTATTTTTGCCTTTTGTTTCACACCAAGTGAAGTCATTGAAGCTCTAAATAAAAATGGCCTCGCACTTGATTTGAGCCTCGATCGGAGTGATTTCATCCAAACCATTTGATGATCTTGGTGTGAAAACTTGACCTTCAACTGCAACGCCACCAGAGACAGGGATGATGCCTGTAGTTTTTTCCTCTTTTGGCCTTGGAGATTTTTTTCATTTTTTTTGCATCTGGCATGCTTTGCATGCTCTGATGAGGTGCACGCCTACTGTTCAGGGACACATTAGTGAGTTAAATGTAGACAATAAACAAGTGCCACTCCTCTCTTTTCCTGCTGGCCAATCATTCTGTGTCTCTCCACCAGGGGGAGGCGTTCCTGTGCCTCCCTTGCCCATCCACTGGTATTACATTATGGCCGCCGGGGGCGCCCTCCTTCTCCTGGCCGTTGCCATCTTGGTCAGAGCCCTCTGTTGCTGTCGACAACACCTGGCCACCAAGAAGAGCCAGCTGTCAGTGGCCTATCACAGCTCCTCGCAGTGCTTCCAGTATTCTAACTGGTCATCCAGTATGGCCACCCCAGGGGTGGAGCCAGTGCTGACAGTGAGGCTGGACAGCCGGGATCGCCATCGTACGCTCTGCTAAGAAGAAGGTTTTAGCTGCGAGGACCGTTGCAGTAAAGGTGTGATGGCGGTGGCCGTGAGTCGTGAAACTACTGGTTTGAACCTCCTTCAGCGAATGAATGCAGAGGAGATGATGACGCAGACATTGGAAACACTCTCTGTCTCTAATGGAGGAGCCTCAGCTGCTGTTTCATTAAGTTTGCTGTTGACATTTCACACTGTGCTGCTTTGGACGAGCCGACGGACGTTTGAGTATGTTATTTATACGAACAGCTTGATTCGGACCATTGAGTGTCATCTGGCTCCTCGTAAGCCCAGCGGTCCTCCTGAAATGACCCCAGCATGGACATACACTTCGGCTGCTTCTGCTGCCAAAACACACGACTGAAAACAAGACTCCGGGGACTGAGAGTGAGAGAGGGAGACACATTCACATTCAATGCTGGATGAAGCTCTTAGTTTAGCATCTCTGTCATAAAAACACTGCAAAGCTGGAATATGAGTTTGTGCCAATGGCGGTGGATGTGGTTACGGAGGACAAAGAAAATGCCTCCATTGTCCTTTTCAACAAAGCATGTGCACATTTAAAAGTGAAGGAATGCAAATCCATCATACTTAAGTCCAGAGATAACAGCTCGTTTGATTAAACATCTCGTCAGCTGCTGATATAAAACCCCTGTGTCAGTGATGGATGAAGCCGTCTCCAGTGTTCACGGTTTCATCTTGATTCTGTGCTGTAATAAAGCCCGTTGTTCCATCGCCATGTTACGATCCCATGCCACTCACTTCCGTCTTTGAGCCAGGCCTCGCCATAATCTCACAGTGAACATGTGCCTGTTGTTTTGACGGTTGTAAATAGACACATCTGTCTGCCATCACCACTTCTTCCCTTGATTTATTGCCCCGACAAAATCTCCCCGCTGGAAGTCATAAGCGTTGTGTTCCGCTGCATGTTTGCATCCTTGAGACGGATCCAAAAATACAATGAAAACCAAGCAGAATGCGTTGTCCGCCTCTCCACTCTTTTTCTGACTTTACTTTCATCCCTTCTCAAATCTGACTCAGACCCATTGGCAGCGTTTTCACTCATCATACAGAAGTGGTTGGACTTAAGCACTCAGATTGAATGAAATTGAGCTCCTCGCTCGATGGCTCGACATGGCCAAGCGTTCCCAGCCTGTCACAGCCGTAGAAATCCATCACCCGCTGCCCACAGCTCAGCAGAATCCACCTTGATTTGTTGTCATAATTTAGAAGCTGTATTTCTCTCTTCGGTGCAGGTTGTTTTTTTTTTTGGCACACGCTGACTTTGTGCTTTTAAATCAACCACAAAAGGAGAGCTTGGACACCTCAGTTGATCCATCTCAACACCATTACTGCTCCAAGCCTCTATTAGTTGTAATTAGTTAATGGACTGATCACATTTATTAAGGCTGCGGTAAGCACTTTTCCTTCCTTCCATCGCCTAATCCGCTGCCAAACTGAGTTTCCCTGGAAACAATATCAATCGTGCCATTGGCCAAAGACTAAAGTGCAGGTTTTTCATCTTCAAAGTCCCACAAACGCCTCAAAATTGCAAATAGTTTCCAGTTGTTACTTCTTTACCACTTAATTCAATCGTGACGTAAGACGTCGACACCGTCAGTGGGTGAAATTCTTTTATTTTGATGTTTGCATTTGAATGTACACACAACGAGCAGTCTTATCAGTATCGTATGTGATGGCTGTGTGTTTGACAGGAATGTATCTTAAAGACCTTTGTCTATCAATAAAGTCCTATTTTTCTAACAGTGGGTGTGTTTTATTTCTATGTGTATCTGTAGCTGTATCTGTATAATGATACACCTCTCATTATTTTATTGTTTAAATGTGTATCCACCTGGTTTTTGTATTCAATATCTATTTATTCAGTGTAAAGCTACGTATTGTGATTCAAATGAACTTATAATATCATTTTAAAGACACCAGATCAACAGATGTATGCTATGCTGTAACATAGTTTGTTATGAATCAGACAGTCCTACATGTGTTTTTGTGATGATTATTTTGTCACAGATTCGTCATTATTGGATGTTGTGACAGAATGAGGCCACAGAAAGTAAAGAAGACTAACGGACCGACGTAACTCAACTCTCCTCTTGTTTCTGTGTCACAGTGAGGAGACCCAACGACTTTGGAGATGGACGACTGTTCAGTGGAAGAGACCCACTGGGTGGAGGTAAGCAAATTGCTTAGCTAGGGCTGCTTTTATGTCAGGATAGTCCTGGAGGAGAACATTTGGTAATAGTAACACCTTGGTTTGCCTGTGCGTCGCTCCAAAGTGACAGAAAAATGCATTTTCGATGCTGTAAATCAGATCGTGCAGTGTTGATAAAAGGGTGAACAAGCAAAGGTGAAGTGAGTCAGTGACTCTTTGACTCCTCAATGAGTCTTATGTATGTTTGTGCATTCCCGGAGTCGTTATCTTTCTGCTAAATGTGTTAAAACCTTGTCATTCTGGTTAGTTTCTCTGTCTTTTAATTTGTAATTATTCTTTTATTACAGAAAGATGTACAAACAGACACATTTACGTCAATAATATCAATAAAGGAAGGTAAAAGTTGTGATAAAAACAACAATAACAAGGCAAGGCAAATGTATTTGTCATCAGTGGTCCCCAACCAGGGGTACATGTACCCTTAGGGGGACTTCAACACACCTCAGGGGGTACACAGAAACATTTGTCAATTAATTTTTCTAAAATTATGAGACAGATTATGCTTGTTTGCGCAGCTCTTTAAAATACATTAAAAAAGGTGAAGATCAACACCTAAAATGGTCAAAACATCAGAAAAATATAAGTGAAGCTTTCAGACCAGCGTTCTGAGACAAATTAACAAAATAAAGGGGTACTCGCCTTGAGACAGAAAATATAAGGGGTTCATTGGACAGAAAAGGTTGGGAAACACTGCTTTACATGATCTAAATGTCCAACAGAAAACATTCAAACAGTGTAAAAATCAATAGAACATAAAAATCAGCAGTAATAACTTTAAATCAACAATAATGCGATGAAAAATCTTGGCATTTTACAGCATTGATAAACAACCACCAATAATTAAAACATCTGCAGTGATGATCAAAGTAATATTCTAAGCAAATTTACAAATTACTTCAGGTAATAATGAGAATGATTGATTGCGACGGTAAATACTTGCTTTAATTATGAATATTTTCCATTTACTGTTACATACATCTGTCTGCATTGTTCATTTAAAAGTCATTTATTCTAATAAATTAATTTCTTCACCTGTATTGAGTCCTTTATTTTTACTTGGGATGGCTTCTGACATCGTCATATGAACCATATTTTCCTTTTTTATGTTTTTTTTTTTTACTTTAATGACACCGCATTGTTGCTGTCTGTCAGTCAGAGGTGTAAAACATGGTGAGAGACCCTCGTTTTCATCTGGACTAGGGTCAGATCAGATCTTTGATCTGCGCCAGAAGCTGGAAAAGCAAATCACGGGGCCCTGACAGTTCCTGTTTCCAGTCTTCTATGTTCCCTCATGGTTTCATCTAATGACCTTTCCTCCCCGCTTTGCTCGTTCTCCCAGGTTTGCAGTTCCCCGAGTGGAACACGGCGTCCCCCACCTCTGAGCCTCCTGTGACACGCGTCTCTGAGAAAGACAACTCCTGGCTCTACACGTTGGATCCCATCCTGGTGACGATCATCGTCATGAGCTCCCTGGGCGTCCTCCTGGGGGCGGTGTGCGCGGGCCTCCTCCTCTACTGCACGTGCTCCTACAGCGGCCTGTCGTCGCGCTCGTCCACCACCCTGGAGAACTACAACTTTGAACTGTACGACGGCCTCAAACACAAAGTCAAGCTCAACCAACAGCGCTGCTGCACCGAGGCGTGAGAGGACGCAGAAACGAAGCCATTTTCACCGTCTTGTTTGTTTGTTCTTTTGTTTGTTTTCATTTCCCGCAGCTCACTTTAAAGTCAGCGTACGCCCTGGAGTGCAGAACCCTAGGACACACGGATTCTAGGACAGCCACTCGAAAGCTGAGAAGAAGAACCGGTGCTCTGTTGGATAAACAGTGCGTTACTAAACTGTGACCGCAGACGGACAGAGGTTAAACGTAAAAGACGAAAAACACAAAAAAAAAGAAGAAGATTATCTACACATATCAACGATAGAAGGAGAGAAACTGTTCATGTACTGTGACGTGCGCAGAGAGTGGAGGCACCTTGTGTTAGAAATGTGAACACCGTGGCTTAGTGCATAGTGTGTGAGTCCCCTCTCTCTTCCTGACCGTCTGTCTGTGCTATTTTAGTCCATCAGTTCTTGTCTCTCTAGCGTTTTGTTCAGTGTTTTTGTTCTGGCGTGTTGCCCCGTCTGTGGCGGCAGATACGCTCTTTTTTAAAAAGTCAGAGAAGGTGCAAGTGTACATTGTGCAGGAACTCATTCTTTTATCGATGGAGAACTTATTCTTTAGATTTAGACGTCGGAGACGGGAGCGTCGGTTGGTGCAACCTATGGATTGCTGCTATTGGTTGAGGCTGAAGCACTGGAGACCCTGATAAAAAAAGGACATAGAAATGGCTCTTTTCACTCGGACAACTATCGACAAGCCTTAAACTGTTGGTGCAGATGTTTAAGTAAAGGAACATTGAGGCGACACAGGAACGACGCGTGGACCTCAAAAGCCATGATTTAAAGGACCTAACCCACTTCCCCTTCGCCCTCACACGTGACGCCATCCTGGCACCTCAAACCTACGGCTAACTTTAGCCTTTTCGTGTGACTTTTTCGGTCCATTTTTTAAAGTCTCATTTTGTTACTTATCGGGAGGGATTTGAACATCTCTAAAGGAACAGAAGTCTCTACAAATGTATATAAACAGAACACCAGTACACACAGCTGGAGGAGAAACAAAGGGAGCTTTGGACACACACACACACATACACGTGCGCACACACTTGCACGTCCACATTTCACGTCGTCGCCACGCCCACTGTCACTCTCCTCAGAGGCCCACACAACTGGACCCCCCACTGACTCTCCTCTAAGTGCCTTGGAGCCTCGGGGATCCAGCTTTGCCTTTTGAGCTGCGGTTTTGATCTGACACTGATTGTGACTGCAGCGCCCCCACTAGTCTGGGAGGACCAAACACAAAAAAACACAGGAAATCCCTCCTTTCGCACTGCTCGGACTGCTGTTGTTGTTATTTTAAATGGGTCTTTGTACAGAAATGCTCTTTTTATGATTGTTATTATAATTATTGTTATGATTATTTAATAAAGGATTTATACTGTAACTTTGTTTTTATTAATGGAAAGCTAAACCCCAGGTTTTCTTTCACAGTGACACACAATTAGAAAAGCTCGACTAATTGATTTTGTTGCCTTGACATTCTCCAAGTGCGACCATGCAAAGCCAGACCCTCCCCATCCAATTACTCACATTCTCCATCTGTGACTTAGAGCTAAACTTTTACTTTTAATTGCACCGAGCCGACACACAGGGAGTCGAACGCTCACTTTTCTCCATCACACACCCACACACACACACATATTCATAATACTGTGTTGTCAGCCTGCTACACATGGCCTCTAATCTCACCATGATGTCCCATTAGTCTGGACCTCTGGTGGCCCTCATTTAGGAGCTTCAACATCAAAGCTTTGAAGTACTCCCCGTCTAAGCTCCAACACACACTGACTGTACACAAGCAACTGCTGTGTTTCTCTTTTTAAACAGCTCGCTGACTCTCACATAAGGTTTCATTTATCTGCTTTCTTTACCTAAACACAAACTCTGTCAGCAAATACAGCATAAGGAATAGATCCTGGCGAGAAATGTAAAGCAGGTAAAAACAGCTAAATATTCACATAAAGCCCAACTATTTAACTCGTCACCTTAAAGAAAGTGTCAAATTTAATCCAGAGTTTGCAGGGGGTGGGCGACAAATACTGCGCCCAGCAGCAAAAAATGAAGTAGAAAACGGCCGCCGGCGTGATTTTATTATATTGTTATTATATTATTATATTTTTGTAGTCAACATTACCAATTATTTTACTAACATGTGTCGTCTGCCAGTCTTCGTCAGAGGAGTTCTACTGATTGCCTTTGATGGTTCTTTTGAAGTTTCACTTGACTTCCATGTAATAGTTCCCGATTCCGAGATTCATTTTGTCTTCTTTTTGAATAGTATGTCTGACAAAGACTGGATGTTGACAGTTGAAACAACAGGAGATCAAACATTACCTGAGAAACCTGAATAAACAAAACCTTAACCTAACATACCATTCAAAAAGAAGACAAAATGAATCTCCGCTGGAACTATTACTGTTCATTTTATTCCATTTTTTTCTTTTGCCCCCTCTGGCTAGAATCTCTAACTCCACCTATGTGCTATACCTGCTTGTTTTGTGTTTCCCTGGAGTGTGTTGGGTTTCGTTCCCCTATCAAGCAGCCTCTCTGCTAGTGTGACACACCGAAATGTGTTGTCACATTTTGTATTTGTGTTTTGTTATTTAGAATGACTATTTTACAAACATATCTGTATTTTTCTAAAATAAGTTAGTTTGAAGGTGTTTCTGAATGAACCAGCAGGGGGCAGCACCTCCCCTACTGAGCGGACTGTCTACTCTCTTTTCTTCTGCTCTCTGCTTCAGTCTGGCAGAGGCAAGAGAGCGATGAACAGCTACAGTCGGCTCAGTGTGTTTTCTTTGGCTTTTACAGGTTAGTTACTGAAGTTTAAAACATAGAACGTTCATAATATGATTCATATGTAATCACAGTACATGTCTTACTGGTTTTATAACCCTGTGCTCAGTTTATGCGTGTAGAGAAAGTACTTAAGGTTAAGAGTGCCAGCATGCTAAGTGCAGTGCCTCGTGTAAGACTGTTAACTTTTAGTTTTACTATTTTTTTATATTTTAGTTGGTTAAAACCACTCCTGAAACGGTGTGAAGTATAGAAATAGATAAGGAATCCTGTTCATGTAATAAATTAAGAATTTGGCATCAGATACATGTTATATGTTTATCCAGTACTTCTGTCAGTTGATATGGGTTTTTCCCATTGAGAATATTGCACAGTAGCAAAAATGCTAATTTAGGTAATTTTACCATAATGACCTGGTGGTTATATTGATGATGTTGAACTGTGGGATGGGATTTAATATGTTGTGTCGTATCAAAGTGTTTAAACTGCACTTAAGTAAATAACATTTATTGTGTTCTGGTATTTAGGCATTTGTTTAATAAAAATAGTCTGGCAGAGGCAAGAGAGCGATGAACAGCTACAGTCGGCTCAGTGTGTTTTCTTTGGCTTTTACAGACATCATTTAAGCTGTTTCCAGGTGCCGCCCCGTACCTGTTACACTAGCATTGTTTAACGACTACATGAAGCTTAACAGCGCCGGTAGCACAGGTACCACGTTGTAAACCCCACAAAGCGGAACGACACATGTCGTTCCAGCAACTGTTAGCAAACTCCGGTCTGTAGCGTAGCAGCCAATTATCATTGGAAAAGAAACACAGGCAGTCCCCAGTCCACCGGAGGAGCTCAATGCCATCTGCTCACAGGTTTGATTGATCCCTGCAGAACAGTCACGACCACATCACAGGAATGAAAGCCGACAGGAAATTACCAACGGAGCCAGATTGTCATTGTTCCATACCACCTCCTGTTTACGCAACCAAATTATCACTGATTCTTCTCCCTCTAAGGTTTTTTTTTTTATTATCAGCCTGTAACGGCACACTGCAGGGGCCCTTTCCTTCATAGTCACATCACAGAGTCTTTTGCTTCTGAAGCCAGGGCCGCCTTCAAAGGGATAAAGCTCTGGCGCCCTGTAAGTTGATAGGCCAGATTGCAGAGGGGGGCGATTTGAGGGTCGCCCCACAGGAAGTGACTCATATGCACAGTTAATTAATCTTGGGATTATGTAATCAAGATGGTAGAGGAGGAAAAACCGACGAAAGTTAGTTTGGTTTTTAAACTCAGTGGACACAAGCACCCTTGACAAAAATGAGCATTAGCTTGCATGCTAAGTAAAGATTATTAGCTCGCTAATTTTAGCTAGCCAGTAGCTAATTTTATGTGCATTCTCCCAAAGATGGACTTAATCCATCTAAAAATATAGAGATTTACATTTATTGTTTTAGTGCAAAATGATCACTTTAGATAAAAAAAGCGAGAAACATATAATAGCCTACATGGCATTCTCCGCACGTGTCAAACTCAAGGCCCAGGTGCCAAATCCGGTCCTTTAGACCATCCAATTTGGCCCACAGTAGGAAAAGTTCAAAAAAACTGAAATATAAGTTAAGTAATTCAGTTGTAGTTATTTCAGCCCTTCTAAATATGCAAATTCAATGAAACTCCACAATATTTGGAGGATGCTAATTTTCCCGCGCATGACTGCAGTCATTTTAAATCTCAAATTGTTCAAAGACCTCAATTTTCCTCAAATTATTTAATGTAATTACCCATACATTTCATAAAAGTTGGTCAAAAAAAATCAAGACAATTTAAAAGAGAGAAAGTCCTGCAGGGACTGATGAAATACTTTATGTATCACTTATTCGTCCAAGTGCAAAGTTGGGGAAATTATTGTTGAAATTTTCTCGCTTTCCAGCCTAAAATCTCAAACTACTTCATATTTTGGCCCCTGAACTAAAATGATTCTTTACAACTCCTCATGACTGACTCCAGCTTTTTATCACAAAAATAAATAAAATTGATATATTGATATAATATGGATGCTAAGGGTTAGCCTGACTAGCACATGTAGCTGGTTTGATTGCACACCTGTGTGTGATGAGCAGGTTTGTAGGACCTGCTCATTAATGGCAGATGGAGCTGCACTCAGACACATGTAAGTGTTTTAAACTTTGCCGTTCGAGTATTTTTCTATGTCATTTTAAAAAAAAGTAGATGTTTTTATCCTCAGGATATTAAAAGTCAATGTTTCCAGCTTTCTAGCAGTGATTAAGAAATCCTCCTTTAATGCTAAAAACTGATGAAGGGAACCACCTGAGACTGAAACCCTCAAACCCTTTCAACTGTATCCAGCTCACATGCACGCGCGATACTTATTTATCCTCCCAGTGGTCTTCATGGGAAGGAGGCCCAGATACTGTGGTTGGGCTTTGCCAGTGATGCAAAGCCCTTAAATGGGTCATCGTGTGGAGGGAGGTGGGTGAAGAAGGAGCGATAAGGGAGAAAGTGGGGGTCTGTCACTGACAACTGATGCCAAAGTCCTGCATAAACAGCAGACAGCCAGGCCATCATCTCCCGCCTCCAGAGGATGCAGCCTCTGAAAACAAACACATGGAGGAAATGATGGGAATGAGAAAAGCTCCATTCATAGCAATGGCACAATCATCATTGTGATGCAGCAGAGGAAATTAGCTCCATGCTACGATGCAGATGATGAGCCAAAGCAGCTTTCTATTAATAATAATAATAATAATAATAATAATAATAATCAGAGGTGTAATGAGTACTATATCCCATAGATTCTGGCTGGTCAAAATTAAATAAATGCTTAATGTCTCTCATGTTGTATTTTATTTTGAAATAATTTTTTTTCTTTTGATAGGCATGCGGTGAAATGCATGTTACACAGGAAAAATATGTAGATTTATGTTGGAAAAAATATTATATATGTGTGTTTTCAACAGTTATATATTTTTGTTGGCTGAATTTTAAAAAAAAAGAAGAAAAACAAAGTGGGTCGCGTTACAATTACGGCATAATTATAATTTTAAATGTAATTTTGAAATATGTTGCTGACATAATTGGAATTAAATGAAACTAAATTGTAATTGAGTTCAGATCATTTACTTTGTTTTTGTAATTGCCACGAAAATTCGACAAAAAAATGGTCAATTATGAACCACGTTACAGTTGTACACATGTATATGTATTTATTAAAATATGTTCCATATAAAGCTTTCCCACATTTTACCATTTAAAAAAAAAAAAAATTTAAATTGAGGGGTTTAGTGACACAAAAAAGGCTCAGACGCCCACACCAAAAATATTAAAACCTATATTTTAATTGATCATGAAGCCTAACAAGGTTATTAATAGAAGTTATAGATATTTGTTTTTAGTGTATTTTACAGCTGATTTAGGACTCGTTATCATAAGGGATGCTAACAGAAAGCTAACACAAGAGGAAGGATCATTTTTACTCGGTTATTTATTTTAGTAATTGAGGGCGTAATTGTAATTGACTTTCTGACAATAAAAAAAATCATTGTAATTGGAAATATCACTTCATGTTCAGATTCACTCCGTACTCTGTAACATTTAAATCCACAAGTTTGAGATTTGGGGCTGAACTTTTACTTTGGTGACCCAGCGTGTCCAGGGGTCCAATGAGGAAGGTCACCCGTCCGCTCCGTATGAGTCGGCCATGTTTACGGTGACTCAGCACAACATAGCCGAGGAAGCTCGTTACCGGGCGTGATGGGAGGCCAAACCATCTGTCCGCCATTCCCCTTTAAATCAGAACATCCAACATCTGGATCAACATCTGTATGAAGTCAGAGATAAAAATGAATTAATTAATTAAAAAAAACCGCTTAATCGTCCTAAGCTGTCATGCCAGGTATTAAAAATCAGGACTTATCAACTGATTATGCTTTGAGACCCACTAATATCATATTATTATACTTGTGTACATTGTAACCATATATAGTAAGCGCCTCATTTTGCACTACTGAGTCCTTAAAGATGCTGCTACGTCGTTATATTGCACAGATGACATATTTTTTATTCTGTTATTTAGACATTATTGTTATTTATGTGATCCAATAGGAAGCCTTAATATCTTCAAGTTGACTAAAATGACAAAATTTGGACTCAAACTAAATTGTGTTTTCTAAAAGTAAAAGTAAAAAACACAATTTTGTGTGTTTTTTTTTTTTTAAATTTTTTTAATCTATCCAAACAAAAGCTTTTGGATGATCTTACTTTTTCTTATTTTTACCCTTTTTTTTTGCAACTAACACCAAACTTGCCATATTTGAACCTATTGTTATCACTTTTTCTACACATTTTAATGCTACATTACTCTCGTTATATTGCACTTATAACTTTATCATGCTGTTGTATCTGTATTTGATTCTGTCCGTTAATTGTTTCTATGAATTCTCCTGTTTTCTATCTTGTTTACCTGCCCAGGGACGACAGATGTTAATTAGCTACTTGCTAATAGCTTCAACTGACTACTGCACAATGTCCCTGTTAAATAAACAATACATTGCATTAAATTAAAAAGAAAAGGTCAATATATTCAGTAATTAAACACTTGAAAATTAAAATACCAAGGATGCATCAAAAATCCCCTTCAAAATAAAAGTTGACGACCGACTGAAAACAGGTCGGTGACCCACTTACCAACAGTTGAGACACCAATCATCCTTTTTTATTTATTTTTTTAATACAAGTGATAAGTATGCCTACCAACTGTCACTTTTATGATGGTTTTTCCTCAATTTGGTCAGATTAATTGTAAGAAAATGCGACTTTGAGTAGATTTTTTTACGACTCTTCTTGAAACAAAAGTTTTCGTCGCAGTCCCAGGAGAAACCCGAGACAAAAACAACTATTGAACCTGAGAGAAAATGCTATAAATGGAGGTGTCAGTCACACGTCAGTGGAAAAGAAGCTGTTTATGGAGCTCGACAGCTCGTCAGAATATCAACGCTCTCACAACGGATCTCTGTGCTTCTGTAATAATCTCTTTCACGGCCATTGTTGTCTGTGAAACTGTCAAACAGTGTCATCATCGTGGAGTTGTGTGTTTACCTAAACAAAAGGGTCAGTGAGAGGGAAAAACAATAAGTAAGTGTGTATGTGGTTATAAAATAGATAAATAAACGCAGAACAAAGAAATATCAGCTTCTTTTTTCAGAGAATATGAAGAAACTTGAAGTGATTCACCTCCAAACACCATAATTGTCACATACAACTACAGAAACTCTGAAAAATAACACATGAATTCCAAACACTATCATAATATCTATCTTTCTCGAGTTTAAAGCGTTAACAAAGGAGATACATTGACCCCATGAGACTACTGTACTTTATTTATTCAACATAGACATTACAAACAATATAGATGAATGATATATGAGTATAAATTTGCGATCATTGTTCTGGGTCCTGGATTAATAAATATATGTTTCCTCACAGCAAAATAACTGAATGAACAGAAAACGAATGGCCATCCTGTGCAAACTATCACATCAAATAACCCAAAATATCATCATAAACAGACTTAAGTACAGCATGATATTGTATTATTTTCAAAACTTTAGGAACTCAAAAGTCCACGGCTTGATTAAACTCTAAAAAACAGTTAAATATGTGTCTTCTATTTCAACTAGAGTCACCATGTTTAGATTTCCTTCACCTTCAAATAACAAGGTAAAACTTCAGCTTTAACACTAATTAATGAAAATATGAGAACGTTGTACCTGAGATAAAAGTCAACACTAGCTTTTCTAAATTTATGTTAAGTTTGTTAAATGAGAAGAAGTCAGAATAAGAGCAAAAAGGTTATTATTGTTTGCCTGCAACCTACTAAAAATGGGTCTGTGACCTGTTTTTGTGTCCTGACCTACAAGTTGAGAACAATTGTCTCTTAGAAAGATGAATTCTAGTACAGGTCAGATGCTATTTGCTCTCTTTTCTTCACTCTGCAATGTCCATATTACCATAATGGCGCCGTATTTGCTGTAATGCACATTATCACACGGTTCCAGAAATGCGAATATTGCCCGAGATGCAGCGACGCGTTCAAGTTCCTGCACGATTATTGGCATTATCAGCCACACAAATAATCTGAAATATGATTAAATACTGGATTTTTTTCTTTACTAAATATTAAGTCTTTACATTAAACACAGGTCAGTGTAGGGGACATGGGCTTTTCAATATGATAATATAAATGATTATTAATATTACATTAACATTTGCCGAGGTGCCATCCAGGATTGAGTTCAAGTGTCCTTGATCACTTCAAACTATCTACTCTCCTACAGCAAAGCATTATTAATACATGAATCACAGACAATGAGTCAGATAAGTCAAACTTTATTCAACTCATTAACACTAACTCTCAACATTGTTCAGGTTTAACACATGAAATACACAACAATACACTCACTTTTTCAGTTCAGTATGTTGAAGCACAGTACGTCACTCCACGAGGCGTCTACGTGACTACGGTGGCCCTGAAGCGCCAAAAATCCACCAAGTGGTGCAGCTTCATAGTTTACCAGAGTTGCACTAAAACATTTTGACATGTTCATGTCATACATAAGGTGCACTGTCAATTTTTGAGAAAATGAAAGGATTTTAAGTGCGCCTTGTAGTCCTAAAAATACGGTACATAAAATAAGTTACTCATTTCCATCATGGCTGTCACTCACTGTTGTTTTATTTCTTGCTTTCGTACAAACACATGCAGCAGCAGCAGTTTTGAGCTGAAGTGTTGTGGCAGAGGGAGATTAGGTGGATGTAAAGCCTCCAGATGAAGGTTCAGTGTTTGCTTTATGTGGGATGGAGCTCTCTGCCCTCCGTGCCCTCAATCTTCTGAGTGGGCTGCTGCTGCTGCTGCTGCTGCTGTCGATGGCGAGGGTTATGTTCTATGCCTCGTAGGAGAGAAATAGTGTTGTGTGAGCGGCTGTAATGTGGCGACATCCTTCTCTCTGATGGTTGTGTACCGTGGCGCTCTGACTAACTGCACCCAGGAGGAAAGAGGATTTTCAGCTTCATTCAGCCGCACTGAGCTCCAGCTAAACATCTTTCAAACCAACAATTTAGCAAAATCCACCTCCTTTTTTCCCCCTCACACACAGAAGCTCCGGCACAACAGCCCCCACAGTGGTAGAATCATGAGACTTTCAGGGAATTATTATCTCAGAGAATCTCACGGTTCCACGGGTTTGAAACCATCACGGCCCCACAAGCCGCAGCGCTCACACTAACAAATATTTATGCAGTGAATCAGAGAGAGGAGAGTAAACAGTACACGCATGAATCAGTTGTTCTGCATATAGACTGTGGGGTGGGAGGGTAAAGGACACGGCTCCACTCTGCTTATCAGGCCTCTCCAACACTGTCCTCTGGGATAGAACAGCACCAGGCCACTGGGAGTCAGGAGGAGTAAACACATGGTAGGAGATGTAGCAGCAGGCCACACACTAAGATGCTCCACTGCAGTTTGCATTCAGACACAGAACAAAAAAGCACAAACAGCAACAGAGGTGAAAGTAATGGATTACAGTTGCTTTCATGGGTACTTTTTTGAGTATATTTATTTAAGTATGTTTTAAAAGAAGTAATTTGTTTCATTTCTACACCCAAACGTTACTATGGGGCGCCGGATGTAAAGTTGTTCAAATAAATGGCAACTTTTTGCAACATTTAGCAATGTTGCCAAATGTTAATCAAAATCAGAATCTAAATGATAATGTAAATTTAAATGTTGAATTTAAATGTTAAATTTAAATGTAAAATTTGAATCTAAATGTTGAATATGAAATCTAAATGTTGAATCTCAATCTAAATATTAATCTAAATCTAAATGCTTATGTAATTGTAAATCTAAGTGTTGAATCTAAAAGTTAAATCTAAATCTAAATGTTAAATATAGATTTAATTTTTAGATGTAGATTTAACATTTAACATTTAGATTTCATTTTTAAATATAGATTTAATATTTAACGTTTAGATTTAATATTTAACATTTAGATTTAATTTTTAGATATAAATTTAATATCTAAAAATTAAATCTATATCTAAAAATTAAATCTATATCTAAAAATTAAATCTAAATGTTAAATATTAAATCTATATTTAAAAATTAAATCTAAATGTTAAATTTTAAATCTATATGTTAAATATTAAATCTTTATCTAAAAATTAAATCTAAATGTTAAATTTGAAATCTAAATGTTAAATCTAAATATCACGGGTGAAACAAAAATATTTAGCTAATATGCAAATTGAAATGATGCTATACTTTAGAGTCTGATAATTTATTTTGAATTTAATTAATTGGTGTTTTTTTTATTTATTTTTTTTAAATAATTGTACATTTTGACAAACCTTTTATTTTATACAAACGTCTTTGTGGGAAATCAATTAAAATCTCATCTCTTATTTAATTGAGCCACTTTTTTTGTACTTGAGTATTTTTTGTATGATTTACTTGTTTTTGTGCTTGAGTACAATTTCAATCAAGTAACCATACTTCTACTTCTACTAGTAGGATATATAAGTACACTGACTTTACACCTCTGAACAACAAACCCTGCTGTGAGGATAAAATCCACACTTCCTTTTTCACACACCTTAGATTTGGCGTCATCGCGGGATTATTTGTTACAGTTGCAACCCTCGGAGGATCCACCTCCTGATGATGTCACACTGTCACAGTAACCACACATACGTGTGTGTGTTCCTCACATGCACAGACTTGCTTTCTCAGGTGGTGCTCCCATGTGTCCTTCCCGCCCTCTCTACACCTTTCTTACCTAAGGCTCTGTCTCTTTCACCTCCCGTTGCTATGGAAACAAGAGTAGCTTCAGCCTTTGTGGCTCAGCAGGTCAAAACCTGTGATCTTTACCTCAGAACCTCGCAACAAAATAACCTTTTTCACTCTTTCTATATATGACTGGATGACTTATCGGATTCGGGCAGGGATTCAAATTCAAAAGCTCAGACAGATTTTATCCATTTACCTCCAAAATATGATGTATTTACCTTTATGTGTATCTGGAAAAATGATAAACAGCCCACCTTTGATTTTTCATCAGCATTGAAATTCTTCCAGGGATCCCTACTACTTCATTTGCATTTAGATTTAAAAAAACATGTTACTCTTAAAAACTCAAAACTTGACTTTGTTGTAAAGTAAGACAAGTTTGTGTCACTAGTATTACTAAGGTCTACTAAAGCACTAGTGCACCATAAACCTTTACTATCTTCCACTAAAAAACTTGCTCATTTGAACATGTATAGAACACATTTTGACTAAAACTAATGTAAACTTAAAGTTAAAAAAAACATATTCATTCGGTAATTGCAGTCAAAACGACCACCTTCAGCTCTGTTTGCCTGTTTTTCTTCATGCTTAATAAGTTGTGGGTCATTTTAGTCATAAAATATGATGGGTAGAAAATGTTAAATCTGCACACAATTTTTTACCAATTTGGAGGATTTTTTGCAAATGTAGCTGGAAGTTAGTTTTGGAGCCATTTAATGGTTCATATTTTTACTTTTTAGTCATTTTCCTCTCTCTTAGGTAATGTTTGTATATATATATATAGTTTTTAATTTAGACCCAAAATTTCCAGCACAAAGAAAACTCTATAATTTCTGGCATTTTGAGTCATGGTGAAGAACATTTGTTACAGGTTGCTTATATCAAAGTGTGCCTTTGTACATGCTGGACAAACCATGACTCCTCACAGGAATCAGGGTCATAATCTGCACTAGATCCCACGTCCTCCTGTTGAATATGAGAAGAAGGACAGAACAAAGCATGGCTAGCTCTTCATGCTTTCATGCATTCATTTAATTAGTGTTTCAGCTGAACGATGCCGTGCTTTGTCTCTGGGCTACAGTGCAGTCAGCCGCCACTGCTGCGTCCAGTCTGAAGAAACAAAAGAACTCATCCTCACTTCAGCCTGGTGGTGACGTGATGCAGCGTGAAGGGATGAATACAAACATTTTTTTTTTTAATTTTGAAATCAATTTAGTATAGTTACGAGAGACAGTTATTCTTCTGTGAGTTCTGTGTGCAGTTGATCTCATCATTAAAAGTGTTATTTATACGTATTCTTATTAGGGATGTTCAGAATTAACTTGTTGCCACTCCAATGCAAGATTTTTGATAATAACCTATTTTGATATATAAATAGACCCTCGCTCTGCCTCCAATTCATACGTAATAGGTTAAGTCATATGTGGCGATATGAACTAAGACTCATATTACAATGTTTTTTCTCATAATGGCAATAAACAATATGAATCTTGATATTTTTAAATCAATAAAGTCTTACCAGGAAGACAATTCTGGGTTAGATTCGCTGATGTAAAATGGCCATACAAGTGCATTTGTTAACAAAAAGCTGCAAAACATGTGCCACATTGTCTTTTTCTCCTGTGAGGGACAGCACGTGTGAGTGAGTTCTGTATTGTGGCTTGTTTAGAGTCAGGACGAGTATTTTAATACAAAATAAACTGTAAAATAGAAATATATAATAGGCTAAGTTGTAATTTTCTACATCGCCAAAGAAGAAGTCTGGATATATTGGCCACGCCTAATTAAACCTACTTAATGTGTTGCTCCACTGGATGTATTCAAAATAAACTTTATCTGAGAAAAATAAGTAAATGTATTCAACTTAAGTAATATGGCAAATATTGGTCGATAATGTCACTCATCTTTAATTAATAATGATATCAATTGCATTTTTTTAATCCACTTTTCGTGGAGTTCCATGGTTTTATTTCCCCACCAGTTTCATTATTAAAAATAAACAATAAATAGGCTAAAACAGACAGAGGTGATATTGTAGTTACTTTTCTCAACTTGGAGTGAGTTTCCTTTGAAGTTGGTGTTAAATGACATAACTGGCCTTTGATGTAACCTGAAAGGACTTTTGTCTTGACATCACTTCTCCCTGCTGCACTTTTCCTGTGGTTTCATTGATTTGAATGAATTCCAGTTTCCTCGTTTATAATGGCGTTGGCTCCACCATCTCTGGACTCTGATACTCATAAGTGGAGGATGCCTGTCGTCAGAGGTGCGGTGACGATGCAGTTTTCACTCTGCTTTATTGACAGACCCTGGGTGAGCTTCAGACTGCAGGTCATTGCAGGATAAGAGCTCCTCTCACTTATCAGAGCGGGAACACATTGTTTCAGGCGTAATGCAGCTTTACCTGAGGTCTGCAAGCAGGAATGAACCAGTCAGTGCAGCGAAGGCAGATCCCAATCTGTGAGCCTCACTCAGCCAGAGATGTTCTACCGACGCAGACGTTTAGCAATAATACAGTCCACAAGCTCAGTTTTCAAAACTTTATTGACCACTGTTGTTCTGATAAATGGAAACAAAAATGTCTGTGTGCTTAAGGTGGAGTTACCGAAATCTTTTGCTTTAAGCTTTAAAGCTGCAGTATGTAGAATTGTGAGACTTGTATACAAACAACCACACTCCACCCTCCCCTCCATGTGTCGAAACATATCGTCCCTTACCCGTATCCTTGTGAACGCGCACAACTGTGGAGCTCTGAGCAACTTTTTTCTCAATACAGACTAGTGACAAATGTAGGGACTTTATCTTGTGTTATCGGAGAGTTTTCAGATGTTTATACTGTGATTCTGGCTTGAAAACACATCACATATCTGTAGTTACTACCCTGTGGAGCATATTTTTGGACTTTAAACTGTTGCTTCTCAATGTCGATCTTCCTTTTACCGCTTGCTTTGCCGTGTAACCTTTGTGTTTAATGCCGCGATGGTGACTTCTTCTGCTGGAATGTCCGCCATTGTCCTTTTTTATACAGACGACGTGAACGTGCATTAACTTCAGCCAATGGTAACACCCCAAAACAGCTCATGGAGCACTCTGTGTTTAAAAAGACCTCTGATTGGCTGAAAAGTTGCATCATGCTCCTAGATTTCTAAAGTTTAAATGTAAAGTCAAGAGAAGGAGAAGATGTTCAACGTTCACTCAGAACACTATGAATAACAATATGCTCAAAGGTGACCAAATGAAGCCAAAGAAAACACGTACATACTGCAGCTTTAAGTCCGTAGTGATTAATAAAAAGGACGTTAAAGAAAATGAGGAGAAAAGCAACAAAAATAAATAAATAAATTAGGAGGCAATTTCAAGAAAGAAGGTGGAACTTAATTCATAACGTCTCTGTCACAAAATGTATGAAAATGGTTGGATTTTAGAAAATGATTTTTGTGTTGTTTTTTCTTCCTTCATTGTCATTTTTCGAGTTGTTTTCAAGGCCACTTGTTGACGGTTTGTTGTCATTTTTGGTGTTTTATTGTCGTACTTGTCTTGTTTCTTTTGAAGGTCTTTTTTTGTGTCTTTTTGTGTGAGGAGGTGAAGGGTGTGGGTAGTTTTCTCCTTGAGGTGTGTAGACCTCGGCCTGTCAGCCTTCATCTCAGTGACAGATCCCACACAAAGTGACGTCGCTCTGCATTTCTCTCACACATGCACACACACACACACACACACACACACACACACTCTTTCTCTTCTGTTCCATTTGTGCCTTTTCTCACTCACTCACCCTTTGTCATTCGCTCCTCTCGCCTTTTTTGCTGCTCTTGGTTTGCATTAAGCACTGACTGCAGATCTTACCCAGCGTGCTCCACTCCTGCTGAGGTACAGTGTCACGCTCAGTGACCCCGAGTGGAAATCCCTTTCAAACATCACCTGAGCTGTAGGTCACTGACCTCCAGCTCTGAGAGGCCAGTTTGCCACTGCAGTGTCTTCATAAGAAGGAAAACACATTTTTCAGTTGAACTTTTTTCTATTCACGAAGAACAAAAAAGCCCGTCTTAGTCAATGAGGACTGTGGTTAAACTGTCATGAATGGACACCTCTGTTTTCATTTTCCCTGCAGCCACTCGACCGCATGTGGGTCAGTGGAAGCCTCCGGACCAGATGTCAGACAATAAACAAGCCGGTCTCTTTTGTTTGTGTTTTCTCAGAGAATCTTGGACGTGCCAGGAGTTATTCCATCTTTAGCAACAGATCCTCAGGATTACAAATAATCCATATGAAGAAACATTAAGCAAAAATGCATTTCATGCTGTGAAATGTTTAGAGGGCGATGCCTTTTTAAGGTTCTCTGCATTGGTGCTGCTTTCATGCTTTTGTAGAACGTAACAAAGAATCATCTTTTGGTCTTTTAAAGCTGACACGTGCTTATAAAGTTCTTGTGTGTGATCCAGTAGCTTCACGGCGTCTTAGGTCTGGACAGCGTAGGCGTCTTCTTCAAAGGGTTCAAAGTGTTTGGGTATTTTATCTATGAAATTGTGCTTTTCTTTAAAGTCTCCAGGTCTGGTGTAAGAATTTCTGACTATTTTTCATATTTTGACCAAATTTAAAAAGTCAAAGTGCAGAAATGTATGTGGACCAGGCCTGATTTATTTGACATGATTGATTTATTTAATTTGATCGTGTAAATGACAACTTAAAAAAACAGTTTAAAATAAAAAATATTAATTAATTAACATTAAAAAATAGCAACAAAACAGTATCATGTATCTTGAAATTCTCATGCATCTCTACGCTCCTTTAATTTTTTCTACATTTCCTAACTTAAAAATGAACAAAGTCTCAATTTACTAACATTTTGAAAACTATCATTTGAAGAGACAATCAATGCAATGCAACACTCACACAGAAACCATGCAATAATAGTTTTTTTTTTTACATTAACCATACCTCCTTTTCAAATGATGTACCATATACCGCTACTTTTTTACTCTAAATAACAGGCAAAATTAACTTATAGCTTCCTCTCTTTCGTGAAACATTTCCTGACTATTTTTGGTAACATATCATCCCGCTTTATATAACACTTGTGCTGTTTTATGCTCCACCACGTAAAAACATTTCAGAATTTATTTTATTTGTCAATCAAATCAACATTTTGAACAACTCTAATGAGTGGATGAGATGCAGTGGCTCTTAAACTGTCCTGAAAATGATTTTTTTTTTTTTTTTTAATAATAGTTGTTGAAAAGTATCTTATTTTTCCTCATTTTCCATGCAAGGAAGTGAGTTCATGCTGCTTTTGTCTCTGTGAGGAAGTGAACTGGGGGGGATGAGGAGGAAACTAGCACACTCAGCACAATCCAAAGCTTTATTGATCACCTTCAGTGCTGCTAATGTGATTGGATGAAGTCGGCCAATATGAATTTCCTTCTAAATCATGGGATTAGATTGGGATGAAGGTTTTTCCACAAGTGTCAGGCAAACAAAGTGAGGTAGAAGAAGAGTGTGAGGAGGAGGAGGAGGATTGGCTCAAATAGAAGACAACTGAAGGATTAACTATGGAAGGTTCCATACAAGAGGAGAGATGAGCTCGGTGAGTGGCAGGTCGTCACAAGCAGAGGGACAAAGGAGCAGCTGATGGACAGAAGGTCCATTTCCACACACACAAAAGACCTGTGAGATGAAGCAGATTAGCAGCTCTTTATGTCCATTGTGAAGCCTCTAAATGATAAGATTTACTCCCTTTTTCCTCTCATCCCAACCTGTGAGTGTGTGTGCATGTGTGTGTGTGTGTGTGTGCATGTGTGTGTGTGTGTGTGTGTGCTTTAAGCCCTCACAAGACACCACAAACTCTTTCATTTTGTTTTCCCTTTGTTTCCGCTTATAATAACAGGAAATATGAATGTGTCATAGATGGTTTTTGAGTTTTCCTTCTTTTAATAACCAAACATTGAATTTTAGAGCTTGACTTAAACCATCTTTATTTATTTTCCCCTCTTCTGAGACATAAACATATCATATTTTGATTTTTTATTCATATTTTCCGTCTGTTTATGCATCCTTGGGCTCGTGCACCAAAGATTTCTAATGAACATTATGATATCATTATTTATAAATTAAAAATCTATTGTGCATTTCTAATAGCTTGGTATCTGGTGTCATCTAGTGTTGTAAATAGAGCACAGCTTCTTTTTTACATTTTCCACTTAAAGTAGACATTATTTACCACTTTAGTAGGATTTTCCACAAACCTTCTTTCCAGTTTATTGAAACAAAAATGTATAATATTTTACTTGTTCTACGATATAAGTTTTTTAGTTAAATATTGGATTAAAAAACCCACCAAATATTAAAAAAAAAAGCTAAATCTCTGGACGTGTCTGTGTCACACTTCTATAGCTTAGTATCTAGCCCCATCTAGTGTTTAAACAGTAGTACTGCATGTGGCATTTATTTAAAAACGTATTTAAGTAAATAAGCTTGGAGTATTCACCTTTTTTTTGTCTGCATTTACTCATAGATGGACACAAAATAACAGGACAAAATAAGATGGACAAGTTGAATCGAATTGATGGTATTTATGTCAATTAACGCTTTAAAAAAATTATTTTTTATTTACTGGAAGAGAAAAACTGAAATCAAAAGTACTCCTAGCTAAATGTGTATTCATTAATATATATATATATATATATATATATATATATATATATATATATATATATATATATATATATATATTAGTAAAGTCATAATTATGAGATAGAAAGTCATAATTATGAGAAAAAAGTCATAATTATGAGATATTTAAACACATTTACAGCAGCTTGTTCATGTGGTGAGCTGACACTGAGAGATGGCTGATCGACTATCAAAGACTACTTTAGATGGGGCTTTACAAATGATGAAATACTTTGTTTGCTTGCAAATTCACATAGAAATATGCTGAGTAAAGGCAACCATTACTTACTCATAATTATGACTTTGTTTCTCATAATTATGACTTCCTATCTCATAATTATGACTTTCTTTCTCATAATTATGACTTTACTAACTCATAATTATGACTTTCGTTGGTGATTTTTTATTTTTTTTAGTGGCGGAAACGGGCTTCCATACCTAAACTCTTAATTATCCTGTAACGAGACATTGTTACTGTTAAACACGTCATTTTTTTTTAAAAATTATTATTATTTTATTTTATTGTAATTTGTTTTGCTAATTGTGCAAACCTGTAAATAATCATCATTACAATGGGTTTTTTTTTTTGGTTTTTTTTTTTTTAATATATTAACATTCAGCGTACTGTAAATTTGTGAAATTATCAATAAAGTTATTTTTGAATAGCTGGACTATGGCCGCTGAGCGGCGCTAATGAGCACGCCATGCGTCATGACGTCAATAATAAAAACGCCGAGTCACGAAATGTGTTACAACACTTGCACACCTCCAAGGACAAGCGTGGCTACAGACGTTTGTCTGTAATAATGAGGTACAGACAGACCGCTGTGCGTCGCTTCTGCTCTCTTTATGTGCTGTGTGTTGTGTTAAAGCCGTGAATGGGCGCGGAGACTACTGCTGCTTTAACTGAACAAACGTGTTTGTGACCAGAAGAAATAGAAGAAGAAGAAGAAGTGCGTCCTCTGAAGCTGACAGCAACAAACACTGATAACCAGGTACAACGCATCACACACCTTGAAGGTGTTTCTAATGTGTGTCAGGTTTATAGCTAACAGAGTAGGATGCTAAGTGGAGCTAGCATTTTAACTGGTGTTGCATTGGTTTGTTTTCAGCACACTTGTAGCTAAATATCAGTGATAATGTGATTGTGTTTTAGGTTGTCTACTAGTTAAACCTCGTCATCACTGGTTTTTAATTCTGACTGTACAGTAATGTTGATTTAAAACATTTAATAATCAACATTGATATTCCTTTACAAAAAAAGGGATGTAGCAATTATGAATGCAGACATGGGCAAACAAACAAAACAAAAAAACACACACAAAATGACAGAAAAATACACAAAATAAAAGCAAATCTACACAGATTTACTCCAAATAAACACAAAGTCACAGAAATAAACACAATAAACAGCAATAATACACACATTTACTCCAAAAACACAGAATACGAGTAAAAAAATATACAAGATAAACCTGAAAGATAGACACATATTTATCAAAAAAGCTACTCATTAAATGGACTCCAAAAATACAATAAAAAATAATATCCAAAATGCCTCAAAACAAAATTACACAAATTTACCTAAAAACGCACAAGATTAAAACTTAAAATTATACACACAATCTGAAAGATATACAAACAAAGCTGGATCAAAAATACACATAGACGGACACAAAACGACAACATAAACACAAAATCAGAGAAAAATGTGCAAAATGACACTAAAAAAACACAGAACGACAACAAAAATAAACAAAATCTGACACAAAATTAGACAACTTAAGACAAAAGAGCCTTTAACAGCACACAAAACAACTAAAATATGCTAAATTACTCTGTAAACACACAACAAAAGCACAAAATTAAAGACAAATATATAAAGTTGCTTATTCTTTCTCTCTGCAGCTGCCATGGTCTTCATTCACAGCTACTGTGAATTCAACTCCTCCATCTCCCACACCTGGGTGGATGAGGGCATCTCCCCCTGCTTCTACTTCACTCTGGTCCCCACCATCCTCCTCACCATCGCCATTTTCCTCGGCACCATCCACTGCGTCTTCTACCAGAAGTATGGCACCACCATGGAGCCCAAGTTCATCCCACGCTCCCGCCTCTACGGCTTCCAGCTGCTGGTCTCCGTCCTGCTCCTGGTGCAGTTCCTCGGTGGTCTGGTGTGGCGAGTGGCCACTGCGGAAGAGCTCCCAGGCTACGTGCTGCTGTACGGGTGCTTCTCGGTGCTGGCGTGGGGCTGGGCGCTGGCCCTGCTGCGTGTGGAGAGGCGACGGGTTCTGCTGATGGACCGGACCAGGGGACACAGCTGGATTCTGCTGCTGTTCTGGGCCATCGCCTTCTCAGCGGAGAACTTGGCCTTCGTCTCCTGGTACAGCCCTCACTGGTGGTGGGGCTTGGAGGCCAATCAACAACAGGTACTTTCATTATTTACGTTATTTATATCACATTAAATATTATGTGCTTCATTATTTCAAGGACAAATTCCTTTTTTATTCCTGCAACTTTATTTCCCCAGTTATGATGTGACCACAGTGCACACCCATATTTTATAGATTAACAAGCCATTCAGGACTGTGTTTACAGGGACTAATAGGTCAAAGATCAATCATTTATAAGAGATAAGCAGGTTCCTTAGTGCGTACATGTTTTACTGTTACAGTAAAAGCCAGAAAAGCAACACAAGCTTTTGTGGAAAACAAATATGCAGTCTTAAGCCATTTTTTGCTGAGTCATTCTGCTTAGTCATACTTCCCGTCTTCTGGTAACCAATCAAGTTTAGACAAAAGGTAGCCCCGCCCACATTCAGTCAGCTCTGGGTGGTTTATATGACTCCAGAAATGTTCTGTTAAGTGATATTATGTATATAAAAGATTGCAGTTATTAATAATTATTTGATATTCTTTTTTCAAACTCTTTTGATTTCAACTTTTAAAAACATACAAGTACAGCTTGATTATATGATGATTATGCATTCAAAGGTCAGCATTGCACTCATTATACCCAGATACAGAAACTAGTAAAAAAAAAAAAATTAAATTATACATATAAATGTATACATATATTTACACATACATACATATGCAGATTTATTATTTGTTTTTATTGGTTTATTGGTCAGAGTCAGAGCATTTGACGTTTTATCACAACAAGCAAAAGTATAAACATTAATACATATTCTTGATACTGTCATACAGAATATTCATTCAGGGGGGAAAAAATGTTATAAATAAAAAATAAAAGAAAATAATGATAGAAAATGCACTTTACTGCTGCCTTTCCTACACTCCTCTGTAGCCCAGAGTCAGTTTTTAAAAAATATAGCAACACCATCTTTTTCTGTTACACTCTTTCTGTGTCCTTCAGGTGCAGTTTAGCCTGTGGTTGATACGCTACATCTGCATGGGGCTGCTTTTCTTCATTGGTCTCAGAGCTCCCGGGTTGCCCCGGAGACCCTACATGCTGTTGATAAACGAAGATGAGCGGGACGTAGAAAACAGCGCCCAGGTATCAACACCCGCTTGTGCCCCTGACCACTCACTGCTCCACGTGTGTTTAACGTGTGTTTAACGTCCATCCCAGAGCCTGTTGGGACAGACGGAGGAGAACACGTCCACGTGGCAGGGCTTCAGGAAGAAGCTCCGTCTGCTCCTGCCCTACATGTGGCCCCGGGGCAGCATCCTCCTCCAGGTGCTGGTGCTCTTCTGTTTGGGGATGTTGGGAATCGAGAGGGCCATCAACGTCTTCGTGCCCATTTACTACAAGAATATCGGTGAGTGACGCAGCCGCTTCGTCACTGCTTCATGTCTGACATATAAATACATTATTAATATTATTATTATTATTATTATTATCTAATGCAGCACGGTTTGTCATTTTACTCTGAAACCAGTCACTCAGAAACCTATGAAGCAGAGATTTAACACAGCCACAAAAACGCCATTGTCTGAACCGAAGGTCACATTATCAACATTTATATCAACATTTAGAATAATCAGAGCATGAACACAGGAAAGAACAAAGGGTTTTGTCTTTTTTGTGTGTTTTCAGAGACATTTTGTGTGTTTATGTTTTTATTTTGTGTTTTCGAAATCATTTCTGTTTATTTTTGGTGTCGTCTTGTAAGATTTTTAGTTATTTTGTGTGTATTTGTTGTCATCTTGTGTGCTTTTAGAGTAAATTGGGGTGTTTTTTTTTGTCCTTTTGAACATTTTATTGTGTTTTTATTTTAATTTTTTTGCTGTTTTGTTTATTTTTTCATCAATATACTGTATGTCTTTTTGGAGTTGCTGCATATTTTTGTTTTGTGTCGTTTTTAGGGATTTAACGATATCTAAATCCCACGGTTATAACCCCACGGTACGATAATTATTACAATATTGTGGAAAAGCTCAGGAGTTTGCAGGAAGCCACACAGTTTGCAGCAAAGCTCACAATAACAAGAATGGTGACCATTGAGAAATTGTCTGTTCACCATTTTGACTGTAGAGTTAGAGTTTTTTGACCAAACTGTATTGTGTGTTTGACCCAATCCTTGATCTTTTCTGGATGCCGGGTTGTTCAGTCGCTTCTCATGTAGCTCGTATTTCCAGATGAGTAGCGTACGGTTCACTAGCAGTGTTTCCATATCATCCACCTTTTCTTGATGCTGTGAAACTAAAACGTTTCCACACCTCTTATTTGACTTGTAGCCGCTGAATCATGCACAGGTTCTACAAACTCCTCCGTTTCTACCTCGCCCTGCGGGCTGCCACCAGCCACCATGATTCTTTTCCCCTCTGACCGTACACTGTCGCACCACACCATTGGCTCAATCGCCTGTAGCCTATGACAACGACGCCTTATGCACAAAGCATTATGGGACTTTAAACTTTAATTCTAAGTGCAACGGCTCATTATTTTATACCATGACAAAACCACGATGATGTCGAGGCACTTGTGATACTGCGGTATCATGATACTGTGACATTCCGAGTAGTGTTCCATGATTATGTTTGTTTGTGGTGTCATTTTGTGTATTTTTTGTGTTGTTTTGTATGTTTTTCAGTATATTTTGTATATTTGTAGTGGTCTTTTGAGTTTTTAGGCAAAATTTGTGTAGTTTTTTGAATTTCATTGTGATTTTTGTATATTTTTTTGTGTATTTTTCTGTCAATATGTATGTTTTGGTGTCATTATGTGCATTTACTTTAGGGGCCCGCACAATACTAGACAGTGGGACACGTGGCTCATGTCTACTCTCACGTAAAGCCATTTTTAGTGAACATTAGCTTTTGTTTTGATCACTTTTTACTCATATTTAATCATAAAATGATAAACATTGATTGGTTGTATCTAATGCTGAGCTTTGTGGTTGTGTCCTTGCTTATTGTGACACCTTGTGTGCGCTCGCAGTGAATGAACTGACTGACCACAGCAGCTGGCGCACCGTGGCCACGACGGTGTGTATTTATGTCCTGCTCAAGTTCCTGCAGGGCGGAGGAGCAGGTAAGACCTTTTCTTATGAAACAACTTGTTTAATTACAGGGAGATGCAGCACATTGCTTCTCCTCATCCTCATTTCCTCCTCTGCTCTCAGGCTCCTCTGGGTTTGTCAGTAACATGCGCTCCTTCTTGTGGATCCGAGTGCAGCAGTACACCAATCGAATCGTCCAAGTGCGGCTCTTCGGTCACCTGCACTCGCTGTCTCTGCGCTGGCATCTGGGCCGCAAGACGGGAGACGTACTGAGGAGCATCGACCGTGGCACATCGTCTATCAACAGCCTGCTCAGGTATGCACAGGCTTTCCTCAGTTTACACTTTTTTGTTTTGTTTTGTTTCCGTTCTTTCAATGTTTAGATGACTTGACTGGCTATTAATCCACTGTTACTAATTTTAAATTTTTTATGCTTAAAATGATTTACAAAAAATGGGCTGTTACATTGAAATCACCCAAGATCGCGTTGGAAGAGCGACATTAGGGCGTGGTCACTGTCCCTGGGGGCGCTGCTCTTGGTGCTGCTTCCGTTCCGGGTCCTTCTGGCCTGGGGTCTGGTCCCTGCTGGGCCCGCCGGTGGGTGCCCGCTGGCTGCCCGTTCGGCGCGGCTCTGGCCGTCTGCTGGGCGTGGGCCTTGGCTCCGCTGCTGGGGTCTCGGGCAGGGGGGGTTCTGGGCCCTCCCCTCGGGGGTTGGGTGCTTGGGTTTGGGTGGGTGGGGGAGGCGGGATGCTGGTGGGGGACCTTGGGGTTGGGGTTGGGGTTGGTGGCGGGATGCGCTGGGTGCTCGGCTGCTTGGGGCTTCCTCGGATGTGTGTGTGGGTGGCGGTGGCTGCCTCTCAGCCTGGGATCTTGGGGGCGTCTGGAGGGTTGCTCGGCTGTGGGGGGGTGGCCTGGGGCTCCCTGGCCCCCACTCTTTCTGCTGGCCTGGCTGCACCTGCTGGCCCGGGGCAGTTCCTGGGTTTGCGGTAGCGGTTTTTTGCACATATACTGGTATACGATGCACTGGCACGCCTTGGGATGTGGGATAAAACTCATACTGGGCTTAACTTTCGACACGTTAATCCCAAATACCTGCTTTAGATACTAACACTCACTCATTCCCCCTGTCCACAGCTACCACCATTATAGCTAAGTTTCACACAACATAATAAGCACAATATATTCTACAACTTCACATCTCACCCTCACTGTAAAACAATCTATTCTTCCCCACCCTTTCTATTTCCTACCTTGAGTCTCTCCTCCCTGCTCCCTTTCCCCTCCCCCTCCACTTAGGTGTAACACTGCTCTCCCTTTTTATATCCTCCCTATAATAAAAGATTTCTTACCCTTCACGATAAAGCAATAAAATAAATCAATTTATTTTATTGCAATAACAAAACATGCATTGCTGTCTCATAATGATTGCACTTCTTGTAGTGTTGACCTTTGACAGCATGTGCAGACAAGAGAAAAAACAAAAAGGAAGAGCGACATTAGCCACACTGCTAACTCTGTCACATGTTTAAAGGGAAAAATCCCATGAAAATATGTAATATGGTCCAAAATATTATTTGTGAAACCTTTAATTACCTCCAACCTGAGAATCAATCTCACGTTTTACACAAAAACCATGTGATTGGAGATATTTCTGCTGTGATGTGTCACAAATAAAATGATTACCAGTTCAGCTACTACACCGACAGCTAAACACTCTTCAGAGGAAGCTCTGCATTCATTTTTGATCACAGGATAACATGATCACTAGTCGAAGAGATTCTTAGAGATATTGATCATATTCTTCCATTTGTCATACTTTCTGTTTGTAATCTAGACATTTAATGACCTGTTTTGTGTGTAAATGTGTGATATTGTCCCAAAACTTCCATGTGAGGCTTTTCTGAAAGAGAGAGAAAGGGAGAAAAATGGGTAAGGTTGAGTTTTCTGTTTCAGGAAGTGAAATTTTCAGGATCACGATAAATATGAGGCATTAGGTTTGATGGGATGGATTCATTATAATTTTTTTTCATTATTTTTCCTTCTTTTTTCTTTTTTTCAGTTATTCAAGGTATATACTTTTGCTGGGTTGTATGGTTAAAAAAAACCCTGCATTTACATTTATTTATGTATTTATTTATCCTTTCCAATCTTTTGTTTTCATTGATATTTGAAAGATTTGCAGTTTTATTTGATTTATTTTTTTTGTATTATATTTAGAAATTAAAAGAAAGTTTTTGTTTTTCTGACGAATGTTTCCTGTTGGCTGCTAACAAATGCACAAAACTCACTGGACTTGAAGTTAAAGTGACCAAAAACCAATGAAACGCGTGTTTATCCACAGTTACATCGTGTTCAGCATCTTTCCCACCATCGCTGACATCGTCATTTCAATCATCTACTTCATCACCTACTTCAACGCCTGGTTCGGCCTCATCGTTTTCGTCTGCATGACCCTGTACCTCAGTGAGTAATGAACCACGTTGGATTCAGGTGTTCAACAATGCCAAGCGGGTTACGTTAAAGACTCACCATATTTGTAAATGTCCTGCACAGCTCTGACCATCATCATCACCGAATGGAGAACCAAGTACAGACGAGACATGAACCTGCAGGACAACAACGCTAAATCCAAGGCCGTGGACTCGCTGTTAAACTTTGAGACGGTGTGACAAACCGGATTAACATTTCCAACTTAGTCGAGAAGCGCACAGCTAATGATCACACCTGTTGTTTATTCATTTAGGTCAAATACTACAATGCAGAGAACTATGAGGTGAACCGCTTTGAGGATGCCATTCTTAAATATCAGGTGGGTAGAAGCTAATTCTGTGCATCAGTGTGTAGGAAATACTAGGCCGAGTTGTTTCTGAATGGAGCATCTGTTTGTTGTAGGCCTCAGAGTGGAAAACTCAGGCTTCCCTGGCTTTGCTCAACCAGTCACAAAACCTGATTATCGGCTCAGGTCTGCTGGCCGGATCCCTGCTCTGTGCTTACTTTGTCACAGAGGGAAAATTCCAGGTATGTCACAAAGGTTTACTACTAAAACAACACATTATCAGTCATGGAAACAAAAATACAAAAGGACATGAAAACATACACAAAATGACTCCAAGAAAACACAACAAAAATGTACAAAAGCGTAAGCAATTTTGCAAACCTCTGCCAAATTTAGAGGTGCAATTTCACCAGCAGGTGGTGCTGTAGCACCAGCCAAACATCAACATCATGCTCCAAAACTTGTTCTGAATACTGTATCCTCAATACCTGCCAGATCATCTCCAAAATCAAACTCCTTTTTTTTTTTGACATTATCAGCTCACCACATTACATTTAAATTCATTCAGAACTTTTTGAGATATCCTGCTAACAAACATCAACATGAACAGATGGAGGGACAAACGCAGGTGAAATCAGTTCCTCCTTGGTAGAAGTAATTACAAAAAATACACAAAAGGACAACAAAAATACTTAAAAGGACTTAAGACTTACAAAAAACTAAACGAATACATGAAATGATATGAAATTACAATAAAAACACAAAATGAGGGGAAAATATATAAAATAACAGAATGCACAAATTAACAAACAGCAAAAAAGAACTACATAAACACCCAAATTTATTCTAAAAGCACACAAGACCACACCAAATTTACACAAAATAACAAGTTCATAAAATAAGACATCAAAAATACACAAAATGACATAAAAAAGAAACGTAAATGATTAAAAAAAAATATACACACACAAAAAGACACAAAATGACTCGGAAAACTCACAAAACCCACAACATAAACCCCAATGTTTCCTGTGTTAACACTCAGATTGGTCACAGATCTAAATGCTGACATATTGATATGAACACATTTGGTGCGTTTGATTTGTAGGTTGGAGATTTTGTCCTTTTTGGCACTTATATCATCCAGCTGTACACGCCTCTCAACTGGTTTGGGACTTATTACAGGTGAGAAAAACATTACCTGGTGAAAATTAGCATATATATTTGGTTAAATTGACATTTGTCTGTTTATTTTTCCTCCTTTGTCTCCCTGCAGGATGATCCAGAACTCTTTTATTGACATGGAAAGCATGTTCAAACTCTTTGAAGAGGATGAAGAGGTACGAGTTTAAAGCTTTAAAAACAGGTGTTTGTACTGCGGGCTGCAGTGAATGATGTGGATGTTCCTTTCTGCAGGTGAAAGATGAAGTCAATGCTGGAAACCTTCTCTATCAAGTGGGAAAAGTGGAGTTTCAGAATGTTTACTTCAGCTACACCAATGGGTCTGTTCATGCTTTGTTTATTTATTTTTAAACAAAAAGTTGGTGAATGTTTCGTGAAGCTTCTGTGGTCTCTGCAGGAAGGAGATTCTCAAGGACGTGTCATTCACTGTCGCTCCAGGACAGACGGTCGCTTTGGTGAAGAAAATAACATTTCATCAAAATAATTTCCTCTGTGTGTGTAGTTGGTAAATGCACTAACGTTATTATTTTAAACACCTTTAAGGTGGGACCTTCTGGGTCTGGAAAAAGCACCATAATGCGCCTTCTGTTCCGCTTTTATAATGTCCAAGGAGGCTGCATCCTCATCGATGGCCAGGATATATCTAAAGTAAGACGTGCCTCAGCTCTGGTAACTCTGGTAGCAAATGGTAACCGCCCCGTCCCTCCTCATTCCTCAGGTGAAGCAGACGTCTCTGCGAGCTCACATCGGCGTCGTCCCTCAAGACACGGTTCTCTTCAACGACACCATCAGAGACAACATCCGCTACGGACGCATCTCTGCCAGCGATGACGAGGTGGAGGAGGCTGCTCTGGCTGCAGACATTCACGATAAAATCATGGGCTTCCCTGATGGTAACGCCACATCATCTATCCCTGTGGGTCTGTGGAGGTTATTTCACTGTATTTCTGTGTGCCAGGTTACGACACGCAGGTGGGAGAGCGAGGTCTAAAGCTGAGCGGAGGAGAGAAGCAGAGGGTGGCCATCGCCAGAACTATCCTCAAAGCGCCGCAGATCATCCTGCTCGACGAGGTATCAGCGAAGAACAGACGCTAAAAGCTTTAAAGGCATCCTCCACGGTTTTTACACATTTTAAAAGTGGGACTACTTTAGAGTTTAAGAGCATGTGATTGATGATGTCACACAGCCCCACTGCCTGTAAACATCCCAATCATAGACAGTTGATGCACAAACCCTTCAACACTACGTGATTTACTCGAGTCGTTAACTTCAGCCACCAAAGTGTCAGCTTAAGAATATTTTTTTAAAAATTTGAGCCCATTTTTTACCCTTTTTCTGCAACTTGCCATATTGCAACCTATTTTCATTACTTTTTCTTGCCATATTTTTGCTCCTTTTAATGCATTTTTGCTACATTACTCCCATTTCTGCCACTTCCCCATCAAATTTCAATGCCTTTTTTGCACATTTGTTCCACTTTTAATACATGCCCAGCACTTATAAACCCTTTCCACCACTTTTCCGACCTAATGTTGCACATGTTGACCCATTATTGTCTCTTTTCACCTTATTTCATCCTTATTTTTGCCAATTTAACCACATTCATGATTTGGAATGCCCACTTTTTGGCAGTTTAAACTAATAGTTCCAATAATTTATATTACATTACCCTACTTGTTGCTAATTGATCTTAAAATCAGGCTGAATGCTTCACTCCAATAGAAGGCAGTGGGGCCGTGTGACATCATCGATCACGTGATTTCAAGATGGCGGAGCACAGGCTCTAAAACTGTAAAGTAGTCCCATTTTCAAAAGGCAAATAAATGAATATGGTGCATAATAATGTGTTTTGGTAGCACAGATCTTCTATTACCTACATTTCAAAGATTTTAGGCCAAACATCTAAAAACAGAGCTTTGTCTCCAGAACATGGGATGAAGTAAAAAAGATGCAATGATGAGAACATGATGCATTGTGTATAAATTATCAACTAATTCAGTTGTAGATATCAAATACTTAAATTTAATGAAACTCCACAATATTTCCCAGGGCTCACATGTTTATATCACATGATGGCAGTTATTTTTTATATCAAATTTGTCAATAACTTTAAAGATTTTTCAGGATTTCTTGCAATTTTCCCAAAAATAAATACAAATTGGTCATCATCTATCAAAGAAACATTTCAACTGATATGTCACTTATATAAAGTAATAATATCCAAGTTTGAACTAACTTGTGGTCAAACTAATCCATATTTGGCCACTGAACTAAAATGAGTTTGACGCCCCTGCTTTAGAATAAACTTCTTTGATATTTCCTCCTGCAGGCGACGTCTGCGCTGGACACTCAGACAGAACGCAACATCCAGGCCTCGCTGAATCGAGTGTGTACAAACCGCACCACAGTGGTTGTAGCTCACAGGTTAGAGCTTGGTTTAATCTTTTTTTTTTTCTTCAAATTATAAATCAGTTTTCATTGATGGAGGTTGTTTTGGTTTAAAAAGGCTATCCACTATCATCGGAGCCGACCAGATCCTGGTCATCAGCGATGGACGGATAGCTGAGCGAGGACGGTAAGTGTTCAGAATCCTCCACAGCTGATAGATATACAGATAAAACAACAAAAATGTATAAAACAAGAGCACTGAGAGAGCACAAACCTGCAAAGTCACCAGCAGGTGGTGCTGTAGAACCAACCACACATCCACATTATTCTCCAAAACTTCACAACAATCTGTTTGCTAACAAACATCTACATTAACATACGGACTTACGAACAAACGCCAGTGAAAACATAATTAGAAAAAAGAAATAAAAATGAATACACAAAATGACAACCAAGATGACAGATATGACTCAAGACTTCCAAAAAGACAATTTGACCCAACAAATACACAAATTATAACAAAAATACACAAGATGAGAGAAAATGATACAAAATGACAACAAAAATACACAAAATAAATTTAAAAAAAACACAGCAAAAGGACGACAAAAACGCCTACATTTTACTCTAAAAGCACACAATACGATTACAAAGATACACTATAGAACTGAAAAACACAAAATGACAACATAAATACACAGTTACTCACTAAGCATTGAGTGTGTTTGTGTGTTTAGGCACGAGGAGCTGCTGTCAAAGGGAGGTCTGTACGCAGACATGTGGACCAATCAGCAGCAAGCACAAGACTCAGATTCTTCTTCAGACACTGAAACCAAAGACCGCAAGTCTGAGAAACTGCAGCCTCCTACAAGCTCCTCAGGCCACCACTGACAATGAGTTTATTATTTATTGTTTTAGATCAAGTAGTAGTTTTTCTAGTAATTAATTTTATTATTTGAACTTTGTTGGCTGCGTAGTACAGTGCGTAAATGTGCCATGGAAGAAATAGGAGAAAAGTTTAGGTATTTTGTGTCAAAAATCTTTTTTTTTCTTCTTTTTTTGGTAGATTAAGTTTAATCAAAGGAGTCGCTGTTATTTAAAATCTGCCATTTTTTTCCAACTACATAATGACGCGAGCATGTGTATGCTTTGAATGTTGTGTAAATATAGCTGCTAAACACAAAGCCATATATTCAACTAGATGTACTGTCTGGTAATACTAAAGGTTTGTATTTAGATTAAGTTCAGTGCACACGATCTTATGTTTTAGATGATGTAAATATGTGCAGTTTTGTATCAAAGACGTCACACATGACAGTTGTGGAAATATTTCGCCTTGGCTTGAACAATAAAACTTATTGTTACTGGTTTTAAAAACTGATATTTGTGTGAGTGAATAGTATAGAAACACAGCAATTATTGGATGTTTTCATTGCCATCTTGTACCATAGATAGTATTAAGAGAGTTCTATTAAATTTAATTTTTGGAGCTACAACCAAGTTTGACATTGACGCCCTACTTTGAACCTGCACATGTGCAGTAGGTGAGTGTGTGTATTGCAGGTGTGGGCAATTGGAAGTTGTGACCCCAAAGTAAATGAGTGAAGAAAAAATTACATGAAAATAAAAGAAATACACAATATGAACTAAAAAAAAACAAGGCAATTGTAAAATAATTACAGAATAAAACAGCAGGAATACACAAAATGAACCACAAATTGCACAAGTCATCTAAAAAATATCAGAAAAGGTTACGAAATGATGACAAAAAATATTTTTAAAAACACAATTACTCAAAAATTAAATAAAATGAATCCTAGAACAGGATTCTCACCTACGGACCCACATTTTGCCACGGTCATTAAAATCGCGACCCACTTTTTTTTCTTTTCTTTTTTTAGAATTCAAACAAACCAAATTTAGTTTTTCTAAAATAATTGTTGAAAACACATCTTTTTAATTTTTTTTCCTCCTCATATAAATCTATATATTTTCCTGTGCAACATGCGTTTCTACGGAGCCCAATTTTTTTTTTTTTAATCCATGTCACCTCCAGGGCTCCGTACTACGATATCACAGCGTGCCTATGAAAAATAAGTTTCTTTCAAAATAAAAGACAAGTCCAACATTGACCAGCTGTCTGCGACCCAATTTTGGGGCCCAACCAACCAGTTGAAAATTGTTGTCCTAGAACACACACATACCCTTTGTTCTTTCCTGTATTAATGCTCAGATTGCTCATTATTCTAAATGCTGACATAAATGTGGATAATGTGACCCGAAGAAGAAGAAGAAATCACATTTTGTGCCCTATGTGTATACTATATAGACTAAAGCGCCCCCTACCGGCGGCCTGTGGCTGTGCACTGGTGGTAAACGGAGCCCTAACAGCTGAATGCTTGTGTCGGTACTGTGTGTCCTGCTCAGCCAGGGCGTGTTTCCAGCTCTGTTATCTGACACAAACGGGCTGACCAGGGCTGAGCTGTCGTCCTTTCTCCCTCCAACAGTCGGTAAACTGATGTTTGACCGATAACAGCATGGATTTCCGGGCTTTATTTAACGAGAAGGCGTTTCAGTTCTCGGACTTTCAGGAGTTTACGGTAAGCTAGCATAAGTAGTGGGTTAGCGTTAGCTCATGGAGGCTTTTCAGGCTTTCTTTGTGGCATACATTTACTAACTGGACATTTTGAACATTATTTCGTTTGTTGGAGGGGGAGTGGAAGTGAGTTAGGTTGTAGTTTTCCTTAATAACTTACTTAGCTTCGCTGTGCTAACTAACTAGCTTAAGGCCTGTGTTAGCCCATTAGCCTCCACTACTTCGCAGTTTTTAAGACATGTTATTAACCATAAACGCATGTTTTTGGCCTCTAGTATTGCACCTATAACAATTTAACGTGTTTCTCTCTCATCTAACACCATCTTATAAATCATATTATGTTTAAATCTCCAGTTGAAGTTGTGTTGGCTTAACCTTGTGTGTTCATGTTGTCTTTACAGTTTATCCCTGGACATCAGAGACTGGCTGAACGAGTGAGAAAGCGATTGTATTATGGCCTGGACACAGACGTCTCCCTGGACAATTTCTCATGCCCTGTAACAGGTGAGTTCACCTCCAGCCGATCCCTGAAAGCAACCGACTGTCTGTTTCCTCACCGCCGTGATAAACATCCGGTTTGGTGCAGATAACTGAATCAAGCTGGAAAAAGTAGAACCTTTGCATTCACAGCTCTCCTCATATCATCATCCTCAGCTTTAAGATTGTTTGCAGTTTAGTCAGTTACGATAAACACCCTCTGTATTTGTTTTAGTGAGGAAGGAATAATAATTTCCTGATTTTTGTTTCACCTTACTTTTCCCTTCACCCGCTTTTCCTATTTAGATGACTTTACTGGCTATTAAACTTGCCGATATGGTATCAAACTAAACTTGCTAAATAGGATTAATAGTTTCAACTACTCATTGATTTTATATTTAGATGACTTGGTGAATCCGAGAGGGTTACACTGAAATCACGTTACAATGTTTAACTACACTGCTAACCCCTCAGCCAACAGTTTTACGTTGAAAAAAAACATGGAAATGTGTCAAGTGTTTAGTCACTAATTTTGAATCTCTGTCACATAGCTGTTTCAATTTCATTTTGCACAGATTCCTGTGTAGCCGGGACTATGCAGCGCAACATTTTTGAAGAACATTTGACATCTAGTCCACTTGGTAGACAATGTCACTCGCTTTATGTGGGGAAAAAATAGCGCTAAATTCTCGATATTATCCCAAGAACATGCATGTGCGACGCGTTATTTACGTGTCATCTTGAGGCCTGATTTTACGGTTGTTTTCAGATATCCAATCTAGATTAAAAGGGGAAGTAGTGAGAGCAGCTGTGCCGTATGGTTTAGAGACAATGAGCAGGGGACAGGAGGTTCAGATCTAATGATGTAGAGCTTTACACAGGATTAGGAAGGAGTTCATCAGCTGTATCTGCTGACTAACTGATCAGGCTTTTCATTCACCAACAGATATCGCTGTAGAAATCTTTCAAAAGTCTGCCCCAAGCCCGATACGAAAGCTCCAGAAGACGTATGCTGCTCATGTTGCCAGGTTTGTTCTGTGCACACACTATTGTTTTTTTTTGTTTTTTTATATCCTGTCTTTGAAGAACAAAAATAACATCTGTCCAAACTTATCTGATGTGTTGTTGTGCTTCAGGGAGGCTTGCATCTCTCCGTGTGCCATGATGCTAGCTCTAGTCTACATAGAACGCCTCCGACATCGAAACCCCGAATATCTTCAAAAGATCTCCTCCTCTGACCTCTTTCTGATCTCTATGGTATTTGTTTGCTTTTAAATCACTTTGAACGTCTCACATTCGTGTATCAATCCTTGTGAATTGTGACTGTTGTTCAGATGGTTGCCAGTAAATATCTCTATGATGAAGGAGAGGAAGAGGAAGTGTTCAACGACGAGTGGGGAGCAGCTGGGAAGCTGGACGTCCAAACTGTCAACAACCTGGAGAAGAACTTTCTGAACGCTATTGTATGTGTCAGTGTGTGCGTGTGTGTGTGTGTGTGTGCAGATGTTTGTCTTGGTTCTAAACTTTGGGTTTCCTTCAGGATTGGAGCCTCTTCACGGAGCCAAATGACTTCTTTGATGCCCTCAGTCATCTGGAAAGCAGGTTTGTGTGTCTGCCGTGCAATGGTTTTTGTTAAAGATTACTTCATACGGTAACTTGTGTGTGTGTGTGTGTTTGCAGCATTGCAGAGCGACAGGGGATGAAGCGTGGCTGGTTTAGCTACACAGACCTGTGTGTGCTGCTGGAGCAGGCGGCGTGGAGCCGATCCTTCACAGCCATTTATCAGCACTTTACCAGGGTAGGAGGAAGAAAAGAGTAAACTCAGGGTTTCGTTTAGATTAGTGATGCACCGAAAAGTTTATTATACATCAACAACTTCAATGTACCTTTGAGATTTGAACATATTTAATTTACTCTCTTTCACCATCACAGTCAGTTATTGGCGTGTAGGCTACAATATTTTTTACTGTATGAGTTAAAGATTTCATTTATTATTTTATTTTATCTTGTGCATTGTTGGAATGTCACTGCTAAGTAAATATTTACATATATTTTTCATTGTTTTATTCTTTAAATCATTAATATTAATTTACACAATTACAATTCTTTAATAGTGAGGTCACGCATTCATATTGCCATAAATTTGATTATACATAATTGGCATAAGTATTTATTTTGGAGTTTCGGTGGATTACTAGTTTAGATTTTAGGTTTACTTAAACACATAAAACACTTTACTTTAAGTCTTATACATAAAGCTGTCATTATGCTGTTGTTAATATGACTTGACACCTGTCATTAACATGAATATGGTAATATTGTATAACAAGTGTCATTTTTTACTCTAACCCCACTAGATCCTTCCACCTAACCCAAAAAATGCCAACATAGCTCCAAAGGTGTTTTAATTTAGTGAAAAGTGTCATAATTTAGTGAACAACACTTAATGACACCTTATTCATGCTAATGACGGGTCTCATGTCATAATAACAACAACGTAATGTCAGCCTTGTGTATGAAACTTCAGGTAAAATGTTGTTTTTATTAAAGATGAGGTAACTAAAGATGTTTGTTGATCTTGTGTGTGTTCAGGTGTCCTGTATGCTGAGCTTGGTCTATCTGACCAGCGTGGCCGGCCTTATCGCCACCAGTGCCATTGTGCACCAGCTCAGTGTGTCCAGGAGCTTTACCCTGCAAACACCTCCAGGTGAAGTCGGCCTGGCCCAGCTCGACACCGCTAACCTGAACGCTGCAGCGCTTCCTTCCCAGCGCCTTCCTCACTGCGACCTGGCCAACAAGAGTGTGAACCCACGGGCCTCTGAGAGCCAGCGGCATCACCCCCCACTGGCCCAGGTCTCTGAGAGCTCTGGGTCATGTCTCTGGGACTCCTTCCTCGCCTCCGTGGCTCACATTTACCCTGAGACCAGTTCTGAGGCTGAGGGCTCCCTCTCTGTGCTTCAGTGTGGGCCGAGCAACACCTCAGCGCTCCTCCTCCACCGCTCCATCGTTGATAATCATCGTTCGTCTTCCTGGCTGCTCTCCAGTATTCCCACAGCAGCAGAAGCCATTCTGAACTCTGACATAGGAAGCTTTGGTCCCGTACCGCTGCCTCCCTGCCTTCTGGACTCCATCCTACCTCACGACAAAGCCCAAGCTCTGCTAATGCCGGGTTAGAACCAATCACAGCCCCTCCGCCTGTGATTGGTCTGGGAATGAAACTAGTCCTTTTTTTTTATTCCAGGTTGAGGTTGAAGGTAAAAAGCAGAAGGATGAAGCAGTTATTATATATCTGATAAAACAACGCAGTGAGAAAGCTGAGACGTCGTAGTAAGTAGTGAAAGCTGAGCTTGGTTTTAATGCACATCTAAGCCTGAGGAATGTAGTTAAACAACAACAACCTGCAGTTACAGGTTGAGAGCTCAAAAAAAGGGAAGTCAGGTTACTCTGTTTGTTGATAATAAAGTTGTTCATGGGAAGCCGGTTGGTGGCTATATTAGGAGTGGAAAAGAAAAACACATATCCAAGTTTGTATTTTATCGGCCTGGTGATCTGGGAAGAAGGGACTGTTGTCTAAACTTCTGCTTATTTATGTTTGCTTTGCATCTACTCCTCAGTTTTCATCTATCATCTATCCAGTTGGAGGTTTACATCACACACACACACACACACACACAAGTCTGACATGTCAGCAGCCCTTTGTTCCAGTGGATAGTTTGTATTTTCATTCATCGCACACACTTGACTGTTATTTCCCTTTCAAAGCAAACCATTAATGCCACTTTAACTTTGAGTCCACCTCGTGTTGCTGTTGTTTCAGTTTGATTATGGAGGATGGCACTCTGAAGGCCTTTACGTGAAACACGGCAAGAACCAGAAATAAGAGGTTTCTTTAGCCCAGAGGAATGTGCGTCTGTAAATAATGCGCCGGAGGCGATAACAGCAGGACGTGGACGACAAAGCGCTCTGAAGCTTTTGAATTTGATACTTTTTTGAACCAGAAAGCATTTTGTTTTGTACGTGTGGAGAACACAAATGTAAAAACTGTGTAAAAAAGAAACAATAAAAAGACCTTTTGCTTTGACAAATTTGTGTGAATATATTTTTAAAACACAGCCTTCACACGTCAACACATGGCTATAAATCAGACTGACTGCTTTTTTGACGCTACTCAGTGCTTCTTTATGTTTCATCCATCTTTTTCTTAAAAAAAGGAAGAAATAAAATCATGTTGTGCTGCTTAATTCTCATTTTTTTTTACGAAGGACTGAGTTCACACAGTGAAAAGCAGGAGTCTGGTGTCGGCCCCTCCCCTGTCCTCAGTCACCGCCCCCTCGCCCTGACACATGCCTCTGCTGAGCTTCCTAATATAGACCCAACTGCTTCACCAAACAGACTGTCAGTGTTGGCTTACTGTTTATTAAACTTTTTCATGGACACAACCGGATCATGGATCCGCCTCCACAGGTGAGATCACAGCTGCTTTGGTCTTTCTATTGATGTTTTGATAGTCATGTTTTCTCCTTGTGGATGTTTCAGGTGTCAATCCAAGGGAAGAAGTTGGAAATGCAGAAACAAGGTTGGATCAGTGGTGACACTTAGCATGCATTCGCCTTTATCTGCCTGCCCTGCGTTCAGTTAGGTGCAACCAGCTGTTGTCATTCCCCCTCAGACGCTGATGCCACGGTCTACATGAATTTCATGAAGAGTCACCACTGCTACGACGCCATTCCAACCAGCTGTAAACTGGTTATATTTGATACCAAGCTGCAGGTGAGGCTCCTGGTTTTTTTTTTTTTCTGCTTTAGACGTGATAACTCAAACAGAGCTTGTTTATTTTCATCCCTCAAGGTGAAAAAGGCCTTTTTTGCACTGGTGGCAAATGGAGTTAGAGCTGCGCCGCTGTGGGACAGCAAGTTGCAGAGTTTTGTGGGTAAGTTTGACAACAAATATTAAATACAACCCAGCAGGTCTCTCAGATCAAATTCGGCCCGCTCGAGAAAGTAAAAGTGATCGGAAAAAACATGAAATATTTTGTAAATGACCATCTAACTAGAGATCTCAACCCCTGAACTACTGGAATTCAAACAAAAGCTGCAATATTTGCAGAGCTCAGTTTTCCCCTTCTTACATCACATGACAGCAGCCATTTTTCATCTCAAGTTGTTAAAAGAACTCTCAATTTTTCTCCCAAATTTTCCTGAAAGTATTCCTCGAAATGTCAACAAATTCCTAAAATCAGGGAAATTTAAGTGAAGTTCCTGAATTTGTTCTTATTCCCACCTAAAATCTGTTGCCCACTTAAGGTCAAAATGGTCCATATTTGGCCTCTGAACTGCATGCGTTTGACACCTCTGATTTAATATTTTTACTGATTTTCAAGCTGTTAAATGTTTGCTGTTGCACTTTTTAATCATGTAAAGCACGTTGAATTGCCTTGTGTATGAAATGCGCTATACAAATAAATTCACGTTGCCTTTCCTAAATTGTGTTCATGTTGTGAAAGGAGCTGAAATGTGTTTCTGTCACAGGTATGCTGACGATCACAGATTTCATCAACATTCTCCATTGTTATTATAAGTCTCCCATGGTAAGTGTTAGAAAATAAAGGAAATAGAAAATCTCAGTTAACATATTCATTTGTAAACGAAATGACAAAAAGTAGAGAAAATTGCTTAAAATAATTTAAAAAAAAAAAAAAAACATGTCAATGAAAATTTGCCTCATTGTGCGTCCAATAATGTGTTTAAATCTAGCTTGATCTCCTTCTTCCCTGTGTGTTCCTGTAAAGGTGCAGATGTACGAGCTGGAAAACCATAAGATTGAAACGTGGAGAGGTGAATCCCTTCAAAGTAAATGAGCTGTATGGATCAGAGACTTCATCTCTGTGAATTCCGTTCAAACCTCTCTTTCTTTTTTGCAGAAATTTACTTAAAATATTCCAATCACTTCCTCATCAGCCTCCCTCCTGATGCCAGGTGAGGAAATGGCAGCCAATGATTTTATTACGTCACTACTAAGGTTTGATCTTCACATCAGCTGAACATCTTATATGACTCATTTCAGCAAGATTCTTTTTGTCGCATTTTTAAATAATATTTTACAATTTCATTTATTCAGACAATTGTTCCTCAGGAGATCCACTTTCATCTCCTGACATGTTTCAACTGACAACTGCCAGTCTTCGTCAGAGGCGCCTGTTGATCGCTTTGATGTTTCCTTTGAAGATGGGTTTCCTTTCTAACGCTGGCTTTTGAACAGTCAGAATAAATGAAACTTTAACACATTTTTCAAAAAGAACCTTGCTGGAATTATTACGCGGAAGTCAAGGAAACTTCAAAGGACACATCAAAGCGATCAGCAGACGCCTCTGACGAAGACTGGCAGTTGTCAGTCGAAAACATGTCAGGAGATCAAAGTGGAACAGTTGTCTGAATAAATGAAACCATAACATATTATCTCATAAGTTTCTTTCTTCCAGCCTCTACGATGCCATCTATTCCTTACTACGATATAAAATCCACCGGCTGCCCGTCATCGATCCAGAATCTGGGAACGTCCTGCACATCCTGACCCACAAAAGGATCCTCAAGTTCCTCCACTTATTTGTGAGCTCACACTAACCTGAATACGTGCCGTTCCAATGGTGTTTGTTGACGTAACGTTGACGTGTTTGTAGGGCAACAAACTCCCCAAGCCCTCGTTCGTACAGAGGCAGATCCAGGAGTTGGGGATTGGAACGTTCAAGAACATCGCCACCGTGCCGCAAACGGCCTCACTTTACGACGCGCTCTCCATATTTGTGGAGAGGAGGGTTTCTGCATTGCCAGTGGTGGATGAACAAGGTACGGTACACCCTAACTGTATTCCCAAGTCTGTGTGTGTGTGTATGTGTTAGTGAATTTGTTTGTTCGTTTCAGGCAGAGTTGTGGCGCTCTACTCAAGATTTGACGTCATTGTAAGTAATGTTGGGAAATAATCTGGTCCAAATTTCAGTGAAAGCTTTTTTTTTTTTTAATAGGCGTTTTGTGTTCGTTTCTGTGCAGAACATCGCTGCCCAGAAGTTGTACAACAACCTGGACATGACGATGGAAGACGCCATCCGCAGTCGCAAGTGTTACATAGAAGGTGTGATCAAGTGTTACCATGACGACTCCTTGGAAACCATCATCAATCGCATCGTGGAAGCTGAGGTACGACAAACAGTTTAAGCTTATGAAGGCTGACGGATTACCAGATGTTTCCCCCGTTTAGGTCCATCGGCTGGTCCTGGTAGACCGCGCTGACGTGGTGAAGGGCATTGTGTCTCTGTCTGACCTGCTGCAGGCCATGGTGCTAACTCCTGCAGGTATTGAAGCCCTTTTGTCCTAGCACCGTGGCACAGAGGGCCCGTGTAGGTTTGAGGTTTGAGCCAGTGGACCAAGGCAGGTAGGCTGTAGAGCCGTCTGTAGTACCTTTCTCTGCACCCACGGGCTTAAGATCTCACAACCTGTGTGCGCCACAGCGCTGCTGAAAAGCTGTGTCGTGCAGATTTACTAACAGCAGGTTTCAATTTTGGTTTTTCCAGAAATTGGGATCGGACTGGAATGAGAGATCCCAAGAGGAAGAAAGATTCCATTTCTACGCTGCTGTTTACATAACAAAGTAATCTGTAATTCGTAGCTATTTATCCATCATTACTAGGGCAATGAGTCGACATTGAGCCATAGTCCATAGATCCCCATCTGGTCTGTGTTTGATCAAATTGATCTGTTAATACTGAGTATGATTAAATTTGTATAAAAATTATGTTACGCATCGATGTGCCTTCTTGTTGGAGGAGCTTGAACCATTCTCCTAAAAACATGCTTCATATTTCTTTTTATTTACAGGATATAACCACGTTTTGAACATCTCCTCTCCTTCCATCCCTGGCTTTGTTTGACTATTAATGTCTGAAATCTAAATTTAAGGATTGGATGTATGGGACACCTATTGTAAAGATGCGCATGCTAAAATAAACAGCAACTTTTCGCCAAAAAAAATTCAATGAACTTTTATTTTGGTACTTCCTGTGAATTTGCATAATAGCTAAATATTTAGTTTTACCCATGACATTTAGATTTACAATTATATTTAGATTTAACATTGAAATTATATTTTTACGAGAAAAGTAATTATCACAAATTTTACAAATATTGCTGTAAATCTGGTCCAAAGTAAATGTAAAAATTATAAATAGACGTGGTTTGTTGGTAAAATGTTAAATGGACTTGATTTATATAACGCTTTTACAATTCATTTTGTGAAAAGTTGCTGTTTATTTTAGCATGCACAACTTTATAATCGGCTTACCGACTTGTGTTTTACATACTTTATTTCAAATGTAGAATAAAATTTGAGCGTAGCATAAGATAAACTAAAAATAAAGCAGGAAGGGGGTGGGAAATAATCTCATAATAATCAGAGCAGCCATAAATAAATAAAATTTAAAAAGAAACACTTACGGAAGCTGCGTAAATCCAGTATTTATTCAACTTTCTGGATTTACATTTGCAGCACCACTTGTAACCACGAGGCGGCGCATTTTAGCAATTTTTAATGCTCGCTCCAGCTACACAATAAACAAGGAAACACGTGACCACGTTTTTTCCCTCGTGACTGCATTAAATCCGTCCGCCCATCTGCGCGTGCGTGTGTACGCCCCCACCACTGTGTCAAGTTACATAGGACGTAACGGAAATGGGTAAACCGATGGATAGATTAAAAAAAAATACCTAAAGAATAAAGACAAAACAAAAGAGGCAAGTGCATTATATGTTGTTTAAAATAAGGTAAAGATAAATACAATTATTAGTTCGAAAAGGAGTATAAATACATATATACCACGTGGTATATGAGTTAAAGATACAACATTTTTACCGCATAATATTTAATAAAATTAGTTCATCGGACAAAGCTTGCACGAGTGTAATAATGTAACTAAATTAGAAATACTTTTAAGTTTTATACAGGACTACTAAACACTTAGGGAATCGTGCCAAATAAAGGGAGAAAATAAATTATATAGAGATCTAGAGTAATATTAAAGATGTTTTCGAGACAGCAGTCATGACCGGACAGCTTTAAATAACCAGAGTAAATTACAGATCAGTAAAAGTACATATATAGGAGAAGTTTTATGCATTTAAACTTTTTTTTTTTAACTGAAAAAAATGTAGTTGTACAGAAAATTTGAGCGTGACGTCATTGACCCACATAATATGTATTAAGGTTATATAATTACACACATAACACTCTGAGACCTATTAGTGATATTTTGTTAATAATTTGTAAATTGTTCATATCTATAACAATTACGTCATAACTTGTAGAATAATATGTATAAAACTTTGCAGCTCATCTTTATCAATGAATGTTTTCAAATAAATACATTTACTCAGCTTTAAATAACACTTTTTTTTTTATTTCTAATTAGCTAAACTGATGAATAGCGAAGTTTGGTTTCAAACAAAAATACACGGACGTTTGTGGATCTTTGTGAGGTACTTTTATTTTTACAGTCCCACCGGAAGTCGTATGAAGTAGGCGGGTACACTTGGCCGCTCACTTCCTTTACCCCGTGATCTCCAAAACAACACAACAAAGTGGGAGAAACATGGCGAGCGAGGAGAAGGTCTGCAGACGCCCCTCAGTTACCTCCTCTTCGGTCGGCCTGGAGGCTCTGTTTCCTCCGGCGAGTTCGGAGCATCCAGGCGGGGACGGGAACCCGGAGCTGGTCCGCCTGCGGGAACGTGTCCAGGCTTGGTTGTTGCCCTACGAGAGTCCGCTGCTGTGGCTTCAGCGGCTGCTGGTGTGGGAAAGGCCGCTGTACAGCTTCTCCGCCGCCCTCACACTCAACACCCTATTCTGGTCAGCATGGCTCTCACAACTACGCCTTAAACACATTATTAATGTTGTTTTTAAAGTTTTAGGTGGTTTCTTTGAGGTTATTACGGTTTACGAGTGAATGTAAGGATAGTTTAGCTAATCCCGCGTCTTTAGCTTCAAGCTAACAATCTAATTGTGATGGTAACTGTGTTCCAGGCCCAGGGAACTCACTTTACTGGAACTGAGTTACTTTTTATGAGTATATTTCTATGTCAGTAATTTTACTTGTACTTAAATGCGTTTTAAAATAAGTAATTTATTACATTTCTACATCAAACCGTAACTGAGTAAATAATATTTTTTTTGTTTTAAAATTATCATTGTGAAATGTCCGTACAACAATTAAATGCATCACATCGTAGTCGACCATCCAGTACTGTTTCCACCTCTGACCAGGCCTTATGAAGCAGCTGCATGTGGCAGCTTTTCACTGCTTCCACTCAGTCAATAATAATGAACATGTTGTTTCTCTCCTCAGGCTGATTTCCTCCACTTCCCTGCGGCCCTTGTTCCTGCTCAGCGTGTCCCTGCTGGGACTCATGCTGCTGGAGAGGTGGAAGCCCAAGTTACCCATCATCACCGGTGAGCAGCTCTGTGGGAATTCCGGCTCCCAAGTGGCTCCTTAAGATTTTTTGGTGCTTAAATTAAGTTAATACCAACAATAATGTAAAATTAGGCACCATATGAATTACTAATGTAAAAATGATAGAAAATAAAATACATTATAAAGTGCAAAAACAAATGTTTAACTACTTACAAATGATCTTAACTGACTTTGAGCTTTTTACTATTAAACAAATTTAATGTGAAACAACATACAGAAGCTTACAATCACATAACAAAATATAAATTCAAATATATTTAAGATTATGCAAAAAAAAAAAAAAAAAAAAATCTGCATGCAGGTAAAAGTTATCTCCTTCATTGAAGTTTGGCATTGACAAAAACCAAGTGCCTGAGCTCAGATTTTACATCATTTAATGTTGACAGTGGCTATCAGTACGTAATAGACCGGGTTCACGGTCTGAGTTTACTTCCGTTTTGAGATTATAACCCTAACATAATCCAATACAGTAAACAAATAAAATCCGTGTCCGTTCACTTTGAAAACAAAAATTAATGAATATTTTTTTTGCAAAAATGTATATGCGCATGTACAATCTCAGTATGATGTGAACTCAGTACACGACACTAGTGTCGTACTAAGTGTGCATCGTACTGAGATTGTAAATGCGCAGAGAAAATAAATTTTTGCTCAAAAAAATAGTTATATTATTATAAGTTATATTTCATTTTTGTTTTCAAAGTGAACGGACACGTGTTTTATTTGTTTATTGAATTAGGTTAGGGTTATAATCTCAGTACGAAGGTAAACCCTTACCTATTACGTGACACCGGCAGTCTATCCGTACCAGCGTTCCTCATTGGTCAGTTTAGGTCACGTGATCGTGCACCACATGATTTAAAGTTTCGTCAGTTTTATTTTAGCTCATTTATATTTAGTTACCCTAATATATGTAGCTACACATCCACCACACAGCTTCTGTCCATCTTAATTATCATTTATTGGAGGATTAAGAAGACATTATAAATATTAGTTTATGACTAATTTTGTGTTTCTTTCTTTTTTTAGTTCAAGATGTGGAAGTTCATCCTGCACAAAGGTGTGTTTTATGTAATTCAGTGACATTGTCAGCGCTCTTGCTCATGTACATATCTTGAGATGGTGCACGTTTTGAGTTGCGTGTGTTTTTGTTTGTGCGTCCTGTTTTGAGCTCCTCCTCCTCCCCCTCCTGTGCCTCTAACTACAGTCTGCAACACTTTGCAAACATTGGTCCTCCCTACAAACACTCATTATCTCCTCTCGTCTTGTTGCACAATCGCAGCGACGCAATGAGCTCTGAGCAGCGACTGCTCAGCATTCCCGAGCTGAGTCACCATCTGGGGGAGAGCTACCTGACCTGCTGCCTCTACCTTCAGGACATGTTGCAGTACAAGAGACAGAACCCCGGGAAGGTAGGAGTGCAATTAGAACTCAATTAGGATTACAGTGACCAGCATTTTTTCCCCAATTCCAATTATTATTTTTCCACTTTAAGTCAATTACAATTAATCACAATTACTGAGTCTTTAATAAATAGCCTCATAAAACATAACCCTCCTCATGTGTTAGCTTTCCGTTAGCATCTCGGACCAGTTTTGACCCCTGTCTTAAATCAGCTGTAAAATACACACAAAATATCATCTATCATATCATATTGATATTTTTTGTGAGCACTTGAGTCTTTTTTCTGTCAGTATACCCCTCGATCAGGGTTGTGGTCAATTAAATTTTTCAGTTTCAATTACCCATGTTAAAATACGATTACAGTGACCTGCATTTTTTCCAATTACAATTATTTTTTATCCTCATAAAGTCGATTACAATTACCTTCTCAATTACTAAAGTTCAATAACTGAGCCTGAAATAAATAACCTAAGAAAAGTTAACCTTCCTCTTGTGTTAGCGTCTCTATGATATGAAACATATTTCAATAATTAACTACATTTGTGTAGAACTGTAACATGGTTCCCCAGTTTTGGGTTAAATTACAATTGACAATTTTTATAGAATTTTTATGACAGTTACAATTACAAGTAAATTTTCTGAACTCAGTTATTGCAACTACGCCATAATTGTAATGATGAATTATGCAATTACAATTATAATTGATCCTAATCCTACTTGTCCCACTTGTGCTTCTCAGTTCTGTGCCACAACGTGCAGCGGGTGCGTAGTTCTCGCCGTGGTCGGACACTACGTTCCTGGGATTATGATCTCCTATATTATCGGTGAGTCTTTCTTAACATCAGGTCCAAACTTGAGGGTGTGCGATGATGATGATGAGCTGTTTGTTTCTGCGCTGCCTTCCAGGGCTGAGTGTGCTGCTGTGGCCTCTGGTGGTTTACCATGAGCTGATCCAGAGAATGTACACGGGCCTGGAACCCATCCTGATGAAGCTGGACTACAGCATGAAGGGAGAGACAGAGCACCGCAAACACGACAAGCGGAGTGAGTGTTTGTGGAGGGCAAATCACTTTAGTGCAGGTCTCCATCATGCAAGGAGGCATTGATTCTATAACACAACCTTTTAAAATGCATTTAATGCATGAAACCGTGCAAAGAAGAAGGAGCCTGTGATTGGACGGGCCTCAGGTCACAGTTTTACACTCATTTTGTGTCCCTTGCTCTATTTTAGAAGCAGAACAGTTCCCAGTTTATTCCTGATGGATTAGATTAGACGATGGCAACCGGGGGCCACATGTGATCTAATTTTGTGCGGCGTCAACGTAAACACAAAAAATGACAGAGAAATGCTCAAAAAGAAAATTAAATCTAAATAATAATAATAAATTAAAGCTAAAGTGACACTCGCCACTTGGGTCTCGACTCTGGCACAGCAGCGTCTCAGCAACTAAAAATGGATCTGCGTTTTTCCTCTGTTACCCTCCCAAACTCCCTTTCCCTTGCATTTTTCCCCCTCACTCTAGTGAAACACTGCCCTCTTTTTTGTGTTTTTCTTCTTAATAAAGTCTGGTTTACTTCTCTAGCGAGGGCTGCTCATGGTCACATTTAAGCAAAACAATAAAAATGTTACTACTTTATTTATTTTTACAAGAACAAAAATAAATACATAAAGCAAAAAAGATTCATTTCTCATAGTGTAGACTGTAAGAAGATAGACTTGACCTCCATTGTACTTAATTTAAAGATTAGAAACTGCACTTTGTGAGATTAAACTGGTGTCACTTCCTGCGACAACAGGAAGTGACGACTGTTCTTGACAGGTGTAGTTTTTTAGTCAGCCTGAACGTCATTTGCGTTTTAAAAATTGATTTTTCACAAATTTTTCTATTTCTGTGGTGTCATTTCTGCATAAAAAGTTTGCTTATCATTATGGATATGTGATATTGTCTCCTTACGTTTGTTTGTTTTGCGACGTAAGATTGTCACTGTGTGTTTTTGACAGAGGTGAAGAAGGAAGTGGAGGAAGGCGACGAGTCCAGAGCTGAAACGGAAAGCGAGAGTGAAGAAGAGCTGTCCTGTTTTGCTCCGACGCTGCGTGCACACGAGCAGGTGTTGACGAAGGTGTTTATAAATATGGAAACGCTAAAGGAAGCAGCTGGGAGCTGGGGACGCAATGTGCTGAGCTCAGCGTTGTTCTCCTAAACATGGAAGTGTGTTATTTTGAAAGGAAGCGATCGTGTTACATTCCATTAGTGGAGGTCACACGGTTGATGCTTCTTGGTGCTGTTGTTGTGAGGCCTCGGGTCAGACCTGGTGTTTGTTTGTGGTCCAGGTCGATGTGAGGACCACGGCTCTGGCGATGGCCATCACTGACTCGGAGCTGTCGGATGAGGAGGCATCCATCCTGGAGAGCGGCGGCTTCTCGGTTTCCAGAGCCACCACGCCTCAGCTCACAGACGTTTCTGAAGGTAAATCACTCATTCTGTTATAATTTATGCATCATTACTCCCATTGTGTTATATTATGAATGCTTTAAATAATAAATCAATCACAAATCAGAAAATATTTATCACTGACTTTCCAAAATGCACAATATAAAATAAAAAAAATAGATCTATAACTTGACCCCACTCATAAATAAATAATATTGTACAGGCTTATAACTGACAGGGCTGCTGAAAGAGAGTCAAATTAAATATGTCGTCTCATCAAATATGATGAAAATCAGCTTCTTAGCTTCATGTATTATACAAGCATGTTCTTAATGATCTTCATAACATAGAGCACGTACAGTTGTGTGGTCCGTGTGGAAGGAGTTGCTACACATAATTACAGTGTCTTAAGTGACACAGAAACGTAAAACGCACTTAAGTGCTCCGTCAACTCTGCTAAGAAAACGTTTTAGTTCTCCGATGTGTTGAAATACAATCGCTTCGTGAGTCCACGGACAACTTTGCCCTTTTCCAGACACGCACATCCTGTTTGGGTCTGCTTTTTTTTTTGGTGAGGAAAGTGTTTCTGTGGTCGGAATTTCACTTAAATGCTAGTTTTTGCTCTGCTTCAGTTTGTGACTTTTCCGTAAGGTCTCATTTCTTCTCCAGACTTGGATCAGCAGAGTCACCACAGTGACCCAGAGGAGTCGCATATGTGGGATCTCCCAGAGTTCCCCACGGTTGAGGAGTTCCCGTCCATCGAGCCCAGTATGCTCCGCCTCACTCTGCGAATGCCGCCTCCAGCCGACGGCGCCGAGGGCAGGGTGCAGCCGGAGGGACCACTGCTAAGCCCTGCTAGCATGCTCATTCAGCACCTCTCCTCCCCCCTTCACTTTGTGAACACACATTTTAATGGACACGCTCGCCCCAGGGGGGAGGACGGTTCACTTCCTGTTCCAGGCTCCAAGGAGGAGGGAGGGGCTCAGGAGAAGGAGGGCACAGTAACCGGGGGGACGCAGCGCTCACTGGAGGCTCTGAGCCATGAGATTGTGAGCACGGCCATCTCCGCCGTGGTGCAGAACACTTTATCAGCTCTGCTGCGCTCCAGTGAGGTCAGCGAGAACAGCTCTCTGGCCGAGTTCATGCCCACCGAAACCCCCCCGAGCTTTGTTGACACCTCCAGCGACTCCGTGGACGCTGCGAGCGCTACTAGAGCTGCACTGGGACCAGATGAAGATGTGGACGAGGCCGTCCCAACAGCGTGTGACACTATGGTTCCAACTGAAGAAGAGGACTTTGAGCTTTTGGACCAAAGTGAGTTGGAGCAGGCGCAGGACGAAGAACTGGACCTCGGCTCTGACGGACACGTTGGTGGAGCTCCTGACACGCCCCCGACTCCTCAGCATCAACAACAGTCCTAGCCGCCCTGCTTCTCCGCCTAAAATGTGTTTAGATTTGTTCGTTTTTGATGCATACACACATCTGTAGACAACGTGTGTGTGTGAGGATGGAGGTCGATCATGTTGGTGGGCAATAGTTTGGCTGATGGTTAAAGTAGTTCCAAATTCTACTCTGTCCCTTTAAATGTTCAACGTGTAGAAGAAGAGGTGGTTGGTGACGTCATTTATCTAGGCTTGCTTCGTGTTTTCTGCACAATAACAAAGCCTTTGTCCGTTCCTATCACCTTAAGTATATGTTTATTCAGATGGTATTATGAAGAGTTACAACAGTGGCTGAGATGACTAATAATATATGTTAAATTATTTAATTTAACAGTTGATGAAATCTGTTGTCTAAGAGATTGATGAGACATTCTGGTTTTCTGTTCTGTATGTGGAGGTGTCGCAGTCGGCCCTGCGTTCAATAGAACAGTCTTTTTTTTTTTTTATTGGGTTTTACTTTGATTCCCAGTTAGAGGTAACACAAGTGGATCAGGACCACTGGGAGAAAAAAAAAACAGATCCCGTAGTAGAACATGATTTTAAATCATATAATTGATTTTTTTTTTTTTTTTTTTGGAAGAAAATTGTGAGACCAAATTGAGAGTGGCAATTAAAAGGAGACATTTCGCAAGAAAAAACAAACAAAAGGCTAATAAAATAGATAAATAAAAATCTAGATTAAACAAAAAGAGAAAATAACAGACTAAAAAAAGATGGCTATATGATTTAAGAGTTATACAATTTTTTTTTTCTCCTCTTTCACTACTAGATCTGTTTTTTTGTGTTTGTTTTGTTGTTTTTAAAGTGGCCCTAAACCACTACCATAGAGGTAGGATTTACATTCAGTCCATAATGGTTTCTCATCATTACCTGACACTGCTGGATGTTGGCAACTCACGCACAGAAATATTACAGACTGTGGCCTCAAATCTTAGTGAATATCAGATGTTTGTGTTTTCTTCTGTTTTCTACATAGTTGTGTGGACATGGTCACTCACAGTGTAACTCCCTCTTTCCACCACAGGCCTGTGCATGCTGTGCATAGTTCATGCATGTGATACCACAGGTGGGTGTTATACAGTGTGGAGTGTCGGTCCATTTTTAGAGGGATTACTTTGCACAATACTGTATAAAAAAAAAAGACTATTTTTGCTTTCTTAAACCACTCAGCGTCTGACTCTGAGTGGGTTGTACAAAGTGAACGTAACATCAGTGAATGCCATCTCTGCACTCGTTGTAGTGAACTGTATTTGTACTAACCACCTCCTCCTCGTGTATAGTGTAGAGAAACAAAAAGTCTATATTCTGCATGTAACAGCGATCTATTCAAGTTCTTCTTGTCCCGACAAGTAATGTACAACATGTGAGTTTAAAAGTCTAAGTTTGAATGTTTCCAGTTTGTTTTGTGACCTTGAAAAGTGACTTTGCAGCGATACGAAGACACCGGTTTGTGTTGTTGTGTAACGGTTCCTAATTTTGCTGCTTCTTCTCCAGCTAGTATATAAAAACAGCTTATTGTACTATACAGTGACAGGAAAAGGAATATATTTTCTAATTTCTCCTTTTTCCATAAAGTACTCGGTTTGATCTCTTAAAACAGGTTTCACAGCGATGAGTCGCCGTCGTTCAAACAAAAACATCTGCGCCACATGTGAACGTGAGAGAATAAAAGGACAAACTGAACCTGTTTACAGCTTGGACCATGTCGTGTATTTATTTTCCTGCATGTGGGACAAGGAACTTCCAGTGCTCTTGTTGTAAATGTTTACTGGCTGTTCTCTCTCTCTAACGTACTTGAAGCAGACGGTTCTTCACCGCGTCACCAAGAGTCACGTCACACACTGGGAACCATTTCCCTTCTCTGAAGTTGACTGGAACTGAGAAGACGATTCCGTGTGGTAGACTGTGCTGTCCTGAAAGAAGGATGGAAAGGAGCTGGAGGTGAGACTGAGAAAGTCAATTCCAATTACGTTCTCAATTACTACAGTTCAATCATAATTCATCACAATTACAGAGCCTGAAATAACCAACCTAATAAACGTGAACTCTTGGAACGGGTCCTAAATCACCTGTAAAATACACTAAAAACAAATATCTAATGTCTTTCCTATCTATTGGTAACCTTGTTAGGCTTCCTAATTAATGAAAATATAGGTTTTGTGATTTTTGGTGTCAGTATACACCTAGATTTATATTTTTTAATGGTTAAATGTGGGAAAGCCTGATTTGAAACATTTTAATAATTGTGTACATATGTGTAGAACTGTAACATGGTTTCCGTTTAGCTCTAACTTACAAGTGACCATTTTTAGAGAATTTTTTTTATTAAAATTATGTCAATTATCTAAAGTCAAACCTAATTACAACAGCAAAAGATTTTTTAAATCACAATTACGCCATAATTGTAATGCTCAATTTTAATTGTGTGTTAGTTAACCTGTGCAAAGGACACCCAGAGAAAAGATCACATGTGGATCACAGGAGCCAATCCAAGCCTTTAGAATGGAGAGGATCCCATTGGCCGCTGCCATCGCTGTTTCCCGCCTCTGCTTTGACGCTACGACCGCCTGCCGACCACGCACCATATTTTGAAAATCAGTTTCCAACCATTTCCTGTATAGGAGATGTTATATAGTTTGTTAAATCAAGAAGTCCAGACTTCAGGAATCTGATTGTAGCCCAGCATCCTCTTAAAAACTTTGGTCACACTTTATTAAGGCTGACATTACGCTGTCATTAGCATGAATATTAATATGGTGTCATTAAATGTTATCCGTTACCTTAAGCCTTAACCCCATTAGATCCCTTCACCTAATCCAAAAAATGCCAACATAGCTCCAAAGGTGTCATAATTTAGCAAACGACACTTAATGACAGCCTTCGTGACACCTTATTCATGCAAATGACAGCATATTGTCAGCCTTTATGGATAAAACTTTACGTAAAGTGTTACCAAAACTTTTCCAGAGAAGAACCACAACTTAAAGAAACTATAAGTAACAAACCTGTCCTGTTCAACCTTCAGAACTGGTTGGTGAAAAAAAGCAGGTCCTCTGACTGCCCCGTCATAATTGAAAACTTTGGCCCTCTGGAGATCAACGTAACATTCCCCGCTGACGTTTCCCCACACAATAACATCTGTGACATCTGGAACAATTTAGATAAATTATTATATTGGTTATAAAATACCACTTAATTCCTCTAAAATAATCTCTGCCACACCTGATGTCTTAACTTTCAACCGCTCCGCAATGATAGCCCTGGCTGCATTCTCCAGCTGTGTTGCTATAGCAACAAACTGATGCCTGTCAATAGATTGAGCCCCGCCCACAAGAAGCGAGCATTTAAGGTTGGCGAATGAGTCGCAGGACACGATGACCTTCACCTTCTTATCGGCTCTCGAGTCAATCAGGTGTCCATACTTCTCGTGCTCTTCAGATATTTTCGTTTCGAACTCGGCCTTATCCAAGTCGCTATCATTGAGGAAGAGGATGATGTGTGCCCCGATGAAGGCTTCTTCCAGATTTGTGTGAATGGAAACCTGTACGGAAACATTGTTGAATGATTTTGTTTAATTTTTCCAAAGGAAAAATAAAAATAAAATCAAAGCTTGGGAACGTTTTCACCTGGTGGAGCAGCGGCAGTGCCAGGTTCTGTGTCTCCATCATCAAAGCCTGTAAATCCTCCTGTGTCCCATTCAGGTCCAGTAGGTGAAGGCTTACTGTGGGAATACTGGGAAACACCTCAGAGGACACGAGGTGTGGGATCAGGATGTGGGCTGTTGGACTGAGAGCACTGAAGGGATAATGGATTTTTATTTTTATTTTTTTAAAGAAAAATGATATTTTTTCACTAATGGTAAATATGTTCTTATATTCCACCTGCTGATCCAGATGTGGAACGGTTGAACCAAACTGATACGATGCTGCTCTTCTGCAATCAACTTCATCTGAGCCTCTAGATTCTCTGATGCAACACTCAGCGTTACGTCTGACTGCACGTCTGATGTGATTCCATAGTAATCCTGGACAAGATTAAACACACATGCTCTTAGGAAGTTGGGAGTGATGCCGTTCAGTGGTTAATAAAAGCCTTTGCCTGTACCTGACAGTGCTGGAGGAAGTCCCTTAAGCCTCCTAAGAGCATCCCTTTGCCTCCCTGGTCCACCAGCTCCCTCCAAACCAGTGGAGAGTCCTGGTGTATCCACCCATTTCTTCTGCAGATTTCCTCTAGCCATTTCTGTCAGAGGTGAGATGACAAACAATATGTTGCATTCAGTGTTTGCATTGCATGCTGGGTAAAAATCACCTCCCAATCCTCTGGCAGGACAGGAACCTTGTGGACCCTGAAGTCTGGCAGGCATCGTTGCAGAGAGTCTGCCAGGAGTTCTGCTTTGGCATAAAAAGGACAGTTTGCTTTCCCTGTAAATACAGTAAGTTAAAAGATAAGTATTAGTAGCTCATATGCTGTATCAGACAGACGCTGGCAACTGGCAGTCGAATTTTGCGTTCTGTCACAAATTACACTATAAACTGAAAAAAAAAAATCCCCCGACATCATAATTATACAAATTTTCTCCCACAAAAAATGAATGTACAAAACCACATCAAAAATACACATAAATGACTCCCAAAATGCAATAAAGAACACACAAGACAACAAAAGTGGAGATAATTATAAATGACTGCAAAAAAAACAAAAAACACACGAAATGACAGCAGTAGACAAAGTGACACCGACAACACAAAATGAAACAAAACACACATTTTCTCCACTAAAAAAATTATGAAATACAAAGCCACATCAAAAAGACACATAAATGACTCAAAAAATGCAAACAAGTACACACAAGATGGCAACAAAAGTAGAAATATTTATAAAATGTAACAATACACGAATTGACAACAACAATAGACGGTTACACTAAAAAAAAAAAAAAACGACAAGAAATACACAGAATGACATCAAAAGTACACTTAATATATTTACGAACCTGCAAGCACAAACTGCGCCATTGTAAGCAGAAAGCATCGGTTGCTAAGAAACCGACGTGGCACCTCTTTAATAAGTTCGTGTGAAACCCTCATACTGAAAAGAAACAGTGACTGTATTGATCAAATTAAAGCATGTGCTTACCTTACACAGAAGTGTTTAATTTATATACTACCAGAAACTAAACACATTTTAAAATGATGGAAATTAAACACGTTTCACGCTGATCTTACAGCTGCTGTTGCACTTGTTCCTGGGGGGACATTTTACAGCGGTGCACACGGCACAGTGACGGCTCATGACACAAGAAAAATAGACGTTTATCTCCTTTTTATTTATGAATTGCTCATGTTGCTTTAATGTTGACATTGAGCGGAAGTGTATTTACTTATAATGAATATTAAAGGACGTCACAGGAAGTAAAGGGTGGCTTGTTCTATTTAAACTCCACCTCCTCCCATGTTGTTAGCTGCTAGGCTAACATGTGCTAACGTAAGGTGAGCTAACCTTGACTTGACTAACTTGTTTATTGTAATACTTCTAATGTTCTTTTGCTGTAGGTGTTCTGTATAGTAAAAATAATTGTTCGTGATAAAGATTTAAAGAGGGCAATGCTAATGCTAACGTGACATAAACCTCTAATATTGACCCCATGCACTTGTATTTTATATTAGCACTCCTTCATAATATTCCTGGTATTTCACAGATATGTCTGTGTTGCTCTCAAAGGAGGTCATGGGCCGAGTGCTGCTTTTATGCAGGCGTGGGTTTCTATGGCAACGTCATGGTTGCCTAGTAACAGCATCAGCCACATCTGTAGTTACACAGCAGCTTGCTCAGTTTCTCAGCCCTAAGCAGAGCCAAACGGGACTTTCCTGGAGTTTGGTTCGTTCAGTCAGGTTCTACACACAGGAGAGGGATGAGCTGGAGACACCGCCTCCGCACGCTTCTGTCCAATCAGAGGTCACAGCCTCCAGGCAGGGACAAAGAGGATCCTCATTCCTGGACAACCTGCAGTGCTGTGTTTCCCCATCGGACGTGTTGGACGTCACCCGTAGCTACTCGCTCAACACAGGTCAGGTGAACCGCTGCCTGACTCACATATGGGCCATCGCGAAGAGGCTGTCCGATGAGCAGCGGAGGTACGAGCTGCAGCTCCTGTTTGAGCATCCAGGATTTGAGGAGCTGCTGAAAAACGCCTCGAGGACAGTATGGCACATGCGGCTGGAGGATGTGACCTACTCCCTCCTGAGCATGGTGAATCTGGGCGTTCCCCAGGATAGCCGCGTGATCCAGACGTACCTCCGAGCCTGTCAGGTACTAGGCAGGGGACTCGTACCGAACACTTTTTTCCTCCACGCTGTGTCTGACGCTGCTTCTTTTTTTTTTTTTTCCACCAACAGGAGAGAGTGAACGACTTTGACGAGAAGTCTCTTTCTATTCTGGCCTCGTGTTTGCGTCACATGGACGACAGCCCTAATGTTGTTGCACTGAAGGATGGTTTGAGGTGAAATTTAGACTGGAACAATTATCATTTATTACTAGGGCTGGGCGATATATATCAACATTCAAGATGTATCAAGTTTTCTATTACAATATCGCCTATAGGCCCTATATCGATATATATCTATTTTTCATAGCTTATTTTGTATGAAAATACTTGTTTTAGGAGTATCTGCTTTTGATACTTCTCAAAAAAAACATGAAAAACACAGATGGATTTCAGAGTGCGTCTTAACCCAGACCTTCCCCTATACAAGCCACACTACAGAACTCACTCACACGTGCTGTCCCTTATAGGAGAAAAAGCCAAAAGTGGAACATATTGTGCAGCTGTAATAAATGTGTCTGTGTGGCATTTCCATTAGCAAATTTAACACAGAATTGTCTTTCTGGTAACACTTTATTTAACATAAAATGATGAAGATCTATCCTATGTTGCCTTTTGAGAAAAAATATGAAGATATGAGTTTTGGTACATATCGCCCAGCCATATTTATTACTATAAGTTTAATAATCTGAGCTATACATTCTTAATGTTGTTTTTTGTTTTTTCTTAGGTTAGTGGTTGAGACCCGTCTACCTGGGATCAAGAATGTCATGGTTCTCCAAACTCTTATGCGTCTGTTGGGGAAAGATACTCCAAAGGAACTTAAACGGAAGCTCGAGGTTAGTGTTGGGTGTTTTTATTCTCCTCCGTACATCTGACAGACAGATATTTTTATTTATTTGTTAATATTTCCAGAGAAAAGCTTTGTCCATGACTGACCAGTTCAGCCTGCCCAATACCCAGTACATGTTCTCCACCCTGGCAGTTATGGGCTTCTGCTCTAAACCTTTGCTGGACATCTGCAGTAAAAAGATAAAGGGTAACCTTTGCGATCCAAATCAACTCCTATATGTTCCTGTTTGAATGTTCCACTGCTTTTTAAGCCGTTTCAAACTGACGTCTGTCCGTTGTAGAAAACCTCCACGGGATTCCTTTCAACAGATTGCTCCAGCTGCTGCATTCGTGCTTTGAGCTGCAGTACAGAGACGCACACATGCTCACTGCCGTCTCCGACTACATCGCATCAACAATGGACGTGTGGAGCAACAAGCAGGTGCAGCTGTTATTGTAATTAAGCACTTTGGTTTGTTTCTCTTCTTATTTCTGGGTTTCCTCTGTAGCTGCTTCTGTTCCTGTCTGTGTTTGAGGACCTCGTCTTCTGCCCGGACGCATTAATGGAGGCCTACGCTGGGAAAGTGATGGCTGACCCCGACACCCTGACGCTTAAAGACCTTCTCTGTGTCCTCAAGGTTTACTCCTCCTTCAGTTATGACCTGCAGCAACGGAGACCCGAGTATGTCATTATGTTATTCATTTATTATCTTTCAGAACTTGTTTGTTGTAATGTCGCAAAAATGCATTAAAAGGAACAGAAATGTGGTGATGAAAATAGGTTAAAATATGGCAAGTTTGGTGTAGTTGCAGAAACATGGTTAAATAAGCCAAAATGGGCTGAAATTGTTAAAAAAAACAAATATTCATAGTTTCTCGAAGACATCTGGAAACCTCCTCCCTGTGTGTTGCGACCCCAAATAGGGTCCCGACCCTAAGGTTAAGAACCCCTGGTTTAAACAGAGACTAAATATCCAAATAATCTGTTGTAATCGGCTACAAATGCATCTTCTTAGAGTTAGAAAACGGTTATTTTGTCCTTGTATCTGTCTGATCAGAGACCTAATCAGCCTGTCTGTTTTCTGCAGGTTTCTGGACAGTCTCACCCACGTCCTGTCCTCCTATCTGCCCAAGATGTCTACGTATGCTCTCCTAAAGTCTGTTTACTGTCTCTGTCTACTGGGCCACTTCCCCTCTGCACCTTTTGAGCAGCTTTTACAGAGCTGTACTCTTGAGCAGCTCCAAGGTGAGCCCCTGTTTATTCCTCCTCCTGCTTTTATTGTTGTTTTGCTTCCTCACATTTTGTCTCATCACCCCAGAATCCAAGTTCCCTCAGAGCAAGGAGAGGATGTTTCAGACTATAGACTTGTGTCTGCGTCTCGACAGTCCCACTTTCCCTCAGCCTCTGAGCGTCCCCTCGTCCGTCCTGAGTTTGGCCGATTTCAGCCAGTCGTCAGCCAATCCGGGGCTGTTGCAGGGTCTGCAGAAGGTGTTGGAGGAGCAGGAGCATGCGGTGCTACAGGAGATGGTGGTGGTGGAGAAGTGCTACCTCATAGGTAAGGGCTGGATGTTTGAAAAAAGAAGCAGAACAGATTAAAAGCACAGGTGAATACAATGTTATTATCACAATATAGGTAGATTTATATCCTGATAATGATATATATCCTGTATTCTTCCCTAAAATTACATGAAATGAATGGAAAATTGCTATTCATTATAAATTTTATTACATATAAAAATGGTTTCCATAAATTAATTGGTAAAATGACCTTTACCTGTTGTTCTGACATAAAACGCCTGATCTTGCAGCAGCTTTTTCCAAATATTGTTTCACAAGTTGTGACTAAGTGTGACTACATGTTTTTTTTTTTAAGGCTTTATTATTTTCGATAACTGTGCATAAACTGGTCAATTTAGAAAAAATAAATAAAAACCTAATTGCGTTTCAATTTTTTCATATCAATACAGAAAAATAGCACAATCACAACAATTGACCATGATATGGATCATTTCCATCACAGTGTAAAAGTTTAGTGCAGAGAATATTATGATTATAGCCAAAATGATAATCATTATTATTATTGATTATTTTTGATCAATAATGTTATCACGATTATAATCACAATTATTTAACATAGATGGGGGGGAAAAAAAGCTGTTTTTACTACACTACTTTTAAACAAACAATATGTGTACAGGTTACAGTGCAAAATTAAGCTTTAAATAAGAATTATACTAAAATAACCCAAAAATTTAAAGTGTACTGAACGCTGACAAAATAAATACATTATTACAGAGTGCAAAGCCTGTATTTTTAATATAAATATTGACGATTATCAGATCTATTTAATCGTTTCAACCAAAATCGTGATCGTGAATACATTTTGATTGATTGTGCAGCCCTAAAATCAGTGTGTGTGCAAGTTTTTAAAACTAAAACTAAAAAAAAAACAAGCCCAAAATAAAAAAAGTACTTCTTTAAAAATCTTCTCAATGAAGGAATATGAGACTTTTGCTAATTATGCTGTCACATGTGTTCTGATGTGGAAGTGCCACCAGGGGGCGCAAAAACCAATAATAACGACCGTACAGCGTTACAAGTGACGATAAAGTGTTACAGTCAGACGTGTGTGTTTTACAGATGCCGTAATAACCAAAAGAGGAGAGAGCAGCCAAAGGTCAGACATTAGTGTCCGCTACTCATTCAGTGGAACAAATAAAATAATAAACTAATACTTCTATGTTTCCCAGGTTTGCCGTCATTTTTGCTCCATTCTTCGGTTTTTGCTACGGGACGTCGAAGCCTCGCGGTTCATTCGCAGTTAAACTCCGTCATCTGAAGATCCTGGGATACGAGCCTGTCCCGGTAAGACGGCACTCATAACATTACATTCATGTTTATTTCATAAACAATCCATTTCATTAACAAAAGAACAAAGGAAAATCAATAAAACAAGCAAACAATGATGACGTTGACATTTATTTGAATTCCTTCCGTTAGTCATAATAACTTAAATTGAAATATATCATTAATTTTATTCTCGCTATCATTATTGTCCTTAACACCATTATTATTTTTGATATTATAAATAGCTAGTTCTACTATTAAATCATTATCATCATTATTCACTTCACCAACTCTTCTATGATGTGTTTTAACTTTCTTTTCCATTTTTGAATTAATGCCTTTTTGGTTAATAACACACTATTTATGCAGGAATTTGATTTTTTGTTTTTTAAATGACTGCTTCTGGTCCCTGAGGCCCAAAAACCCCACTAACGTCTGATTTAAAAATGCAACCATGACTAGGAATGGGAATCGAAAACCGGTTCTTTCTGAGAACCGGTTCCCAGTAATCCAATTCCTAGCAATCGTTTGTTTGCTTGCCTGTCAATTCCACTTATCGGTTCCTCTGATGTCACAAATGCGTAACGATAAACTCCTCCAGATCCTGTATATTGTGTTTATGCTAGCACCAAGTGAAGCTTCTTTCACCATAAAGTTGTTTGATGTTCACTATGTAGAATCCACCCCCTCCACCCGCACCACGTTGCTCTCCGTGCTGTTTGTAGCATCTCTGTTGCTACGCTACTCACTTCCGGGTTCTGTACAGTCACGCAAAAGTTGGTTCTTGCACGGACTTTTCCTCCGAAAACAACAAACTTCCGCAAGAACACACATCTCGTCACCAGTTTATGTCCTCATAACAACTAGTTTGCTCTTTCACACATTCACACACACACACACACACGGCTGATGATGTCACATTTAACAACGGGGACGGCGTCACTGAAGGTCCATTCATAGACATGTAAACAAAGGCTAAACTAAAGCTTTACCGTTTAAATACATAAGTGCAGCTGCACTTTTGGTTAATATGTTCTTTTTTACAGAAGAATTATTTGTTTTATGTCTGAATTAGTTTTGGATCAAGTTGTTCAAGTTCAAAAGGAGCACTGTGAATATTCTCTGTTTGTAGCTGAAATGTGTCATGTTGTAATAATAATAATTCATTAATTTGATACAGCGCTTCTGTATATATTATTATCTCGTGAAAACAATCTATACCAGGTAGATTAAAAAAGAGCTGATATCCCTGCAGGAAATTAAAGAGACAAAGATAAGATAATAGAGTTAAAGCAAACAAATACATTTGTATTATTTAATTCCCTCATCCAATGAGAATCGGCAAGGAATCGAATCGAAAAGCAGTATCGATAATGGAATCGGAATCGCTAAATTCTTATCAATTCCCATCCCTAACCGTGACAGAAGCTTTAGATACTTGGTGAGTGAGTTTGTGTCTCCATCCATCAAAAACCCTATTTTCTCCTTTTTTTCCTGCGTTGTCGTCCAGATTTTGGAGCACGAGCTGCTGTCCATGTCTGAGGAGCAGCGCGCTGATTTCCTCCGAATGCGGATTTTCCCTCAACACCAAAGTTCAGAGAAGAAACACACGTTCTAAATTAAATTGACTCTGTTTTCAACGCAATTTGTCATGTGTGTATAAGTGTGTATCAGAGGATCCAATGAGGCGATCAGAGGTGGCAAAATAAAAAAGAAATGTTCAAAACAAATCACAATCTTTAACATCATTTTTCTTTCTTTTTTTTAAATTAAAAATTATATTTTTCTTTTTTTTTAATGGTGTTGCTGCTTAATCGTGTTTATTTAGTGAAAATGGAGTGACCGTTAGTGCACTGACCCTGTTGTGTGTGCGTGCACTGGGAGGGACATATTTCCCACCACTAGATGGTAGCAAAGTACTTTATAAGCATTTTCTCACGTGACAAACTGAAGCTCATTCATGTTTTACAAAATTCCAACATAAAGCTGCTCTAAAAATAATAATAAAATAAAAGTTTAAATATGAACGCTCTACTAACCCAGAGAGAGAAAGGATCAGTGGCCATAGATGGGTGATAATATTCAGTTTATCTGGCAACACATGGTGACAGATTCATGGGATTATGAAATGAGGATTATAACATTTGATAAAAAGATTTTTTTCTGTAAATCAAACAGAAAATGGGTGGACTCTGGGGATTGAAGAGTTTGTAAAGCCATGTCAGCATGGATGACAATAATCTCCTAATCTAGAACATGCACCATTTGTTTTGTGGGGGAATATTTATTTAATCATATTTATTCACTCTAAAATTGGGTGTTTTTCCCTCTTTATTACATTTACAGTAGGCCTGGGCGATATATTGATATTTCTATTCAGACGATAAGTAAAAGACAATGTAAATTTGGTTTTTGATTTTATTTTGCAATGATGTGATTTTGCTCTGAATGTCAAATGAATTTCTGTGAATGCAACCATGTCGGAAATGAACTGAATAAATAAAAATAAAATGAATAAAATAATGGTTTTTAGAAGTCGCTGCCAGTCTCTTACACATGCACGCCTCTGAGAAAAATAAAAACAAGCTACTTGTGTGAATTTACTCACACTTGCTGTCCTTAAGAGAAGAGACATGTTGATATCGTGAAAGTGGTTGTTCAGTAAATAATCACCATTTTTTTGAGAATTGTTTTATAAATGAATTTTGACACACATCAGTACAGTTTTTTTTATTTTATATACTAAATACATGATTTAATTACTGCATTATTGGATTTATGCCTGCATCCATTTATTTTTCCGTGATACACATTAACATCTTATTTTTTAAATCTAAAATTGTTGTTTTATTTTAATTTATTTTATTTTGTGGTAATGATGCCTTCCTATGGCTCGGGAAATTTGCCCGCCAAGAAAAACGATCGCTCTTTAATTTGTGGTTTGGACAAAAATGATGATTAATTTAATCTTAAAATGTTCCAACATTATGTTTGATTCAAGAATCACATACACGGGATTAATGAAGACGAGGTTAATTTAATAGTGCTGTTTGATTCCATCGTGTCCCGTTTGATGTTTTCCATCTCCCACGGACCGTGAAGGCGGCCCTGGATCCTGGGCTGGACACCGGAAATGACGTACCCGTTCAGCGTGTCTCCTCCTCGCAGGCAGAGGAGTGGGAATGGGAAACGTTTAGCGGTTCCACTGGACAAATACGTGGAAACATGCGGGCAGCGTTAAGTCCTTAAGTGGATTTTTTTTTTTTTTGGTCCAAAATATTCCCATTGAGGCCGTGTTTTCAGAGTTTGTTCGTGTTTTCCCCCTCTGACGGACGGGGTGCTTTTTTTTCTATTGGAAACCACTGGAGCAGCGGAGGTTCTTTGTGAATCCCGTTTTAACTGTAAGTACGAATTTTATTTACTATTCTTCTGCGTTGACATTATTTGTGCATTATTCTTCTGGTATTTACCACAAAACATTGTTTCTGGGGTGACAAATTAAACCCGAGTGACCATTGAACGCGTCCCCTCTAAAGCCTTTTGAAAGGGTGTGCGGCGTTCAGGGGCCGCAGGCTTTAAATGGGAGTGACAATTGAAGAGCAGCCCATTGTTGGCTTGTATTATTTGTTTATTTTTCGATGTCTGGGTCAAACCTCTGGACTCCTGAGGTGTGTCTGTGTGTGTGTATTTATTATTATTATTTTTTTTTAAACTCATTCTATCCTCCTCTGCATCCAGCTGAGGAAGATGTGCAGCTTGTCTCCACCCTTCTCCCGGTAATGGCCGATGGCATTGAGACGTTTAGGTGCAAATCTCTCTCATGCATTGTAAAACTTAGCATCACACGTCTTTAATGGGCCATGAACCAGGCAGTGGTTAGTGCTGGTGTTGGCCTGGTTCAGTGCACAGTTATAGCAGCCATAGCTCTAGAGCTAATGGACACTGATTTAATTCTCTTTGTTAGAGAACGCCGCCGGCAGCAGGTTGGTCATCAGTGACCATCACCACCACCACCACCACCACCATGCACATATAGCCATTTACACTGTTGCATCTTTCTTAGCAAATGCATGTGCAGAACTTACAGAATACACCAGAAAAAAAAAAAAAAAACCCCAAAACCTACTAAAACACGCCTGCACTGACTGAGGTTATCTGACACCCATGGGAATTTCCCAGTTTTCTGCATGAAACTTTCATAAAGATGAAATGGGATATGCTCTAAAGCAGGGGTGTCAAACTCATTTTAGTTCAGGGGCCAAAAGCAGACCAGTTTAATCTCAAATGAGCTGCAGATTTTAGGTTTCAACATTAATGTGGTCCCAGTTTGCACTTCCACACAGACAATATCAAACTAATAACTAGGGATGTCCCGATACAACTTTTTTCACTTCTGATACGATGCCGATATAGCAGCCTCGAGTATTGGCCGATACCGATCCGGTGCGATATCAGCACGAATCATACATGCTTTTATTACTTATTTTGAAGTGTGGAATGTTAGAAAAGACTTGATCAAGTGATGTTACTCAAACAGAAAACAATAGTCAGCAATTCAAGTTCACCGCAGTTATTTTTCACTGTCAGTATATGGTGGGAACAAAAACTTATCGGAGCGCTTATATCACAGCTTGATTGTTGTAGATATCGGTATCATATTTGTATATAATTAGTATTATCTATCTTACTTTATTTTTTACTACTGTAAAGTGTGTGTAGCTGATCCTTATTTTTAACCGTCTTTTACTTAATTATACACTTATTTAACATTTATCATTTCTTTCTTTATTTGTTAAACATTTTATTCTTTTATTTGTGATTTTAATTTTCTTAAAGTGGCTATAACAAAAGCAATTTCCCCCTGGGATTTATAAAGGAATTCTGATTTTTAGATGCAGTCCGATAAAACCCGATATTCGTTTTCTGGCTGATATCGGACCGATATCAACATCGGATCGGGACACCCTAGTAATAACTTGCAGATATTAGTCATTGCAGGATAGATTTTGTGTGTTGGGGGACATTTTGTTGAATAATTTCAGGAAATTCTCAGTATTTTGGAAAAATGGAAAATCCTGTGATCCGTCCAAATATTGAGGAGTGTCATTGAATTTGTGTATTTGAAGAGAAATCTACAACTGAGTTAGTTAAAAAATTACACAATGATTCATTCGCTGTCATTTTTACTTCCTTCTGCAGGGACAGAATTGGAGGCTCTTAAGGGCCAGATTTTCTCCTTAAAGCAGCCACTTGGCTCAGCCTTTTTTCCCCACTATGGTTCCATAATAGACCGTCTGTGTCCTTAAGGCACGCTTCATTTGCATCCACTAGACTAGAAGCACATTATTCTGGGCAAGCACACGGCGCCACAACAATGTGACCTATTGGTTTACAGTGGAGTTAATGGGTTGAAGAGATAACCACTGGGCTTCTGACAGATGCCTTAAAGCTTGTTACACTCTTTATTTTTTTATCCTCTTGGCATTAATTAAAGCACACTGGGCCAGATTTGACTGACTTTCTTGACAAAACATAAGGTAAAGACAAAAAAAAAAAAAAAATGAAACGTGGAGGGGTCCTTTGAGGTTTTGCTACTGACACTTTGGGGCCTAATGATGATCTGATTAATCCCAGATTAAAATATCTGAGTCAGATGTTAGAGGCAGTTTTGCAGTGTTTTTCATACATCTGAGTCTAATGGGACTGAAGGTGTAGCAACATCAAGCAGGATAAATTAAACCGGTGTTGTTATGCTCCTTGTAGCCTTATATTATTTTGGATTGGATTTCCTTGTAAAGTGGTAACAGGAATATTTTCTCTTCCTGATGCTACAGCAGTGCTTCTCAAAGTGTGGGGCGAGCCCCCTGGTGGGTAATGGAGGTATAACAGGTGGGCGCGACAAACAGGAGGACAATTTCAATTTCATGCCAATCTTTCTGCATTGACAATAGAGACTGTTATTATAACACTCTAAACAAAACGCATCACACAAGAAAATATTGCAGAATTTAAAGAAGCATTACATTATTAGACTATTGCAATGTGGAACTAAAGTGCAAAAGTAATATTCGGGCCATCATGTGAAGTGGAGCGAAACCATAAACAAGCTTTGCATTATTTTTAAAGCTTTTACTTGGATTATTAAACATGAAATATTACATGTGCATATTTCATATGTGCACTGAATTTCCTTTTTTGTTTTCTTAAGCTTTTTGACACAGATTGCAAACAATGTTTTGTTTTTTTACCTGCATTTTTGCATTAGTTCTTTATGCAGGTGATTGGCTTAACCTCGTTTTTGATTTATTGTGAAATATGATGTTACTTGTTCTCAGTTAGTTCAATAAATTTGAAAATGTGTTATTTGTCAGGATTGTTTGGGGGGCAATGAGAGCACGTGGGGCTTGAAAGTTCACCTTCGTCAAAGTGGGGAATACACAAAAAAGTTTGCGAACTAGTGGGCAACACGAAGGCTAGCAGGAAGATTGCTGTGTGTGTATATCACCAATAACATGCTTTTCTCATCTATCCACGTTGCCTTGTTGCCAATAGATGAAGGATAGAGTAGTGTAATCTTTTTATTTAGATCCTTGATTTCCCTCGGATGCAGTTGATGAGATGAGGAGCAGTTGTCGGAGAATGATCCCATTCCACTTTGTGTGTGTGTGTGCGTGTTGGATAAGATGGATTGGGAAGCTATTCTTGGTGTGTGGGGGTGTGTGTGTGTCTGTCTCTGTCTGTCTGTCTGTCTGTCTGTCCCAGGGCACGACGCTTCCCTGCACAAAAGCACCAAAGTTGTGGCTTTGGCTGGTTTTACCCAGGTAGGGTTACACCCATGGGTGTAGCTGGTTAAGAGAGAGCAAGAGGTGCTGATGGCACTTCAAAGTCCTGCAATGGAGAGCCAGAGGGTCGAGGGGGTGTGGGTGGGGGGCGAATGTGATATTTCCACTTTGATAGGAGGACTCATGTGAAGAAAAGCCACCAGCTGCAGGAAAGAGCAGCTCCCTGATGGAGAACGAGTTGCCTCATCCATGTCATGCATGCGTGAGTGAAACGCTAAGGTTAATTGTGCGTGTTTGCTTCCTCTAAGGTGGAGCCCCCTCCTTGTCACGGACACGTGGGGCAGTTCTCAATGGGGGCCTTGTTCTGGTAACATTTTGCTGACCTTTGATGGCAGCTGCTTGCGCCATTTTCAAACAAAGACAGACGACTGCTGTGGCCTGTGTGTTCGTCCAGATAGTGAAACGCTCGTCCGGTCGACCTTTTTATACAAACATGATTATAACAAAGCTGAAACATTAAAACTGTCCATCTATTCTTATATGAGGCATCAGGCATGATCTGCAGTCACTGGTTGATTGAAGTTGGCAGAAAGAGGTCATCCAACATCCAACCATTTTTATCAGCCTCTTGGCATTTATAAATACTACCTCTGTCTATTAAAAAGGAGGATTTAGATGTTCTGTGAATGTAGATTTCACATCCTCAGTGATCCATGATTCGAGTCACTCTTTGGCTTCCACGTCTTGATGATCACATGCACTCAAACTCAAAGACACAAATGACCAACAGTGACGTACACTCAGATTGTTGTGTTGTCAGCTCTTTTATCTGTGCCAGTGGATGAAGGCAGTAGAAAACTATGCAGGTATTTATTTATAGTACGGTTGGTGTTTGACACCAAAGGCCACTCATACTTGACTTTTCCACGGCTGGTTGAGACGTAAAGGTCACGGAAAAAAGTGATGATTAGTACCAACAGTCCTTCGTGAAGTAAATATTTCACTCAAATCTCTGTGACAACATGAAATGATGGGACAACAATAGTTTATCCTTTGATGTGTTGTTTGAGAAATTTCAAGGCTGTTATTAGGCCTGGGCAATATATTGAGAGTCAAGATGTTTTGGCGATTTAGAAACTTACATTATACGTATATAGCCATTTTTCAGAAAGAACATTGAGATGTAAGTTTTGCTTCGTATTGCCCAGCCCTAGCTGTTATGCTCAATAATTAATGCATTTATTTTGGGATGTCCTAGTGGCAGTATCGTGTCCAATACTTTGGTGTAAACTGGTAAGAAATGCTCCCATACCACAAGTAACTGTAGCCTTGACCAACCTATCTGGATTATTCTGATACGACTGATTTACTTTTTTACAATTTCACTATCAAACCGGCTTTGTTTAATTATTAACTTTGTGTCACCACTGTGACACAGAATTTTTGTTTTTTTATGCCCATTTTTCATTCAGAAGTCATAAGGTTTATTTATATTAAATCATCTAAATACCCATAGTCATATTTTCTATTCCTTTGAAGTCCAAGTGGTGTGTTCAAAAGTTGTATATTTTCAGGCTTTTTACTCATCGTCCTATACTGTATACTTAAATTTTTACCACATTTTTTGGTCATTTTCACTACAGTATAAAGACCAGCCCTGTAAACAAGAATACAATATTTAAAAACACATTTAATGACCATTACGTGTAGTTCCGTCTTCTTTATCTTTGCTGAACCCACTTGAACCCTTTGGCTCTTCTGTCAGATATCCGATGTATTAGGGATGTGCTCAGGCCTTGTAGTATTCATTTATTTTCTGTTTCTTTTGGTTGTTACCCCCCTCACTGTACTGTTAGTTTAAGCTGCTTATCCAGCTATTAATCACCATGACGTTGGCTGTGGCAGGTGGCTGATTTTCACCACCCCCCACTAACATGTAGTGCAGATGGTCAGTTTGATTCACTGTAGTTGGAGTTTAGTCTTTATCAACTAAACCTTGTGTGACTGTCACTCTCCATAGTTTTGATCATTCACTGAATCATTTTTATTACGATGGCTCCCAAAGTGAAGGAATTAAAGTAAAAGTGAAGCATTAAACACAAGACAACAAGATACATGCATGATTTAAATGTAATTTTTTTTTTTTTAAAGTCCAATTGTTAAGGCACAAAATACATTTTCAGTTGCACTTTTAAAAAGAAAAAGAACTATTATGTAGTTTTGCATTGTTTACTATAGAACCAGAATTCAAATTAATTTTCTAGTTTTTTCCCCCCCAAAACATAAAGGAATATTTGTCTACATTCCCATTTTGTAAAATAAATTGTGATAGAATCGTATCAAGAACCCAGTATTGTGAATCGAATCGTATCAGGAGTTGAGTGAATCGTTACATCCCTAATAAACACACAAGTTGACGAGAAATAAATAACTGAAAAAGATACAAAATGAAAACAAATTACACAAAAATATTCCAAATCGCATTCAAACAAAAATTATACACAAAATTACACCAAACACGCAAAATAAAATAATAAAATATACAAAAGTACAACAAAATGATACAAAATTACTCTTATATCAAATATACATGATAAAAATATATTTATTTATTCTGTGTAGTTTTGTATATTAATAAAATATGTAAAATTACAACAAATATACACAAAATGACTCCAAAAACACACACAACAAATGGTAAATATTCAAAATTATAACAAATACACACAAAATAAAAACAAATATATACAAAATTACAACAAAAATACACGTAATAAAATAAAAAAATACACAAAAACACACAAAATGAATCCAAAAACTAACGACAAAAGCACACACAAAAACCTACATGTAGTATTAATAATCTGACCCTAGGTTTACACTATCACATATTTGTTGGCCCCCACAGTGATAAAAGTTGACGTCTGTAATCTACAGGCTGTGCATTGTTTTTGTGTATCTCTGTTCCCTCTGTGAGACCACCAAGTTTGTAGCCATCCTTAAACACAGTCTTAGGGAATCTTATCCCAGTGGGAATCCTCTGTTAAATTTCCAGTGGTGACTCAGGTTTCAGACAGAAGAAGGTGGGGTTCATCTCTGATAGACAGGATATAGCTCCTCGTGTAATGGCTCTTTGACATGGACACAATGCTAATGCTAATGCTCAAGGCTATAGGGAGATGTTCAAAGAGTGCACACTTAGTGGTGCCCAGAGGAGACACATGTGGCTGCTGCAGAGAAAGCATGTTATCGACTGACTGGAGGTGGAAAGTAGATTTACTCTGTGTTTTTGCTTTCACATGCACTGTTAGACACTGTGGCTTGGGTTAAATAGAAGCAGCAAATTTCAGATACCCCCCACCCCCCACCCCCCGTGTGTGTTTTTACAGCCTGGGACAAACGGCAGCTCCACCACACAGAGTGATCCCACTGATCAGAGTTCACTGCGTTCTCATGAAACCACAGTGGCAGCGTGCAGGACTCAGTGTTCAGAAGCAGTTAGGGACAAGTGTTTGTTTGCCTTTTGTCAGTCGCCCATCACACACACACACACACACACACACACTGCAGATCAACAGCAGTGGAAACTTTTGGAGAAAAAGGCTGCACACATCTAAACATTTGTTTTTCCTCGCCACGCTGAGAAATACCTGAGATGACAACTTCCATCTGTCGGAGTCATGTTGTACAGTGTTGATCTCTGGGTTGCATTCCAGCAAAAATCCTCAGAGGATTCAGTTTTAGTCATTTGGAAAACACAAATTCACATTCTGAAACAGAGAAAGCAATCTTAATGTTTTTTTTTTCCTTGTCTTTATTAAAAATCGGGCACAAACGTGACATAAAAATGCCTCCATTGTATGTTTTGGAATAATGTCACCCAGAAAACGGACTCATGATCTTGTTCAAAGTCTCGCGCTACGTGTTACAGATTGACAAATGATCATGCTATCCTGTGACCGATAATAAATACAGAGCTTAATTTGATGTGGTTCAGGTTATTATGACTGCATTCAAATATATTGTCACAGCAAAAGTGATTAAAGGTTTTGCTAATGTTTTGTCGTAAATCTTGTGATTTCAGCGTAAATTCCATGAATCATCTGAAGCACATAAATATGAATAACAGTAGTTGACTCTATTAACCCTATTTAGCATGTTTGGGTAAGTTTAACAGCGTGTAAAGTCATCTAAACAGGGAAAAGGAAAAGTGTAAACACATTTTCAGACACCTCTAGTGACTCTTTCTGGTGTTTCTGGGGTCTTTTGAAGATAAAAGCGCATGTAGTGTTACTCTTAACAAGTAGCGGGTGCAATTAAGCTCCTCCCCTAGAAACCATGCTTGTCTTGTAAAGATGGACAAACAAAAAATACAGCATCATCAGTGATTTTTATTCATTCGATCATTCTTTAAATGAGCACTTGGGTCTTGAAAATCTTGATCTGCCAAACACATGATGTTAATTTAACCTTAATGCGTCTTCCTTACATATTTTTTTCATTTATCTTGGATATGTATTCTTTAAATCCGTTTTAAATCCCTGGGTGTTTTTAAGGACAAATGAAATAAATAAAGTTCTGGCGAGCACCTGATTTTGTCCTTTTGGGTTGTTTTTCCAGCTCCAGCATGAAACTAAAAACAGATGCACTCATACATTATGGAAGTGTTCAAACTGTTTGTGCTTCGATGAAGTTTCACATTGGAATCAAACCAAAGAGACTGGTGCTGAATGGACTGGTTTTTGGTATCAAATATGCACTGCAGCCTACTTTCCATGTTCTGATCTTCTCGTTCTGCTCTCAGTCCCCGTATGGATGAGAAGGCCTCAACACTTTCTGGTGGCGTTAAAGCAGTTGGAGGAAGCGTGCTGCGTGGTTTCCTGTTAATTGCCTCTCCAGCAAAGATCTGACGGTGCTAAGGAACATACTTTGTGACGTCTTTGGGGCTCCTCTCTCTACATCTGGGTTTGTGTTTGAACAGAACAGCAGCGCTGGCCTGGCAGTGCTGCTCCACTTTTTCTGTCTTACGTCAGAGTTCATGTTGGAACGCCCGCAGTGACCTACAACAACGCGGAGACGATTGAATCCCCTGACAGTTGCTCAAACCTGAGAGTGTAATCTCACAAAATAGCGCTCAGCGTTTGCCAAATATCATTGAGCAACGTCACGGCAGCGTGCGCCGCTCTCCAATAAGTCTCTGGGTTAAGTTGGAGGCTGAGTAACTTTCTAATCGGTTTCTGCTCCGCTGAGCTTCACACTTGAGTGGAGCTTGATTATTTTTTTGTCTACGTGCCACGCGAGCAACCCTCAATACTGGGTAAACCACGATCTGCTCCTCGGTTTGGTGCTATAGCTGCATTTAGTAGGGAAAATACACAAAATAAAACGAGCATATAAAAATTACAACAAAAATACTCAAAATGATTCCCAAAGCATGCAAAATAAAATAAAACTATACAAAACTACAGCAAATACACACAAAATGACTCACAAAACACAGAAAACCAACAAAATAAAGGAAAATTATACAAGATTTCAACATATATACACAAAATAAAATAAAAATGTACACAAAACTTACATAAAAAACAGACAAAATAAAATAAAAATATACAAAATTACAGCACAAATACACAAAATGATTCCCAAAACACACAACGCATGCACACTAAAATAGTAATATACAAAATTACAACAAATATACACAAATTAAAAGAAAAAATATGCAAAACTACTGCAAGTATACACAAAATGACCCCAAAAACACGCAGAATAAATGACAAATATACAAGATTAGAACAAATATGTTCAAAATAAAATACAAATACACAAAACTACAGCAACTATACACAAAAATAACTCCAAAAACACCCAAAATAAAATAAAATTGTATAAAACTACAACAAAAATACATGAAATTATGCCAGAAACACCCAAAATAAAATAAAAATATTCAAATTTAGAACAAATATACCATCTTCACTGGGTGAACCATGATTTGCCCCTCGGTTTGGCGCTAGTATTTCTGGTTTGGACCTGCGGGGGAGGTTGTGGCGTTTCTGTCACTTTTAGTTTGTCTCTCTTTGACCTCCTTGTTGCTGTGTATGTGTGTGTGTGGGGTGGGGGGTCTCTGTGGAGATGTCATGAGGACAGAGCTGTGGAATTGAGAGGAACCTCAGTGGTTATTCATTCTCAAGGAACCCCAGTGACTGCTCCCCAGCACACTGGACCTCCATCAGACCCCACTGGCCATCGTGGGAACATTCCTGATGCAGCTTTTTTCTGTAATTCCCACCATGTGTGGCTTCTTCAGAGCAGAGCGCTTAAAGCGTGGAGGATCTCACAGAGGGAAGCAGCTCCTTGTAATCGTGACCAGACCTGCAACATAAACGGAAAGTAGCTGAAGGACCCAGTCCATTGCTGTGTTTGAAATCGCAATCTAATAAACTACTCATACTAAGTCTGACGTCAAAATGAGTCAGACTTAGTATGTCAGACATTAGATAGTATGGAAAGATTGAGTATGCGAGAAATAACCGGATGTATACTATATCAGGGCATTTTTTCAATATGCACGGTGGGCACACGAGTCATACTCAACCCCAAGCCCCATGATGCATTGCTAGCAGAAAGTAAAATCATCCTGGGACCGGCTTCAAGCTCAAAATCAAACATTCCGTTTTCAAAACAAAAGCATCTCTTCTTGTCCTCCATTAGTAAATAAATAGGGCTCTTGTTTTGAAGTTAACTGGAAGTTTAGTCTGTTGCACAATGGTGGGTCTCTGAAAATCTCCAAAATGTTGGCACGAAGTGTGTTTTATGGATCAAATGACCACATGTTGATATTTTTCTTGGTCGCTTTCTCACTTTACATGTTTTCAGAACTTTCAAATGTGGAGAATTAATGTAGATATTTAGCCTCAGTGTGATTCAAGTTTTTGTTGTTGAGGTTCAAAATGCTACTTGGGAAACTTAGAAGAATGCTTCAGTGGGAACGGTCATCAAACTATTCATACTAATGGTTAATAGTAGACAGTATATACTCACTGGCTGTGTAGTGTTATGATATTTGTGATGGCTTTATTGTGGCTTTTAAGTATTTACTGTTACATTCATCATTGTCCCATCCCATCTAGAACAGTTGCTCTTCTTTGTTGTATTTAAAAAAAAATGACGTTTTAAGGTTTGTCACTTAATTTAACGTGATATCAACAAATCAAAACCAAACATTGGATTATAGTTCAACATTTCTTATTGTGATTGGCCCTTAATGGCATAGCCTTAGTTCTGCTGGTTTAGCTCACATAAAAGCCTGTTTGTTTAATACGGAGGCATCGGTCAGCACGCTGCGTGAGAGTGGAAGCAGCTGCATGGTTTGAAAAGCAATAATAGATCAATACAAAAGCTATTTCCCAGAGCACTGAGTGTTGCCACCAACCAACTGTCTGATAGTTTACCTCATTGACCTTTTCTCATAATGCTTGTGGTCGTGTTTAAGGTCTTATCTTGGTAAGAAACCAGATTAAAGTGCTGTTATAGCTCTCAGATCCTTAAGCCTTAAGCTCTTACAATGATCAGTGTTTTTTTTTTTTTATTCATCATCGGGTTGTGAAGTTATAGGTACTGTTGTATATTCAAATGATGAAGAACGAGCAAAATGCACCTTTAAATATTATCTGTTGCCGTATTCTTCACACTTTGATTTCCTCCAAGCTTTATTAAAGTCATTTTAAAAGTATACATTGCCCCGAAGTGATTCAATATGAGATCAGTTCCTTAGAGTGTAAAAATATGTTTTTTTTTTAATGATGGCAAATATTTGTTTTATAGATAATTGAAGACATTCACACATTGGTCCATCTTTAAAAAAAACTATAGAGTTGTTAGAAAACCAATTCATTGATAACATTGCCCACTCAAAATATTCTTTTACCAAACAAGAATTATATCTATTGTACTTGTAGTTTAAAATTAAACTTCAAATCAACTGAAATCTATTTTATTTTCAATAATGAAATTCAATTCATTAGTCTATGAAAGGGTTTGTATAAATCCAATGTATTATTATTATTATTGTTGTTATTGCCCATTTAAACATTATTTTACCAAACTAGAAAAGCATTAATTGTAATTCCTGGAGTATACGTCTCGACTCTTTTCCATTTAAAATAAAGGATGCAAATTTATATAACGATGCAAATTATATGTCAATTTTAAGTCCAGCAGCACCATCTATTTGGTAAAATATGAGTTGGCTGTTTTCAGTTTAGATGCTTTTATGCCTTTATTAATAAAAGACAACAGTAGTCAGATTATATTACCTGTAAATATAATAAATAGCTGATACTGATCTGGTGCCTTGAAAAGACCAGCTGTTGACATATGGGTGTTGTTTTTAATCCTGTGTCGATGTATTTCACTGATTTGACGTTACAGTATGCTGTCTGCTTCCTCTCCCCCAACAGTCCTGTCTTTATTTCCTGCTGTGACTTCATTGCTCAGCGCCCTGCCCTCTTTCACGCTTCCTGCCCCGGCGGGAAACCAGCCGCCCCCAAGGAGCGCTGTTGACCAGAGAAGTTGTGTCGGACAAGGACACACCTGTGTCCCACCACACGGGACTCCCTGATTCCCCTCGGCCTGTTGTTGGTGGTCGGGCACATAAAACAAAGTCTGTTAGCGCTGTTGACATTAGCACAGAGGGCACCTTAAGGCCTGTGTTTAAAGTTTATTGGATTAACTTAAAATCCCAGTGTAAGGCAGTACCTGTGCATTCATAGTTTTTACAACAGTCACTTGTGTGCCAGTGTGGGTGCCAGTAAAATAAGGAAGCCAATGAGGCTGCTTTCACACCGGGATAGTCCCAGACTGTGGACTTTATTTGGCTCACTCGCCTTTACCTGTTGTGCCTGGAGGCAGCGCTCAGGGAAAACTTAGCTGGTTATTTCGTTGAGTTTCCTCAAACATTCACAAAAACCTGCCCCTGTTCCTGTCACACTTGCAATGACCTGTCTTTTAGTGAAAACTAGCGTGCATTGTGATATTGTCCAGGAACTTGCATGTGAGGCATTTCCCTGTCATGTGGGGGTCCGATAATAAATATAAAACACATTAGATTGATTTGTTTGTTGGTTTTATAACGTTAATTTTGTGTTTTTTACGCCCTATTTAGGGTGTGTTTTCTTTGTTTGTGCTGCAGCTGAATTTACTTTGATCTCCCAACATTCGTCGTGTCCCAACTGCCAGTCTTCTTCAAAGGTGTCTGTTGATCACTTTGATGGTTTTTTTTCAAATTTGGCAGCATAATTCCAGCAAATTTATTTTGTCTTTTCGAATAATATTTTAAGGTTTTATTTATTAAGACAACTTTTTTTTTCAAGTAAATTGACAGTCGAACATGCCAGGCGATCAGTCTTCTTCAGAGGCATCTGCTGATCACTTTGATGTTTTCTTGACTTCCGTGTAATAATTCCAGCAAGTTAATTTTGTCTTATTTTTGAATTACAAGTTAAGGTTTCATTTATTAAGACAACTTTTTTCCAGGAAATTTACTTTGATCTCCCGACATGTTTCGCGTCCTAACTGCCAGACTTCTTCAGTGGTGTCTGCTGATCACTTCAATGTTTTTTTTTTAACTTCTGTGTAATAATTCCAGCAAGTTCATTTTGTCTTGTTTTTGTATAACATGTTAAGATTTTCAATTATTCAAAAAGAAGACAAAACATCAAAGCAATCAGCAGACACATTTGAAGAAGACTGGCAGTTGGCAGGAGATCAAAGTAAATTTCCTGAAAAAAAGTTGTCTCAATGAATAAAACCTTCACATATTACTCTAGACTTAGTTTACACATTCACCCTGTCCCAAACAAATGCTACAGTGGTTAAAACGCCCTAGGATTGGTCGGTGTAAATGTAAATGTAAACACACCCTGAGCCTTTCTGTGTGTACCAAGTCATGTTTGCCTGTGCGCGTCTGTTGTTGGGCTGCCTTTGTTTTCAAATCGCCAGCAGCTGCCAGGCGGCCTCCTGGCACCGGGACATTTGTCACGGCCTCACCTGTTCAACAGCCCCGCGTTGACGGCGTGGTAATCTGAGCAGGCAATTGTGCTTTAAAAAACAAAAAGTCTCACATGTAGCAGGGATGACGTGTGCGAACACTCTTGTGACTGTTTGCTGTGAAAACACACACACGCACACACACACACACACACACACACACGAACACGAACACGAACACATGCCGTGTCTGAACAACAGTTGTGAGGAAGAGAAGGAGCAGCAGCTGGCATTAGACGTCTGCTCCTTTGACAGACCATGACCAAACCGTACCATCAGACTATGATTCAGCATGTGGATTATTATTGGGGGAAATAAACCCACTTCATGACTCAGCAACATGTAAGCAAATGAGTCGGCAATCCGTCACAAGGTCGGAAAAGTGAGACCCACTTCAAGGCTGATGAGTCACCGCCGACTTCCATGTAACATTTTACAACTTTAGTGTTGTGTGACTCCCGTCAGGTGATTAACTCGCAGCAACTCAGCCTCAAAGCCTTTATCTTAATCTCGCTGCATCATAACGAGGAGGAAACTGTCATCTTTGTCACAAGGCTTTCGCTCTCGCAGCCTCCGTCGTTATAATCCCTGCTTTCTGAAATCGCTCCAGCTGCTGAGGTGCAAAGAAAATCCTCCTGAAAGTGTCAAATAACCGCTGTGATGACTCTAAATCCGTGGGTCTCAAACTTTTTAGGCTCACGTACCCCCTTTCTCTTATTTCTGAATAGTACCCCCTTTGTCAGACTACAACATTCTGTTAGAAAACAACTATAAAGCATTATATTGAATGATTGAACGAGTGATACCACACACTTTAAAGATTCTCATGCTGTAAATAAGTGGAAAGAAACTGTTTTATAGTGCAATGGTTCCCAACCTTTTTGGATCGTGACCCTTTTTTGATATCAGGAATTTCTGGTGAACCCCAAAGACATTTTTTTTGGGTTTTTACTGCATTTTGTATTTTACAAAGTTAAAGTATATAAATACAGTTGTTTAAGATTGTATGTTTTTATTTAAAAGAAAGAATAATAATTAGAATATTTCAGGTGACCCCATGGATGAAAAACACTGCTTTAGTGGCTCCTGAATAGATGTATTTCTGTAGTTTTTATCATTTCTGGTCATCTCACGCCTTTATTCGTTATTTCTCTCTCTCTCTCTCTCTCTCTAGTACCCCATGTATTGCCATTGCATACCTCAGTTTGAGAAACACTGCTCTAAATCATGTCCGTTTCTTCACAGAGTGGCGTGGTGTTTTCATCTGACCTCTAACCTCAGCGAGGAGCAGTAGAACCACTTCAGAGGTAAGAGTTCCTGTAAAGCAGAGTGAGTTCACAGCACTCCCTGTGGATAATGAACTCTGTGGGCACACGTAAAAGAAAAACAGGCGGCCTGGCAGTATGTGCCACAAGCCTCCTCCCTCTCGTCTTCACTCAAATGTCACAGAGATGCTTATTTTCCTGCTGTCGTAACCGTCAGGGAAAGTAATGTTTAAAGTGATCTCATGTGCTTGTTTAATGCACGGTAATGTCTGTCTGTCTGTCTGTCTGTCTGTTTGTCTGTTTCCACAATCGTTCATTAGCGTTCCTCCTAAAAACGAGCTTAAAAACGTCCTGATCGAAAGGTGTCTTTAAATCAAAGCCAAAGAAAGAGGAACAGTCCTCTCTGGGAGCGTGTCAGTGTAAAAGGGAGATAATTCCAGTTCTAAATGGAACCATGTGAGCATGGATCATTGCTGGGGCTCTCACACTGAGCCTTTCTTCTCCGCCTGTCACAGATCTATGTTGAATTCCAGATTCAGTGCAGTGTGAATCAGGAACAGCTTCCTTTTTGTCGTCTTCATGATTATGTAACACACACACACACACACACACACACACTGAGAAATCAATGTTCAACACTTTATAATGTAGTTTGATAGAAAATTGCACCAAAAAGCTACGTTTGAACTCAAATAAAAGCGTTTAAAGCAGTGGTTTCTAACGTTTGTTCTAACATTCACAAGTTTATGGTGACCCCAAAGATGACTTTTTGATCATGTTTGTCATACTGTGTAACAATTATTTTATATTAATTTACAATTTTTTACAATGCATTTTATTTTAACTATATTTATCTTTCAGAAAGTGAAAGTATAGAATACAGTTGTTTAAGATTATGTTGTGTTTTAATTTGGAAAAAGTGATTTTAGAAAAACTTAAAAATGTGTTTTTAATCAGTAATTATTTTTAACACCTCATTTAAATGTCAGGTGATCCCACATGGTGTCACGACCCCAAGGTTGAAAAACACTGGTTTAAAGGCAGATTTCAAATGGCTGTCAACAATTAAGTCATTAAGACAAAATTCTAATTATTGCAGCGAAAAAGCATGTATAAGTTTTTATTTGTTTTTAACAATGATTTATGTTTAAAAATTAAATTTTTGCATTGACTCCAATTGTTTGCATTAAAGAAAAATTCAAAACGCTGTAAAATTTTTTTTTTACATCCAAGAAAAATCATCTACTACCATCATCATTTTTTCTAATTGAACATTGAAATTTGGCAAAAATGTCCAAGTATCTGTTTACATCACTATTTTTTACAGTCAAACGTTTTGATGCAGTGTAGGCTCGATTTTTGATACATTTTTAAATCTGTGTGAATAATTTGTGTACGACAGTCTGAAGATGAGCTGTAGCAAGTTTGGTGTCAATTGAGTAGAAATTGTGGGAGGAGATAGGTTTAATAAGATTTACAGAATAATGGTCTTCATAATTTGCAATAAGTTTAAATGTAGAAAAGTTTCTTCAGAATTGAGGCTACGTTTTGGTGGAAGTTGCAAATCTTTACCACATATGGTTGATTTGTTGTGATTTTTTTTTTTTTTCGAATTTTGAAATTGAGAGGTTTGCTGTAGCGCCACCTTTAGGACGATTGGCATGCTTTGGCAGATGAGGAAATTTGGAAAATTTGGTGATTGTTCGTGCATGGGAAATAGCATTTCCTCAGAAGAAGAAGAAGAAGAAGGGAAAAAAAGAAGAAATTAACATTGTTTGGAAGTAAAATTTCCTCCATCAAATCCAAAGATGAAGATTATTAAAATATTATTTAAAAAAAAATAATGAAATACTTTTTTTCTGTTATGGTTCAGATTTTTATCAAAAAAAGTGAGAAGCACCAAGCAACAACCCTATTATCATTTATGTGCACCCCCTATGTTACGCATTTTTTCACGTTTAAGAGCCCTCTAGTTTTAAACGGTTAAAGCCATTCTTCGGCAAACACTTGAAACAGCCTGTTATTATTAACTTCCATCTGAACCAAAAGTGCTCAGGTTACATTTGCTGACTCGTGAGAAAAGATTTCACATCAAATGCAGAACTGAAGCATTCCTGCTTTATGATGCTGTGCATTAATTTAGCTAATGCGCAACATAGAATGTGGGCCCACGTCCAAGGATAAATGTATTACTTGCTCCCACTCTTGATTTATAACAACAGTTATTAGACTTATTTACTTTGAGAAAGACTTTGATCGTTTGCTTTGGTTAATGAGGTGACTGATGTCATTTCTGGAAAACCTTTTTTTAAAAAAGTGTAACAAAAAGCTGGATTCATGCCTCCAGATGTTGGAAATGTGCTGACGCGACACGGCAGATCGTTAAACGTGCATCGCTGTGTATTTGAGGCGACGCCGCGTGTGGTGTTTCGGTGACTCCCACTAACGCTGACACCCGGCTGTCGGCAGCGCTCAGCGTTCCCGCCGCACTCAGTCGAACGAGGCCACTGCGGATCTGTGACGTTGTCACGGCAACTGTTTCATTCATGCATTGGATGTTTTAGAGCATGGGTGTCAAACTTATTTCAGTTCAAGGGCCAAATACAAAGCAGTTTGTTCTCAGATAGATAAGTCGTTAAATTTATTATTTTATGGGGAATTTTCACTCAAAAAGAAAGTCATTAAGATGGAAGACGACTCATCAATGACTCAAGACTCTCCGAATTGACTCACTTCAATCTGATGTTTTAGAAATTAGAAGCTTTTTTTTCCACACAGGAAATGATGTCATGGGGAGATAGAACGATTAATCGTAAGGCAGTTTAAAATCGATTCATAGGCATCACAGTTGACATCGATACTTTGAAAATTGAATAGTAGTACTTTTTTAAAACAGCAGAGGGCGCTATATATATATATCCCTTCTCTTGTCCAGCAGTGTACGCGGCGGGCAGAATCTACTACTACTTTCTTTTTGGCCGCCTTCTACTCTTAAACATGTTCATAAATGATTCCTTACCCCTTTAGCACCGAAAGAATATCTGTAATATTACCTGTAAATTGTAAATTAGCTCTGTCTGCTAGCATAGCATCTCTTCTTCACTACAAGAATCTGCATGCCAACCAACCACTGGGTATCCAGCGCCCTCTGCTGGTCCAAACAAATATCTGCCATAAATCAGTTCAATGGCTGTTTTTTTTAAAAAAATTTTTTAGTCCAATTGTTAAGGCACAAAATACATTTTCAGTTGCACTTTTTAAAAGAAAAAGAACAATTATGCAGTTTTGCATTGTTTACTATAGAACCAGAAGTTAGATTAAGAGGCTTCTTCTTCATTTGTATTATTCCTTTATTTATTTCATCCAAGATTTATTTTTAGTTAAATTGTATTGTTTTGAATAGTTTATCAAGGGATTCTTTTGATAATAAAAATAAAAGGAAAATAGCACAGTATTTTCTAGATTTTTCCCCCCAAAAATTAAAGGAATATTTTTCAGTCATTTGTCTACAGTCCCATTTTGTAAAATAAATCGTGAGAGAATTGTATCGTGAACCCAGTATCGTGAATTGAATCGTATCGGGAGTTGAGTGAATCGTTACATCCCTACGGGGAGACCAAACGTCTGACATGTGGGATAGTTTAGTGTCAAGTGGACCACAGATTTTATGCGGGAAAACAAGTAATTTCGACATTATTGTGCCATAGTTTGCACTTCTACGTATACGTAAAATATGTACAAATTTCCAAGAAATTGTGACTAATTTCTATTTAATTGAGGATAATGTTATGTAATAATTTTCACATATTTTGTCTTTCATTTTGACTTTCTCCTGCGGGCCGAATTGGATGCTCCTCAGGGCCGATTTCGGACCCCGAGCCTTGACTTTGACACATGTTTTAGAGTAACATGCCTCCTTCAAATGGTTAATAGAAGTGTGCGTGTGTGTGTGTCAACAGTTATCCTGGGTGTGGTGTCGGAGGAAACAGGTTGGCACATTTTTTTGCTGACACACACACACACACTAGCTGAGCAGTTTGTTGTAAGCAAATAGGGGTGAAGAATCTCAGCTGTTGGGAGTGTGTGTGTTTGTCTTTAATGTGGAGCGCGCACACACACACACACACACACTACCAACATGGTAACCATCTATGTATTTCATTAAGCATGTGTTTGTGTTTTCTTAGACACAATTCTACCACACATACTTAAACGTCTTAACGCACAGAACTATCACTTGTTCAACAGGTTTTTTGTGTTTAAACGTGCGATTTTAGTATTATTTTCATATATTTCACCCCTTGCATGTGTCAATGTCAGAACAAATACACATATTGTCAGTGACAGATATGTGTAACCGACGCTAGATAGTAGTTTTACTCAATGACTGATGCACAGGTGTCAAACTCGAGGCGTGCACCCCAGGTTGGGCCCATCAAAGCATTTGATTCGCACCCTGGCAATTTTTAAAAATGGACAGATGTCATTACTGGCTTTTAAACTGTTCAATGTCCAAAATGATTTTATAATTTTTCCACTGTATTTGCATTAAATTCACTTGCTGAAATCACCAAGGTTTTGCATGAGATTTGCTGAAGTTGCTACACATTAGATCGCTCGTTTTTAGGAGAAAAATTGTGTAAATGCGTGATGTTGCAAAATATGCATTTTAGTGTATATTCAGTGTCATATTTCAATTTCTACTTGATTGTTTTATTATTTGATTAAAATTGTTTAAAAATAGTTATGATACTATCGTTGACGTTTGAGAAAGTGACATTTATTAGTGCTTTCTTTTCTTTTCTTTTGTTTTCCACTATCATAAAAGCCTATAGTTTAGTTTCTGCTGCTTGCGACTCAATGCTTTGATGATTTAAGGAAGATTGACTCTGATCTGTAACTAGTCACTAACATATTGATATTGATTACACTCTAAATCTCTAATATAGAACTTTCAAATCATCCTGCAGGTCAAATTGGACCCTGGAATCCCTTTAATTTGGAATTTTCATAATGCATCATCTGTATAGATGTTTGGTCAACAACTACATCAGCCCAAGGGCTATTTTTTTTCTTTTTTTTGTGCAAGTAGCACACTTTCCACAGATGCTCAAAGTAAAATCAGTTTTTAAAATAAGATGAGGATTGAAGATTCCTCTTAAGTTGTACTTGTCATATTTTGCTGCCCCAATTTGAATTTATGGAGCGAAACCTGCTTTTATCATTTTTCAAAGGTACAAAGTAAGCCTTGGATATGCTGCACTGAGTCTAAAATAGACTCCGGTTCCTCCACAGTCTGCAGCTTCTCTGCTGGATCAGAAACTCTCTCATCTTTTAAAGTATGGCTGCTTCTGCTGCAGTGCTGCATCACGTTTAGAAAAGTGCGTGCGCGTGTGCACCCACTGCAGCAGACCACCTGAGCCTGTGTACTGTGTGTGTGTATATATAGGTGTGCGAGTGTAATGTGATCTCTTGAAGGAGCAGCTATTGATCCCACAGTTTGTCTGCAGGAACGCTGACACATCCCTACGCACACAGAACACAATCTTTCAATCGGTTTTGGAGTCAATTACATTTTTCAAGTACATTTTCAATTATCCATGTTCAATTGCAACTCAATTACGGTCACCGACATTTTTTTCCGATTACAATTCAAATTACAATAATTGTTTTTCCCCTGAAATTAAATTACAATTATGTCCTCATTAAATTTCAATTACAATTAATCACAATTACTAAGCCTTTAATAAATGACCCCATTAGCTTTATGTTAACATCTCTTATGATAACGGGTCAGTTTGACCCATGTCTTGATATCATTATATCATTTCCATGTCAATAACAACCTAGTCAATTACCTGAACTCAATTACATTTCATTTTAATTACGCGATTACAATTATAAATTGACCCCAACCCTCCTTTAAATGAATATACGCTCTAATGCAGTGATTGTCAACTGGTGGGTCGCGGACCTGTGCTGGGTGGGTCGCGGACAGCTGGTGGAAAAATAAATTAATACTTAATATTTCTCATGTTGGACTCATCTTTTATTTTAAAATAAACTTTTCTTTTGACAGGCATGCTGTGAAATGTATGTTACACAGGAAAATATATAGATTTATGTATTTAAAAAGATTATATACATGTGTTTTCAACAGCTATTTTAGAAAGAATTAATTTGGTTGGTTGAATTCTAAAAAAACTGGGTCACGATTTAATGACCGTGGTAAAATGTGGGTCCCAAGGTGAGACCAGTTGAGAACCACTGCTCTAATGAGATACTTTAAACACTTTGCCTGCCTGGCACCAAAACTCATATCTTGCTATTTTTTTCTCTTATAAATCACGAGGCTGTTCTGAGAAGTAGTGAAAGCAGCGACTCCTCAAACAAGTATTTTAAAACAAAATAATCTTTAGAAAAAACAATAAAAATAAATATATACATAGCCTGATTGTGTCCGTGTGTGCACCATGTCAAAACGGACATATGCCGGTGTGCAACTGTGTGTGTGTTGCCATGGTGACTGTCATACAAGTCGATGCAGAGCAGCTGAGCTTGGGCTGATGTCGGGGGCTGTGACCGTGCATCTTTAGTGTTCCCTCCCCCTCCCCCTCCTTCCTCCCTCTCCATCTGTTTGCTTCTGACGTCGTCCTCAACCCTCCCCACCTCGCCCTCCCCAGCTCTCCTCCCCCCTAATTGGCTGTATCAGCCTTACCGGCCCCACTGTGTCATGCTTTGCTCCACTGAGCAGTGTGTGTGTGTGTGTGTTCCTCTGCCTGTTTAATGATGGCAGGGCTGTGGTTTGGTCCACCAGTCTATCCTTGCTCACTCTTTATTCACAGCCTAACAGCTGGCTTTGCTCCTCTGTTATTGTCCCCATCAATCACTTGTTTCCTCACGCCAGCCTGCTATCCTTTTATCTCTGCCCTCTTCCATTTCCTGGTTTTTTCTTCAATCATATATATATATATACATATATATATATATATGTATACATACATACATACACACAGTATATAAGTGCATTGCCTCGGTTGATTTAACTTGGTGTCACAGATACGACACACAAACAGGGTTAAGTGACTCTAAAGAGTGTTTTTTGAAAAATGTATCAACTTGAATTACGTTTTTTTTAAATTTTAAACCATCTCTTTATTGTCTTTTATAGGAAACTAAAAACAATGTATATCAATACAATACACAGTATAAAAACAAAAACAGCAGTCTGACTGACAATCAAATCTATTCATCAGTCCAAACCTAATTTTGTATGAATTTTAATATTTAAAAAAAAAAAAAAAAAATCAGATTATATCAGCCTGCATTTAAAATCTCTGATCTAAGCAGTTCCATCCATACTCCACTCCACTTCTGTCCAGCAGCTGACAGAACTAAATATTGACAGTAAAAAAAAAAAGTGAATTTGAATTATGAAAAAAGCATAATTTGTTTATTGGTAATAATAAAAATCTGTTTTTTTCAGTGTCTTCGAATTTATTTTTGTATTTATTATGTTGAATAATAAGTTAAACTAGTGGCTATTTTACACTTTAAAACTAGAATTAGTTTTATTGGTGATAATAAAATAATGTAAACTTTCAGCGTATTTTATTAAATTGTTGAATATTCTCATGTTTAAATGTTAAAATGTCTTTTACCCATTGGTTAATAAGAAATGGGTCAGTTTACCTCAAACCAACTGTTGCTGACTGTTGTTCTGTTTGATTAATATCACTCGATCAAGCCTTTTCTAACCTTCCACACAAAAAAATAAGCAATAAAAGTATGATTTGTGCTGATAATGGATCATCTTGATATTGATATCAGTTATAATTTAAGGTTGCTGCCATATCGGTATCGTATCGGAAGTGAAAGAGTTGAATCGAGATGCCTCTGAAAAATGTATCCCTAATTATCACCTTGTTATTACTTTACTTCTAAGCCCCTCCTCCTGCCATTTTTCAGCCCATGAATCACTCAAATCTTTAACCTTTTCACTTGCTGCATTCAAGACAAACCTGTGTGTTTAAAGTTGGACAGACGAACTTATTACTCCTACGTTAAAAGAGATGTCTTATTTAGAGTTTCTCCACTGTTTTTGTCTCGTGCGTTCCTCGTTATCCTTTATGTCATACCGTTAGGACTTCTGAGGCCATGTTGTGCGTTGTCTTAATTTGTCGGCGGCGGGCTCGTCTGAAGTCTTTCCTGTGTCTGCTCCAACACCGACCTTGGACTCAAGACGTGTCTCCATCTATTTCAGATGTTTTGGCTGTTTTTGATAAGGAACGTCACCTTGTAAAAGGACGATTCCTGCACGAACATATACATTTGTCATATTTTTAGAAATGAAATCGACAAATGTTTCCATTCTCGACTCCTCCTAATGGCGTGATATCCTCTTTATGATGTAATGCTGGTTCTGGTCTTCGTCGCTTCAATGCTGCTCTGTGTGTTGAAGGAGGCGAGCAGGCCAAATAGCTTAAGGGGAGAGCGGAAATGAGCCAATCATCCATCAGGGCCTAGAAATAATTACAAGCTCACACATTTATGCCATGATGGTATCTGTTCTGTATCTGGAAGGCGGTTTACAAGACATGTGGTTTTTCTACGATGATTTGCGACATGAACAGCACTGTTTAACTGTTTGAGGACAATACAGGATGTAATGATCACATCTGGCTGCAGACCCAACAGCATATTGAAACATCATTATGATTTTGCATTGGCTGTTCTTTAGTTTGTGTTTTGATTGTATGTATTTTTGTGCCTTTTGTGTGTTTATTGCCAACCTTTAAGGGAAATGTTTATTATGCCTACATAAATTATAGCTGCTGCGTAGCATTGGTCGGGGGCCAGGTGATTTAAGGCTAAACAAGACAGCAGCTGTTAGCGCTTAAAGGCAGATTTCAAACTGCTGTCAAAAATTCACTTACGAAGACAAAAATCCGCAAAATTGCTTCTAGACATCATGGAGATGTAATTTATTTTCAACAATGATTAATTAGCTCCATAAGTAGAAAAACAGATGTTTAAAAAAATGCCATGTTTGCCTTAATTCCAATTCTTTGCATGAGAGATAAATTCAAAATTATGTTAAACTAAAATACTGTTTTTTTTGTTATTTTGTTATATTTTTCATACATCATCTACAATGACTCAAAAATTACAAGTATATATTTACAGTTTTCAATAAAAACAGAATGATAGACTTCATAATTTGCAATAGGTTGAAATGCACAAATATTCCTTCAGTGTTTGGGCTACATTTTGGTGTAAGTTGACTATATGTAGCACTTATGGTGGAATTGTTGTGAATTTTCCTAAATGTTGAACTCTAGAGGCTTGCTGTAGTGCCACCTTTAGGACTATTGGCCTGTTTTTGCTTTTGGGACTGGAGCTTTGTGCAAAATGTGGTTATTGTTGATGCATTGGGAAGGAGGATTTCCTCAGAAGAAGAAGAATAATTAAGAATAATGTATTTCCAGCACCTTAGGCTGCCTGGCCTCTAAAAAGGTCCTACATTTTGTAAAACCCTCAAAAATAATTGGTAGTGGAGCAGTTTGTTTCCTTCAGTACTTTGTTGACTTTGCGTATTATCCATTTAGCTGCAGCACGAGAGCAAAGATGGTTGAGATTGTTGGATGTTCACCAGGGAACGTGTAACAGGGGACGCAGCATGGAAATGTCTGTGTTTGTGTTTGCATGTGTTTAAATACAGAAGATTAGGAAGGTGAAGCGGCTCAACACAAATGGGACACTTGAATACATTTGAAGGAAAATGTTGGTTTTCCTTCCTAGCATACATTTCTTATGAATAAAGGTGAGGTGGTTCTAGGACTCGATATCTCTTCAAGCTTTTTCTTTTTTTTTTTTACCAAACTAAACATTTAAAAAAAGCCTCAAACCGTTGAGCTCCATGCCAGCTTTGTTTCTATAACAGAAGCTCTTTCTTGTCTGTGTTTCGCTGACGCACACACACACACACGTGAAATCAGCCACAAATAGAAATCACTCACTGGTAAAAACGGGAGTATCTGGCTTCAGAGTGTTTCCACAGTATAGGTCATACTTCCCATCCCATCCCTCCCATTTCCTGAGTCATGAAAGCATTTATTTGTAACTCAAATGCTGGGAGCAGTTTGTCATTTGAATGTTGGGTGGAGACCAGAGCTGAGGTTTTTTTACCTCATCATCAAAGCTTGTTTTTGTTTGGTTGCAGTGTGAACTGTTGGCAACTGGTTTGCTTTCAACACTGCCATTCACCACAGTCATCATGGTGGATCGGCATTGTCTCAATGATGGTGTAAGCGTACAGGCGAGGGATCCGTCCTGACCATTTCTCCTCAACTAGACTGTTTTTTCTGCCACGGATCACATTTTCTTGCCTATTAAATATGTGAACACATCTGCATACAACACACATCAGGATTTACTGAATCTGAAAAGATTTTGATCTGTTACAGACTTGACACGTTGTGATAGTAAAAAAAAAAAAAATCACATACACATACAGAACCATTCTGTCCAACCACTGATCTTCCTCCAAGTAGAAATCGCTAGTGTTCAAACAAGATCTAACAACGTGATCTAATGCTGCATTCCAAGCAACTCAGAACTCTGGATGTGGTGACCTCCTACTTGGAAAATGTACTTGGAACGCCGACTGAAGTCGGAGCTCCTACTCGATAAAGTCGGAGAATTTTCAACTAAGAAATGCCGAGTTCCGCGTTGCCTTGAACGCTGTATTCCGTGTTTCTCAGTCAGCTCGCTTCCTGATTGGCTACATTCCATTCCACGTTACAAATCACGCGGTCATGAGTCGGGAGTTGTCAGCTTTCCTCACACACACACACACACACACACACACACACACGCACAAAAGGAGTTTTGGTCATCAATATTGAACAAGTTCATTATTTACGATTGTGACCGACCCGTTTCGGAGCCAGATATCGGGACATATTCATTCTTAATTCTTAATCTTATTAAATAAAATAATCTGGGGTTTGCTGTTCTTGGTCGGGAAGGAGGAAAATCGGGACAAAAACAGCCTGATTATTATCGTTGTGTGTGCATGCCGCTTTAAGGCAGCAGCTCTCGTTCAAATCCATGAGACGAGAAGTCTGGAAGTTCTCAGTTGCTGCTGCTACAGTGTTTGCTGTCCTGAGAAGTCTGTCCTCCATCGTCCTCATTAACCTACTTCGCTGCTAGCCTGTGTTTAGAATCAGATCAGACCTGTGGCTGTGCAGATGATACATTGTTACTTTTTTCTGTGACTTCATCTCAGCTTTCCCAGTCCTCCTGACGCTCTCTGATCCACATAAATTTGTCTAAAGATAGTTGTCACCGCCTCTTCCTCCTCCCACCACTTCATCTTCCTCTGTGCTGATGGATTTGTGTTCCCAGAATTCTTTTCTGCATTTTTCCTTTCGCCGTTCGTCTCCATCCTCTTCTCTGCAATTGGTGAGAAACTCATCAGGAGAAGATCTCTGACCTTTCATCTTTCACCCCGGGGGCCTCCCAGCAGCCACAGGAGACAGATAAATGCTGCAGACCCAGATCTGCACACATGGCTTCCCCCTGTCCCCGTGTCTCATCCGGGTCACGCTCCATCAGCTTAAAAGCAGCACGGGGGCCTCAGGTGGTGATTCACTTAAACCTGCTGCAGCATCTGCACGTCAGGCTGCAAATCTATTCCACAGACAGGAGGAGGTGCGTTAACGTACGTTTGTTTCTATTCCTCCTGCTTACCTCCAAACGTGTGGCAGTTATGAAGCCCCACGGGCCGACTGCTGAGTAAACACTGCAATTAGGATCCTCTCACTCTGTGTGTTTACACACGGAAGCAGACACTGCTGGCTCACTCCTGCTGTCTGCGCTCAGCCAGCCGTGATGTCATGCTCACGTAGTTTACGATGTGTGTGTGTGTGATGAAATCTATTCCAGTCTCATGTTTTCTTTCTTTCTTTCTTCTTTTTTTTTTTTAACTACCACCTTGCTTTCATCCTATTAAGAACCAGGGACGGACAGCTGCAGCTTCCTGTGAGGGGGGAATTAGGAATCCTGCACATCCTGGCTATTTCCTGTTGGAACTCCTACGCATGCGCAAACTGTTTGGGCTTGTTATTGTTTACATAGTCTGCGTTTGGCTGCTTTTTCTCATCCTGTTTGATTTTCGTAGCTGGAAGCGATCCATCAACACAAACATTAACCGCAGCTTTTAACCGCATTTTGTCTTTGTTTTGACCCCTTGTGTGCGTTAATGAGTGTGTACATCCTGTTCTGAGGGCGACAGGTGCCCGTTTGTGACTGCAGCTGCCATAATTCTGTTTGATGCCTCCTTTCCCCGTCTCTCACCTGCTGTTTGAACATGAACTCGTTCATAATAGGTTATGGTTTCAGTTATTCCGATAACTTTCTTCAGGAAATTTGCTTTGATCTTCTGACATGTTTCGACTGCCAACTGTCAGTCTTCCTCAAAGGCAGCTGCTGATCGCTTTGATGTGTCTTTTTATGTTATTTCTGGGCATGGCCAACTTGAGAGTTCTGTCAGGCTGACCACGCCCCCTGTCGCCCGATGGTCTCTGGAGAAAAGAGTACCAAGTAGGGATGTAACGATTCACTCAACTCCCGATACGATTTCGATTCACGATACTGGGTTCACGATACGATTCTCTCATGAATTATTTTACAAAATGAGACTGTAGACAAATGATGACTAAAAAATATTCCTTTATTTTTTGGGGGGGGAAAACTAGAAAATACTGGATTATTTTTCTTTTATTTTTCATTGTCAAAAGAATCCCTTGATAAACTATTCAAAACAATGCAATTTAACTAAAAATAATTCTTGAATGAAATAAATAAAGGAATAATACAAATGAAGAAGAAGCCTAATAATTTAAATTCTGGTTCTATAGTAAACAATGCAAAATTGCATAACAGTTTTTTTTCTTTTTAAAAGTGCAACTGAAAATGTATTTTGTGCCTTGTGTACTGTATTTACATCAGATATTTGTTTGGACCAGCAGAGGGCGCTGGTAACTCAGCGGTCGGTTGGCATGCAGATATTCTTGCAATGAAGAAGAGATGCTACGCGCCAGCAGACAGAGCTAATAGAAAAATGTGACTTTTACAGATATTCACGTAATATTAGATATGCTTTCGGTGCTAAAGGGGTAAGGAATCATTTATGAACATGTTTAAGAGTAGAAGGTGGCCAGAAAGAAAGTAGCAGATTCTGCCCACCACCTACGCTTCTGGACAAGAGAAAGATAAATATATATAGCGCCCTCTGCTGTTTAAAAAAAGTGCTGCGATTCAATTTTTGGAGTATAGATGTGAACCGTGATACCTATGAATCGATTTTTAACTGCCTTACAATTAATCGTTACATCCCTAGTACCAAGTGTGGGAGAGTAAAAATGGTCCCTCAGGAGATCAAAGTATATTTTCTGGAAAAAAGTTGTCCGAATAAATTAAACCGAAACATATTATTATTTCAAAAATGAAGACAAAAGGAACTTGGTGGAATTATGAACTCGTTCACTCCTAGTCACACTCGAACAGATTAAAGGAACAAGGGTCCTTACTGGGGTTAATCCTGGTTTGGTGCCAATGAATAGCATGGCTAACATGAGGGAGCGACACCCTGCATACATCAGTGGGATTACTTTCAGGATATTCATCCAACCACGTGCTTTTATAGACTGTAACAGTAGGCAGGGATATCATTTCTCACTTTTAGGAACTTTAAAAATATCTGTGAAAATGTCTGAACTCTCAACAACTGAAAATGAAAGGAAATTTAAACTTAAGATGTTAAAGACTACATTAGAGAGTAGTGAAGAGGATTTTACTGTAATATTTACAGGTAGACTAGACTTTTAGTTTAAAATAAAAAAGTTCATTTAAAGCAGATGTTTTCAGCGAAAATTATCACGACTCGATAAACAAAAAAAATAACAAGAGATAATTGAACGAAAGTAACTACCAATTTATCACCACGACCACCTGTTGTTTCCCCTTCAAAATAAAGGCACGACATTATCTCCTTAACTTCATTTCTACCGTTCAAGTGTTAAATTTAACAATATTTTTTCATTTCATTTTAGTTGTTGTCCCTCAGCAAAGACTGGATTTAATCAGTCACATTTTAGTCTTTTAGTTTAGTTTTAGTTAAATTTAATGTAATTTTAGTCTTAGTAAGTGATTTGACAGTGTTGTCATACTTCAATAGATTTTGCTAAATAATATCAGTTAGAAAAAGTGCCATATGTAAAACATGTTCTTTACAAATTATTTTTTACTTTCTCTATATTTGAACAAATGACTTATTACAACCTGTACAAATAATGCTTAAATCCCAAGAGTTTGAATTTGATTGACTATAATTAATTGGCTAAAAAGGAAAACAGTCAAGATGATCATTTCTGTCGAACAGAGATTTTGTTGTAATTAGTCAATGAAAAGTTTTTGGTTAAAACTGAGTCCATCAGTGTTATATTACATGTGTGTCCACTAGAGGGAGCTTTGTCCTCACCTTTGACTGCCTGCTTTTATCTCAGTGGGTAAATCTGAGCATTCGTCCCTTATTCATTTGTCCAATGGGGTCTGTGTTGATGTTTATTAACTGTGATTTATTAAACTCATTTGAGGAAAACGACCCCACACTTCCTCTTTATCTGACTCGGGGTGTGTCACTGACAAACGGCAAAGGAGACACAACACCACCCAGTCATCACGGAGCATGGGGTGCCCACTAGGGGTTGTCATGGTAACAGGCAGTCAGGTTGGCATGAGATGATTTTCTCTTTTTGCTATGTGGGTGTGACTGGATACAATGTTTGAATTAGACTATTCCTAATCCCTATTCCTGGCTGTGTGTGTGTGTGTGTGCGTGTGCGTACAGATGGAGCAGGTATCAGACGACGAGCTGGACCATGGAGCTGAGGAAGACAGCGACAAGGAGGACCAGGACCTGGACAAGATGTTTGGAGCCTGGCTGGGAGAGCTGGACAAGCTCACTCAGGTTGGGCCGGTCGGTCTCTACACACACACACACACACACACACAGACACACACACACATGCGCGCGCACACACTCACAGGTTTAGGAGTGGAGAAGGAAAGAAGAGGCTGTATCCATGGCAACCTCCATACTGCTAATCCCGTCTCCCTGTACTGTATCCTAGCAACTCCCTTCCCTTCTCCCACATAGTTGTTCTGCAGGCATGATGGTTACAATTGTGTTCTTTGACTTTAATGTTAAGGTGTGTGTCTGTGTCAGCTTTGGGGTTTATTATAATCGTAATCTGATGTTATAATAATAATTGAGATTAGATAATTGACTTTGAGTGTAATTGGCATGGCAATTCTATAAAAACGGTTAATTACAATTTAACTAAATGCAAACCTGGGGAACCATGTTACAGTTCTATGGCATACACACATAGATAGTTAGCAGTTATTCAAATATGTTTCATACTGAGTTTTCCCACTACCTGTCAATTAAAAAAAATAAATAAATAAAATTTAGGGCTGTACTGACAGAAAAAAGACTCAGACACCCACACCAAATATTTTAAGACCAATATTTTCATGGATAATGAAGCCTAACAAAGAGATGAGAAACAAAATACATTATAGAACGTTTTTTAGTGTATTTTACAGCTGATTTAAAGACATGGGTCAAAATCTACCCATTATTACCATCATTTTAATTTTAATCGTAATTAGAAAAAATGCCGGTCACCGTATTCGTAATTGAGTTGTAATTGAACATGGATAATAAAGACGTGATTGTAATTGAAAAATGTTCTGGTTCCTCGTGTGTTCTGCAGAGTCTGGATGATGGTCGGCCACAAAAAGCTCTGCAGAAGCCGCCTCTTAGGCAAGAGACCAACATGGCCAACTTCTCTTACCGCTTCTCCATGTATAACATAAACGGTGAGACATCCTTGTGCGTAGCGCAGGGAACAACTGCTGCATCATTCTTCTGTGTGTGTGTCCCTCCTCCATGTATTCAGAGGCACTGAACCAGGGAGAAACAGTGGACCTGGACGCACTCATGGCTGACCTTTGCTCCATCGAGCAGGAGCTCAACACCATCTCCAGACCAAACTCAGCATCTCGTGGGCAGAACAAAAGTCAGCAAAGGGCCACCGGGGGGCGCAGTGCCAGCACCAAGCACACAGGCACGAGTGGGGGAGGAAGCAGCGGAGGTAGTGGAATTATGGCTGATCATGTTGGTGATAAAATGACAAAGAGGAGAGTTTGCAACGCCTAAAATTAAAGGAAAATAAATGTCAATGATCTATTGATTAATGAATGTAAACAGTTGCTGCAGCTTTAAACGGTTTCATAAACAGAGCAAACCTCCACCAAGAGATAAATATCTTATAGCAGACATGGGCAACTAGCGGCCCTTGGCCTAATTTTGTGCAGCTCCCAAAGTAAAAGCACAAAATATCTAAAAAATAAAATACACAAAACTACAGAAAAATATGCAAATTCACAAATAATTATAAAAATCACTCAAAAAAATCCAAGATGCTTACAAAACTACAAAAAAATAAAAATAAATAAATAATGCAAAACAACAACAAAAACACACTAAATGAGAACAGACGTACAAAAAACAACAATAAATGATGCTAATAAATGCCAACAATGGCAATAAAAACACAAAAAACAAGAGTGCAAACCTCTGCCAAGCTCCAAATCTGTTATTTTCTTGATATTTCCAGTTATCTGGATCAATGATCCTGATCGTTCACACTTTAAAGATTCATCAAAATTAACATCTTTACTCATTGATGTTGGGTTGGTTTCTCAATTACTCCATCGAATTTCATCGGGATTGCACTTTTCATCGCTATTTTTTGAAGATCCATACATTTGGACCTATTGTTTAATTATTAATGGGAATTTCTTCCAAGCCTTTAAACTCGTTTGTTCTGCTCTCATCTGCAGATTTCCAACTTTTATCATTCATTGGAATAAATATGGTAGGGTTTGTTGATTCTAAACTGGGATGTAACACCTCACAGGAAGTACCAATAGCAGCACCCGGGCCTCGCCAGCCAACACAGTCCGAGGCGGCAGCGTCAACTCTCGTCCTGCGGCTTCCAACATCTCCCTGGACGACATCACGTCTCAGCTGGAGAAGGCCTCGCTCAGCATGGACGAAGCGGCGCTCCAAACCTCCTCCTCCTCCTCTTCCTCATCCTCATTTTCCTCCACCACGCTCAGGAGGCCCTCCTCGGGATCCTCGGGTAGTGGCGGGCAGCACCGGAGGGCGGGTTCGGTCGGAGGGGTGAGCGAGCAGGAAGTGGTGTCTCCGCGGTCCAGCGTGAATTCAGCGTGTGCTTCGGCCTCCAGCATGGACTCTCTGGACGCCGATAAAGTTCTGACAGGAGGCGAGGTGGACGCACAGAGCAGCACAACAGCCCACAACCAGACCAACACAGAGGTATGTGCTAACCCTCAGTGTGTGTGTGTGTGTGTGTGTGTGTGTGTGTGTGTGTGTGGTCACCCTGGAGGTCAACTCAGCATCTAATGCTTAAAGGAATCCTCCAGTTTTTTACAAGTTTGGCATAAAATCTTTGAAATGTCCTCATTAGATGATTTAAGCCTAACACAATATTATGCATCATATTCATTTCATTGCCTTTTAAAAATGGGACTACTTTGCAGTTTAAGAGTCTGTGTTCCGTCATCTTGAAATCACATGATTAATGATGTCACATGGCCCCACTGCCTGTAAACAACCCATTGTTTTTATTGGAGTGAAACATTCAGCCTGATTTTTAGATCATTTATCTGCAATTTTAGTCAAAATGACAATTTGTGCTGCTTTTGGTTGCTCTAAAACGGGGGTTCTCAACTGGTCTCACCTTGGGACCCACATTTTGCCATGGTCAGTAAATCGTACATTTTTTTTTAAAATTTAACCAACCACATTAAGTTTTTCAAAAATAGCTGTTGAAAACACACACGTATAATCTTTTATAAAACATAAATCTATGTAAAAAACCAGGAAAAGTTGAAGTTGTCGATGTAAAATGTTTACCAAAACAGGATAAATAAATCTATGACCGCAGGGGTTGACCGTTCCAACTCTGCGGTTTCGTAGTAGACAATGAAGCGGATATGAAGAGCTCTCCTCAGGGGCCTTTACTCTTTCTTAAACAGTGCGCTGACACGCTCTGGTGGCTGAAGTTAACGAGTAAATCACAGACTGTTGAGGACTTCTATTCTCAGGGTTTGTGTGTCTTCAACAGGCTAACTTCAGCCACCAGAGGGTCAGCCATGTACTGTTTAAGGGAGAATAAAGGTCCCTTAGGAGAGCTCTTCTTCATCTTTGGCATCTTTAACTTTTCCTGATTTTTTATTTTGTATTTTTTAAATCAACCAACAGCAGCACAAATTGTCATGTTGACCAAAAATGCTTATAAATGATCTAAAAATCAGCCTGAATGCTTCACTCCAATAGAAAACAATGTGATGTTTACAGGCAGTGACATCATCAATCCTGTGATTTCAAGATGGCGGAACACAGACTCTTAAACTGTAAAGTAGTCCCATTTTTAAAAGGCAATGAAATGAATATGATGCATAATAATGTGTTTTGTTAGGCTTCAATCTTCTAATGAGGACATTTCAAAGATTTTAGGCCAAACTTGTGAAAACAGTGGAGGATCCCTTTAAGACTTCCTAAAACCCTGCACTTGACCAGGCTGAACTGACCTCAATCCAGCTTCTGCACGAACGCATGCACAGTGTGATGTGAGCCTGAAGACACAACGCAGCCCATACATTGTACATTGTGCGTTGGACGGTGTCGTCGTAGCTTCACACGTGACTCGTATTAACAGCTTCCACTTCTCAAAGCTCTTAACCAGTATGTTTGGATGTCCTGCATGTTGTTGTGCTGCCACTGCATGTGTTCACGTTGTGTTTGCACCTTTTTTTTTGTGCCCTCTATGCACACACACACACACACATCCCAGCATGCCACCATGCGACGTGCCAACGGTAGGCCGACTCGGCGGCAGCTTGACTTCACCTCACGAGAGGGCGAAGTGGATCGAGCCACCGTAAGTGCGTGCGTGTGCGTGTGTGTGTGTGTGTGTGAGATTTGCAGTCAAAAGCACACATTGGCAACTTTTATCACAGTGGGGGCCACACAGACCTGATGGGCAGATTTGAAGGCCACAATTTGTTTATTTTAGTTTTTGTTTTTTCAGTTTTATTGTCATGTTGGGTGTTTTTTAGTCATTGTTTTGTATTTTACTTGTAATTTTGTCATTGTTTTTTTTATGTTTTTAGAGTATTTTTTGTGTATTTTTGTCTGTATTATTTCACTGCCGTTATGTGTGTCTTTGTTGTATTTTTGTGTATCTTTTTTGTATTTTTGTGTTTTAAGAGTCATTTTTGTTGTCGTTTTGTGTGTTTTCAGTCATTTTGTGTTTTTTTGTCAATTTCTGTATTTTTGCTGCTGTTAATGTATAATTTTCAGTTTATTTTGTCGTTTAGTAAATTTTTCTAATCCTTTTTATATTTGTTGTCATTTTTTTCATCGTTCTCTGTAGTCATGTTGTTGTTTTGTGTTTTTAGAGTAATTTTTTCATTCTTTTGAAGCAATTTCTTTCTAATTTTGATTGTTTTTTGTATATTTTTCCCTTTATGTATTTCTGATGTCGTTTTTAGTATTTTTGGGCTAATTTTGTATATTTTTGTTTTACTTTTGTTTATTTTTCTGTAATTTTGTATGTGTTGCTGAGTCATTCTGTGTATTTTATTTCTGCTGTTGTTTTGTGTGTCTGTATCACATAAAATTAGACCATGCCAATGTTTGGCTTACACCATATTTCGTGTTCATGGTTGACTTTTTTTTAACATATTAACTACTAATTCAGTCAATGCACTAATGAATGGGTGAGAGTAGGTGTGAGTAACGAGGTTTTAACGTCTTTTAATTTGTTTTTCCGCATCATCGTCCTGCAATTTGTGGCTCATTCCTCCACCTGCTTCCTCCAATCTGCCAAAAACAATCAACACACTTTTGATTATTAAAAACTCTTTCCCTGAATCATCCAGCACTAACCTCACTCTTTCTAACTATTATTCTGCTTTTCTCCCTCCTCCCCTCACCCAAGCACTCGTATCTGGACAGAGAAACCTCGCTCATTCTGAAAAGCATTGCCGGAAAGCCTTCTCACCTCCTGACCAAGGTGACGCCACCATACACTCGCTTTCCTCTGTGTTTTCTCTCACGCGTGCATCTCTCCTGCACTGCATGTCCTTTGTTTTCAAGGAAAATCCCTGTTGCTTTGGCAAGAATAAGATAGTGTTGTTTAAAAAAAAGAAAATAACATTAATAATTGCCAACCAACATGGATTTTATCTTGTCAGATGGACTAATCGTTCTCACTGGACCGTTTAGGATTTAGTGTTAACTTCTACTATAAGGTCATGACCTGAACCCTTAAAGCCATCGTTTTTCAAATAAATTTTAACTAATGAAATTATTATACACTATAAAAACATGGAACAAGAGTTTTTTTGAACATCTCTTTTTTTATTATGCGTGGCCTAACGATTAAGGCTAAATAAAGGTAAAAATGTCAAAATAAAAATGCATGTATTGTGGGGGTCTCTGTCGTTCCAGGTCTCCACTCGATTGGTGGAGATCCATGATGTGGTGCTCCCATATTAAATGATTTTTTTCTATATGTTCAGCCATAAAAAGTAAAACTCTGACACATTTAATCCTGTTAAAACACATTGTTGACATTGTGTGTATTTTTGATACAAAGCAAGAAATCACAAGCATATAAATGTGTAGAAAAAAATCTAATTGTGATGGTGTTACACATAATATGTCAATATGAGAAAGTGGGAAAAATATCCAGTTAATTTCCTCAGAAACTTAAACTCAGGAGTTTTGGGAGAATTAAAAAATAAAAAACTTACAATGGGAATTATTTATTGGAATTAACTGGAAACTCCACCCCCTGCAACCTCAGTGACGACTCACCAGTACAAATGGGCTCCATAACATGAAGGAAACAGATGCAGTTGCTCATATATTGCTCTCATCTTTTTTTTGGAATAATTCATCTTTGACTTATTCAACTGGAAAAATGAAACTGTGGATTTCAACTTCCCGCTGCACTTATTAGTAATAACATTGGAAACTTAATTACCAATTTTTAGAAGATGTGTTTATATTTAAAGAAAACTAATATTTTACACAATCTACATCCGTGATGTGAATGTGATACACTTGGGTTAAGGATGTAAATAAAACAGTCAACAGTTTATTCAACAAACATCTTTAAAAGTGATAAATGCTGCCAGTTTATTGGAAATGACGCCTATCTATGGCTAAATTATTTTTGTAGTTTTACATCCTCATGTCTTCATAGCATCACAAATGTTCTGTTCTTTGGTGCTGAAATAAAACATTACTTGCCGTAAGGGAGCGTCATGAATCATGCACTGGTTTCAGATGTCGGCGCATATACGAAGCTAATGCTTAGTTTCTTTTGCTCTGGTTGAATTTAATTTATTCCACCATGACTTGGCTCACTTGGCTCAGGCTTCAGAATAAGACGTGAGGGCGTGATGTTGGGGAACAAGCACACAGATCTGAATGGCCTCAGAGGGATTTGCTTCTGTTGAGGATTTAAGAGTAAAGATCAACGAAAGGCAGGGATGTACTGGGACAATAATTCAGCCCTGGCATTTTGTGTCCAGACCAGTCCACTACATTATCAGTGTCACCACGTAGAACACATTATTGTTGCTCAACATGTGGCTCTTTGTCTTAATTTTAATTATTATTCTCCCAGAAATTCTTAAAAGGGGGAAACTTTTTAACCCTTTTTATCTATTTACATTTTGCAACTTTCTTTGTCCCATTTTTGCCCCTTTTCAGAAAGTTCCGACCCTTTTTTCAGACTTTAACTACTCTTTGCCACTAAATATCCCATTTTTGCACTTTCATCCAAATTTTGTCCTTTCTTTAATTTTTTTGGGCCACTTATATCATCCAAATAAGCTAACTTTTGCCCAATAAATACCACTTGATTAATTTTTTCCCTCTTTGTTCCACATGTTTGCCCTTATTCCACTATTGTTTACCACATTTTGCTCCTTTTTACTATTGTTTGCCATTTAAGCTACCCTTTGCCATTACATACCACCCGTTTCCACTTTATTTGTCCATTTTTTTTGGCCACTCTTGACTGCTTTTGGCCCATTTTAGTCACTCTACACTCTTTTCTTGCCACATTTTTGCCACTTTTGGACCATTTTTGCCCACCTGTTACCATGTGGCCAAGGTGAATTCACAGTGGGACTGAGATTTACTCTGAACTGTAATCCCGTGACCTACTCTCCAGAGTTTTTTTTTCCTTTCCTTTACTCGAGTGACTAAACACCCGGCGCCATGTCGGCAAACAGCGTCTGTGGACGTGCACTCAGGCTGGTCATGTGGAAAACAAAGTTTGGGTCATAAATGTTCTTTTTTGCCCCCGTATTCCTTCCCTTACACACATCACTTGAAATATTCAGCACCTCAGCGGAGTCTCCCTCTGTCGTTGTCACTGTAGTTTAGCTTCAGGGAACCAAGTTGGTCACGGTCGCTCTTCTCCTCCTGATTGGCTAATGGTTGAAAAGCCTTGCCGATGCTCTTTACTACAGTTTTTTTAGTAGTGGGGGGGGATTATGCCCCATCGATTGGGCACGCACCCAAACCTCTGCATGTTTGTGAAAGAGTGAGGGAGTGATGGAGAGGGGGGGTGACAGAAGCCAAGGGGGAGGGGCATAGTGCTCCGTGCTGTGTGTCTCGTGCTTATAGTTGAGTTGTTCTCCTCTCAGACCATGTGTGTGTGTGTGTGCGTGTGTGTGTGTGTGTGTGTGTGTGTCACGGCGCTGCTGACCCTCAGTCGAGGCTGGATTTTATCTCTGGAGTAACTATTTTTTCTTCTCATCTGGATCATTATTTCAACCTCCCTCTGGTGGGGATATCTTTGAGTGAAGTCTTTCCTAGCTGATCCTCAGCCTCTCGCCCTCTGGGGATCCTCGACTATTGTTAACCTTCCGCTGTGTAGCGAGATCAAAGGAAGCCACCGTGTGACGCCACTATGAAACCATAACCCCACGTTTATCAGAAGTGCTGCGATTGGCTGTGTTAATTAGATTTTCCAACCTGTAGAATGGAGGTGATGGCGTCATGTTGGAGGGCACAGGTGAGACAGACGAAAGCATCCATTTTTTTTTTTTTTTTTTAACAGCCGGTGACATTTTAATAGAGTCAAATGTTTCTGCTGGATAAGGTGTTTTTTTTATTCTTTGTGTGTCAACTGTCTGCACTGTGTGTCCATCCAGGAGGAGCAGGCTGCCAAGCTAAAGGCGGAGAAGATCCGAGTCGCTTTGGAGAAAATCAAAGAAGCGCAGGTCAAAAAGGTATTTCCTCGTTTATGAACACACTCGGCGTTAGAAGGAACTCGCGCAACGATCGCCGTCTTCTCACATTCGTCTCATTTCTTTATGAACTTCATTCACAGCCGAGCAGCAGAGTGAGAGAAAATAGGTCATTGCGGCGTTTGATGTTGCGTGTATCTGCTGGGGAGGGTGCGAGGAATCCGGCGAGCCGTTTAAAGACAATGCAAAAGGCAGACGAGCAACACAAGGCGTGTTATTTAACCGTCACGTCGCTGATGGTTCTTTGGCCAACAGTGGTGCCTTGCTCACGTCCAATGGGAAGTCATTGTGGGAGCGTTTTATTGCCAGTGAAAGAGAGCAGAATGGCATCTTTTGACTGGCAGAATGAATGGTTGAATCCCGACTGTGTTGGAATAACAGATTCAGTGTGCGGAGTAGATCCAAACCGGCACAATAAAGGCTGCTGGTACGACTGGTGCGTTAAGAAAATACAAGCCTCAGCTTCAGCTTTTTAATAACAGTTTACATTCATTTAGACTTGTGTTGGTTATGTAGGGCAGACTCTCCATGTCTGATGGATCCACATTTATAATTTGTGTAGATTTCTTTTCAATCATCTGGACTCTGTTTTGATTGGATGTCGGGTTCACAGTGGGAGGGCACAGGCAGGAGGTCATATATTGAGGACATTTGGCTTCACACGCTGGACTTCCACGAATACTTTGAGGGATCAACTCTGCGTTGGCTTTGGATAAGCCCAAACTTTGAGCTGATTGCTGCAGTATTAGTGTTTGCTATTAGGGACTTAATTCTAGCTTGTAGGAGTCGGTTTTACAGCAAAGCACAGCATAAATGTCTGTTTCAATATTGAAATAATAGTATAGGCAGACGCCTCCCAAGAAGACTTGCAGTTGACAGTCGAAGCATTTCCTGAAAAACACATTGTTCAAAAAGAAGACTGACTTTTTGCTGCTGTTGCTTTAGATTATGTGTCAAACTCAAGTCCAGGGGGCCAGATTGGGCCATTTAGATCCGTAGTTCTCAAAGTTTTTTGGCTGACATACCTCCTTTGTTTAATTTTGTGTGGCCCCCAAAACCAATCCCACAAAATTGTATTTCAAGAAGTTGGAAGGAATATAAAGCCCAACATAATACACAAAATAACGCCCAAAAAACGCAAATTGACAGCAAAATGCACTAACAAGAAAACACACACACAATTCCAAAGGTACACAAAATGACACAACAACCACTTAAACAAGCAACATGACTGTGAAAGCACAAGAAACAACAACACATTACAGAATAGCTTCATAGTCACACTAGTAATTGTCAACAAAATTACACAAAAATGATAGGAAAATATAGAAAACAACAAAAATGCAGAAAGCGACCCCCAAAAACGCTCAAATCGACAGCATAAATGCAAAAAATTACTTGCAACAAGAACACACACAAAAAAACATGCTCAAAATGACTCCAAAAAACACACAAAATCATGACAAACTGACTAAAGAACAAAACCACAAAAACAAAAAACAGACAATGTTGATAATGTGGCCCTCGGATCAGATACAAGCACTTTTTTGTGGCCCATCCCTGTTTTAAAGAATCTCATTTTGTATATACTGTAAGTGGAATGAATCATTATTTATAGCCTCCTGAATAGATTTATTTCAATAGTTTTTTATTATTATTTCTGATAATCTCCTGCCTGATGTGGGACCAAGACTGATTTTTAACTAAAAATTAAATATTAATACATTTCTCTCAAGTACCTCCTATAGTGCCATCGCATTATTTGTCTCCATTAATTGCATTGTTGATATCTCAGCCCCTAAAATTAATAATTTCAATTAAACTCCACGTTTTTTGGAATGACTTTATTTTCTCTACTGTCTACGCGTATAGCGTCATGCTTTCTTAGAGAGAAGTGGTCATGTGACCAGGTACGGTATGTAGTTGCGGGCACAGTGTTTCCATTTTGCTTTTCTTTTGTGACACATTTCAATATCGAAACGTCTGAAAAGACTTCCTCATGAAAGTATAAAAACTTTTCAGCCATATTTGAGAGTTTTTTCAAAATTCAGGTGTTTCCATTACCAGTTTCGTTGATTTTGTTCATTTCCAAGAGTAATGAAAACACCTGAGCTACTGATGTTAACCAATATAGAAGTGTAAACTCAAATGATAAATCCTCTTTGTTGTTGTCTGTCCCTCAGCTGGTGATCAGGGTCCACATGTCAGACGAAAGCTCCAAGACCATGATGGTGGACGAGCGTCAGACGGTCAGGCAGGTGTTGGACAGCCTGCTGGATAAGTCCCACTGTGGCTACAGCCCCGACTGGTCGCTAGTGGAAACCATCACTGAGCTACAGATGGGTGAGCGTCTGGTGTATCTGCAACACACAGGACGGGACGGGTGTACGGGTTGGAATGTGACGCCTACTTGTCTCCTCCCTTTTTGCTCAGAGCGCATCTTTGAAGACCACGAGAACCTGGTGGAGAATCTCCTAAACTGGACGCGGGACAGCCACAACAAGCTCATGTTCATCGAGCGCATCGAGAAATACGCCCTGTTCAAGAACCCTCAGGTGAGCGCGCGCGCCGTCGTCATAACAACGGCGGAGCTGCTCCTGCATTCTGTGTGTAGAAGCTGCCTGTAGCTGCTACATTGTTTATGTATGCTGAGCGTCCCACAGAGCAGTGTGTGATGGAGACGTGGAAGTGGGTCAAAGCTTGTAAAAGTAAATTATTCATAAAACATCCACAAGGTCACCTAACCACGCCCCCCCCCCCCATCCTTCTCCTCTCCTCCATCACTTCCAGAACTATCTGTTGGGGCGGAAGGAGACGTCGGAGATGGCTGACAGAAACAAAGAAGCTTTATTAGAGGTAAAAGCAACATGTTACACCCCTCTGAAGTCATGTGTAATAAAAATGTCATGTTTTTTTGTCTTTAGGAGTGTTTCTGTGGGGGCTCAGTGTCCGTGCCAGAGATCGAGGGCATCCTGTGGCTCAAAGAGGATGGAAAGAAGTCGTGGAAGAAACGCTACTTTCTACTCAGGGCCTCGGGGATCTACTACGTCCCCAAAGGCAAAGCCAAGGTCAGCAGACACTAGTGGTCAATTATAATTGTAATTGCATAATTGATAATTAATTACTATTATGGAGTAATAATGATTGTAACTGTAATTGAGTTCAGATAATTGACTTTGTGATCGTAAAAGCTACATTTTAATTAAACGCAAAACTGGGGAGCAATCATAGAGTTCTCTGGCGTACACATACTGTATGTAGTTAATCAATAAAAAGTTTCATATTAAGTTTCCCACTAACTGTCAGTTCTTTTGAGTATCATATTTTTTAAAAAAATGAATCGATGGGTGTACTGACTGAAAAAAGGCTTAGAGGCCCACACCAAAAATGTTAATACCAATAATTTCAAAGAAGTCTAACAAGGTAACCAAGGAGATCAAAGTGGATTTCCTAAGTAGCAGTTGTCTGAATAATAGAAACCTTAACACACTAGTTAATTTAGGCTCGGTATATGTGATCATTTGTAATGGAACTTTAGTAATTGAGGACGTAATTGCAATTGACTTTCAGGCAGGAAATTAAAATTGTAGTTGGAAAATATACTGGTCACCGTAATCATAATTGAACATGGATAATTAAAGACGTAAAGGTAAGTGAAAAATGTAATTGACCCACTGTGAAGCTGAGATACTGAGAGAGTCAAATCCTTCTCAGCATCATTATTTACAGCAGATACAAAGCATTCACAATTTATGCTCTTCACATGTGTTTTTTCCCCTTCAAAGGCATCCAGAGATCTGGTGTGCTTCCTGCAGCTGGATCACGTGAACGTCTATTATGGCCAAGACTACCGCAGCAAATACAAAGCTCCCACCGATTACTGCCTGGCCCTGAAGGTGAAGCTCCGACACTAATCTGTGATAGACAGGGGAACAAATACAAGGAAGTATGGCTCGAGAACTCAGTATGAAATGTTTTTACAGCATCCACAAATCCAGAAGAAGTCTCAGTACATTAAGTATCTGTGCTGTGATGACGTCAGGACCCTGCACCAGTGGGTGAACGGGATTCGTATCGCCAAGGTCGGTTCGAACCGGAGTTAAAAGTACACGAGGTGTCAAATATGTTAACACAGTGTGTACTGATAGTTTTTGGGGTTTTTTGGCCTGTTCTCACGCAGTACGGGAAGCAACTTTACACAAACTACCAGGAAGCCATGAAAAGGACGGAGGCGGCGTACGATTGGTCGTCTCTGTCCACCTCCAGCATCCGCTCCGGCTCCAGCTCCGCTAGCATACCTGGTTGGTGCCAAGGCTTTGTAGTGTTGCTTTGATCAAGCCTTTATATTTATTTTGTTGTTTGTGCCTTTTCTTCAGAGTCCCAGTCTAACCACTCGGGACATTCAGACAGCGGGGTGGACACAAGCTCCTCCCACGGGCGCTCCCAAAGTGTGGTCAGCTCCATTTTCTCTGAGGCCTGGAAAAGAGGCACGCAGATTGAGGAAAACACCAAGGTAGGTGTTAAAGCTGATGGAGACGAATCGAAACTTTATCAGATAAAGACAAAGTGTAGGCCTCATAGATCAGTAAATAATACATCTCATAGACATTTTGGAGTCCCGTAGACCAGTGGTTGTCAACCTTTTCAGCCCGTGACCTGCAAAATAAAGGTTCCAGAGACCGGGGACCCCCCACTGTACTTGCAGGTGGTTGAACGCAGACTTGAACAGTGAAGAACAGTCATGTGGAGACAGTGCTAACTATAAGGGGGAATAAAGGGCAGGGCTTTTGGGGGTCCATCCATAAAGTCAGCAAAATGATGGTCCATTGTTCTATGAATCTGTGATAACATTAATTTATTTATCTGAATAAAATCCATCAGAAATAAAATGGGTTAACAGTGACAAAAAAATGGTACAAAAGTTGGTGAAATGGAGTTTTAAAACCACAGAAATTGGTTACATTTGCAAAAATAAACATAAAATGTGGTGAAAAGGGGTTAAACAATTATGGGTCAACATATGCGACATGAAGTGGTAAAAGTAATGGAAAGGGTTTGTAAGTGCCGAAAATGTGTTAAAAGTGGGAAAAAATTTGCAGAAAAGGCGTTGAAATTTGATGAAGTGGCAGAAATGGCAGTGATGTAGCAAAAATACATTAAAAGGAGCAAAAATATGGGAAGAAAAGGTGATGAAAATAGGTTCAATATAGCAAGTTTGGTAAAGTTCTAGAAAAAAACCCAAAAATGGGCTTTCCTGAAGGCATCTGGCAACCCTCTCCCAGTGTCTCGCTACCCCAAGGTTGAGAACCCCTGCCATAGATGAATGCATGTTCTTCAAAAAAGAGAAACTGCCATTGTTTTGCTACAACCCTAAAATTGGAAAAACACCAGAAATGTGTTGGAAAGTCAATTTGGCGGAGTTTTTGGGAGCAACACAAGAAATCACATCCCACAATGCAATTTGTGAAAGTTTTTTGACAATTTCAATAAATGCAGATGAAAACAAACCTTTTCAGACTGAAAACTAGAATGTAACATCTGTGCTTTAAATGTCTGTTTATACTTCACTATTGCTCTAAATCCTTATAAATGTGTAAATAAAGTGAAACAATTCTGTTTTCTCTCAGCAGATGCGTAATGAAGCTTCCAGAGGGGCCACATTGCCCCACGCGTCCCACAGCCACCGCCATCACAGTCAGCACTCGGTGGACCACCCGGGTCTGACTCTGACCCCCTCCCCTCAGTCCCAGCCTCAGCAGCCTCCTCCTGTACAGCCACACCCCTCACCTCATTCTCCTCCACAAGTCCCCCAGCAGCATCAGCAGGTTCCACCCCCTTCACAGTCCCCCCAGAAGCACCCAGAGACCATCGCTGCCTACAACCACTCGCCGCCAATGCAACAGGCTCCACCCCCTCCACAGTTCCCCCAAATGAACCCACCAACGGTCGCCGCCTACAACCACACGCCGCCAATGCAGCAACAGCAGGCTCAGCCCCCTTCACAGTCCCCCCAGAGGCACCCAGGGACCGTCGCCGCCTCCAACCACATGCCGCCAGGGCAGCAGCAGCAGACTCCGCCTCATCCACAGTCCCCCCAGAGGCACCCAGCAATGGTCACCGCCTACAACCACGCGCCGCCAATACAGCAGCAGCAGGCTCTGCCCCCTCCACAGTCCCCCCAGAGGTACCCAGCCGCCTACAACCATGTGCCCCCAATGCAGGAGCAGCAGGAGGTGCCTGCACCGCCTTCCCCTCCTCCTCCGCCCCCACCTCCTCCTCCACCTCCTCCGCCACCGCCGCCACCGGTCCAGATGGTGTCGCACCACTCGCCAGCCCCCACCATGTACAAGTACAGCACCATCACGCGGCTGCAGAACCAGAACCAGGCAGCCAACCAGCACAAGATGTCCCAGCACGTCCATCATGTGGGTAAGCAGGTCCTGCCCCCAGCCCCGTCTCCCCCCAAACCCAACGTCAACCACATTGCTGCAAGGACTAATGTCCCACCTCCTCCGCCCCCGCCCCCACCACTGTCTATGCCCACCCCAGGCTCAGCGATGGCTGTGCTAAGGCTGGGGCCTCCCAGCCCGGCCGTCCCACCAGCCTTCCTCCCTCCGCCCCCAGCGCCTCCACCCGCTCCCATCAACAACGGCGTCCCATTTCCTCCGCCCCCGGCTCCTCCCCCTGCTCCAGCTTACAGTACGGAGCCACTTTTCCACATTGGGTTGAAGAAGGAGCTAAGGGAGCGTTTTCCCAGCCCACCACGAGACCTCCTGTCTCCAAACAGTGGCCTCGAGGACTCGCCGCCACCTGCCCCCACTCCCCAGCCACCCCCACCACCTCCTCCACCGCCGCCACCACCTCCCCCACCTCTCCAGCAGCTCCCAGCATCGGCCCAGTTCTTTCCTCCTCCCGCGCTGCCCAAAACCTTCACCCCAGGCTTCGTCCCTCACTCCGCCCCCAAGCCGATGTCGCCTGTCTCACCCTTCCCTCCGGCTCCGCCTCCTGCATCCATCGGAGGACCCTGCCCGCCTCCACCCCCACCGCCTCCTCCACCCGCACCTCTCAAGAAGCAGTTTAGCCTTCAAGCAAACCACAACTTTAACCCTCCTCCTCCGACTCTGCCAAAGCAGCACAGCCTCTCCAAAGCAGCACCGCTGTCCGCTGTAGCCCCGCCCACCATGTCTCTAGTCAAACAGCTGGCCAGTCAGTTCCCTGGAGCCTCACCCCAGCCGGCCAATCACACGGAGAGCCCCAAAGCGCCACTCTCCCCTCCTGCGGTGAAGACTAAACCTAAGTGGCACCCCGTGGGGGGGCACCAGCTGCAGTCCCCAGAGTTCCCCCCTCCACCTCCAGATAGCAGCAACGGCTTCCCCGCCCCTCCGCCCCCTCCTCCTCCGCCCCCGGCACCCATCACAGGCCCAACACCAGCACCTCCACCTCTGCCTCCTGGAAGTCTGGGCTCCCCCATGAGGAGGTCTCCCTCTGGTTCCTCTAATGGAGGAGGAAAAAGACCTCCTCCGACCCCCCAGAGGAACTCCAGCATCAAAATGGATAGCTCCACCTCCTACGAGGAATCCCGGAGAAACCTGCTCTCTAAGTTTGCTCCTCAGAGCAACGGCACTTCTTCTTCTTCTTCTTCTTCTTCTTCTTCTTCTTCTTCTTCTTCTGCTGTGTGCGCTGCCTTCTCTGGGTGTCCCTCCTCTGGGTCTCCCTCTAAGGACTCCTCGGGTGGACCTCGGGCTTCCCCTAAACCGGGCAAACTGAACCTGTCCCACCTCCCTCTGGCCCTGCAGGCCAAAGTCAGCCAGACCAAGCAGACCAGTGGAGACTTCCCCTCTCCTCCCTCTGAATGCACCTACTTCCCTCCTCCACCCCCGGCCTCCGAGCTGTTCCCCCCACCCCCGCCCCCTAGTACTGACCCTCACAGTGCAGGAGGAGGAGCTCCTCGGGTGGCAGTGGTCAACCCTCAGCCTCAGGCTCCGCCTCCTCCTCCACCAGTCCCTCTTGTCAGTAATTCAACATGGGGTAAAAGCTCTCTAAAAAAGACTCCTCCCCCCACGCTGGGGCGCCGCAGCAACGCTACCCCCGAACACCCTCCCCTGTCCCCGCCTCCTCCCACGTCCCCAAAAGGAAACTCCGGACAGCCCAATTTCCTGGAGGACCTGAACCGGACACTGAAGCGAAAGTCGGTGGGTCGCCAGGGCTCCGTCAACGCCACCGGCCTGACGGGGAAGTGCGACCCGGCCGGGACGACGATGGACGACATGGCTCTGCCCCCCCCGCCCCCTGAGCTGCTGCTGGACCAGGAGAAGCACAGCAACGGGGCCAACGGCGGCTACATGTCCGGAAACATCTCAGGCTATGCAACGCTACGACGTGGACCCCCACCTGCACCACCCAAACGGGGCGACGCTACCAAACTCACTGGAGAGTGTTGAACTTAACGGACAGATAACGAGCGACTCAAGATGGCTGTAAATACTGAAACACGGGTCCAGAATCAGGACTGGATAATGGAAGTAGTGCAAGGTCACAGGAAGTGAAGAAAAACTTTTAATCCTAAACTTATCTTTTGGTTTTCCTGATATTCATAAATAACATCAGTCTGTTTACGCAGATTGATCTCAATGTTCTTCAAATGTTACTGGATCCAGCTCTGAGCCAAGCTAGTCATACTGGAGATGAATCGTTCTGCTTTGGTGCTGCATGGACGACAAGCTGTAAATCAGTGTGTGTGTGCACTGTGAGCGTGCATGTACGAATGGTTACAAACAAGGCGATAATGTATTTACTGATGAATTGAAGGATTTTTTTTTATTATTATTAAAGTGTGCAAAGATGAGGGCCACAGAGGAATGTAGATCCAAAGCACTGCAGATCACACACATACAGGCCCCAAAAATCCAAATCTGTCGTCTCAAGCATTTCTCGACTGTTTTCATTTAGAAGGAAGCCTTATTCCAAATGTTTTGCACAGAGGACATGAACCAAAGGTCTGTGCAAAGAGAAGAAACTTCTTTTTTTTATTATCTCGTGCTTATTTAATACAAATCTTGTACTTCTACATGTATGACACCAATGGGAGTGAACCTTTGTGAACTGTGTGAGTGTGTCCCGTGTGCTGGCCTTCACTCTTGTTTTTTGTACAGTCGCAGCTGCTACTCCGTTAGCCTCCAACCCCCCCCCCATCCCGCTCCAGTGCAGAATTCCCTCAGTCCATTATGAAAGGAGTGGAAAGTTCTGGATCTCACCTCAGATCATTGACTCATCCTATATGCTAACAGGAACCGTTGCACTCGTGTTGGACTGAATGTTGAACATTTATTCGTGGTGACAGGACTGCTTCGGCACATGATGGATACTTCTTTTTTCCTCTCTCTCTCTCTCTCTCTCTCTCTCTCTCTCTCTCTCTCTCTCTCTCTCTCCCTCTCTCTCTCAGCATTGCCTTTGATCTTAGGGTGCTACAGCCCTATCTCTGGTCTGTGCGTTTGTTTCCAGGGTGACATTTCATTTCACAACATTTCACATAATTTATAGTCAGTTACGTGCTGTGGAAATGTTACATAAACGCCTTAAGAGGGAACGAGACACCCCCCCCCCCCAGAAAGAGGCCGTGGGTTCACATCCCGTTGTCATCGCTCTGATACACAGTGCGCTGTGTAAGTTATTGATGTGCTGACGCAAACACGTGGGCCAAATGAAATGAAGACAAATGGCGTAAATGTGTCTTTGCATATAAACTGAAAGTCCCAATATAAATGTTCAAACTACATTGTGTCAGAGTCATGATTCTAGCCTTTCTGGGAAACTGTTTGAACCAGGGGTTCTCAACCTTAGGGTCAGGAGACGGTATTTGTTGAACAATTTGCGGCCGTTTTTGCTTATTTTAATAATTTTTTTGCAACTACACCAAACATACCACATTTTAACCTACTGTATTTTCATTACTTGACCATGTTTTTGCTCTTTTTAATGCATTTTTGCACCATTTTTCCCATTTATGCCACTTTTTCATCAATTTTCAATGCTTTTTCTGCACATTTTTTCCACTTTCAAGACATTTTCAGCACTTAACCCTTTCCACCACTTTTCCACATAATGTTTTCACCATGTTGCATGCTTATTTTTGCCAATTTAACCACATTTACAGTTAAAACTAATCGTTCCAATATCAACCCTTTTTGCCGCTTTTTTTTGACCGCTCATATTTGCAACTTTTAACCAATTCTGTGGTTTTTTTAAAACTCAATTTCACCACCATTTATTTATTTATTTTTAAATTTTAACTCATTTTATTTTTGATTAAAACCAGGATTTACATCTTTAAGATGACTATATACTAGTTACAGTATATACTAATTATTCAGATAAATAGATATGGTTATCACACATTTATAGAACAATGAAACAACATTTTACAGACTTTATTGATGGTCCCCCGTAAATCTGTTATTCCCCCTTATAGATGACCCTGTCTCACCTTCTTTAGGGGGTTTTGGGCCGAAAAGGTTGAGAACCACTGGTTTAAATCAACTTTAAGATGCTTTAGGTGCCCCCTAGTGGTTAAGTTGTTTTATATAGAAGGAAAACTAGCAGTGATGAGTTAACATGTTACAAAAGTTGTTGTTTTTTCTCCCCCAAACAATCCTTTTATCACTATGTAAAGAATGTGTCTTCTTTGGAGGTAAGCTTTCTTCTGACGGTTTCGCATTCATATGATAATTTAGCTAATTTTTAATATTTGTCCATAAACAGTCCACCTGCTCACTGGACCCTGAGCTGGATCACCTGAGACCATCCTCCTGTGCTGAGTCAGCAGGATAAATATGTTCTCATACACACGGCAGGTCAATAACTCATGATGCTGCCAACAGGTAGGCGATCAATGCGCGCGCACCAACTTTTAAACATGTTTTTTTTGTTCGTCAAACCTTGAACAAAACTACAGAAACATCTCCTTGACTTCAGCATTGTAATTCCAGTAAGATTCTTTTTTTTAATGTTTAATGTTCAGGTTGTTACTGTTACTTATGAAATCCACTTTGATCTCCTGACATGTTTTGGCTGTCAGCTGCCAGTCTTCATCAGAGGCGTCTGCTTATCGCTTCAAAGGAAACATCAAAGCGATTCGTAATTTTTTGTGTTAGTTTGCAGTAAGGATTTAAGTGTCTGGTTGGATAAATGAAAATATAATAAAAATGGACTTGCTGGGTGCATCATTTCAGTCAATCAATCTTTTATTAATATTATGTATATGTTTTATTATTATTCATCGATATTATATTATTACTTTAGTATCTAAGTATTTAATTAAAATATTACTTTGTTTCTGCTAGTATCCATCTTGACCAGCATATAATTTTGTATTTTTTAAATTACAGAGGACAGAGATAAAATCAATTTTTATTCATAGCCTAGTGGCTCAAAACCTGTTTTTCAGGCATTTATTTCAGAATTTAAATATTATACGCTCCAAAAATAACAAAGCTTTAAAGACTGGTCAAATAATACATAAACATCTATTCAATGTGGGTAGTTAGTTACACAAATCAGTATATGAAGTATTTGTGGCCCCAGGGGGAGCTGTTAACCTACAACAAAGCACTCGTCTTTATTTAAATGAACAATTAAAAACACCACATATGTAATATTAGATATTTTAACAAACGTCGTATGGTTGGTTTACATTCAAATACTCCATGAGCTCTGTCTTTTTATTATTATTATTATTATGCAAACACCCATGAGCTCTGTTGTAAAGTGGAGTGGAGGAAGTGACGTGGTTTACGCACATGCGTTTATAGTTTTTTTTTTTTTTTTTTTTTTTTTTTTTTTTTAATTGAGCACAAATTACAGTAGCAATTACAATAAAGTGCACCATATTTAATATTAAATTATTGATACAAAAATGCACATCTGTACAGATAACAGACCAGATAACTAAGAATAAAAGTTTTAAAAAAAAGTGTTTACAGAATGAAAGTTACAGTTTTACAGCTTTTTTTTTTGCTTTTCATATATTTTATAGTATTGAAAAATCGATGTAACTTGTTTTCAAAATGATGTCCATTTTGTTTTATGTTTATGGTATTTTGCCTGCATGATAAGAGTCTGTATCAGGAGGGAAAGGTCTTTTATTTTTCAAAATAAAAGATGATGCCACTCCCTTGGAGACCAATCACATGACCTGTTTTGTTATGAATAAGTTTCTGTATATAAGACCAAAGGGTTTTTACTGTACTTGCAGTGATAGAACACATGGAGCAGCATCTGTATGATTTCCCTGTGCTGTGCTTTAGTGTCCATGTGTCCATTAATGGTCTCTGGCCTTGATCGTGAAAAAAGATAAAGTAAAGTTCAACTTCTAAATAAACAGAACACATGCAGTCGATATTCTGTCCCTGCCCCCATTCTTTATGCAAACCACTGTCACTTTGAAAGTGGACCCTGACACCATGAGTACCATGTTGATTTTCCTCCTTTTAACAAGTTTGGTGGCGCTCCTGAAGACGGGCCACAGCACGGAAACACGGTGAGCTTCTTTGGAGATCTTCAGACATTATGTGAGGAAAATAATAGACATGTTTGATAAATCTGTGTTTTTGTTTTACCAGGGATCAAATTCTGTCATTTAGCCCCAAAACTCAACATCAAGTGGACATTGTGAGGAACATCTCCATCCAGTATGAGGTAAACTGACATGAACTGATTCCAGATGGTTGATTATTTGTATCCTTACATTGAATATGATTATTTATCAGACAGCCTTGTGGCAGCCAGTCGCCCCTCACTACATCCAGGAGGAAACCCAAGTCCACCTCTTTGTCCCTGCAGCCAGCTCAGAGAGGGTCAAGGCTCTCCTGCAGATGCACGGCATGTCACATGAGTAAGCCTCTCACCAGGGTTGGGGTCAATTACATTTTTCAATTGCAATTACATCTTCAATTATCCTTGTTCAATTCCAACTCAGTTACGATTGCGGTGACCAGCATTTTTCCCAATACAATTACAATTACAGTTATTAGTTTTGCCCTGAACATCAATTACCATTACATTCTCAATCACTAAAGTTCAAATTCAATTAATTACAGTTACTGAAACCTATCAAACGATGGCAGTCATTCTTAATGTTTAACTGTTGGGGGGAAAAAAATCTAAATTCTTACAAAATCTTTTAATTTTCCCCCAATTATAACTTAACATCGTCCTTAATTAAATAGAAATGTATCACAGAATTAAGAAAATGTAAAGGGGAGACCATGTTACTGCTGAAATATTGTTGATTTTTTTTTTTTTTTTTTACTTATCTTGTATTTTGTTTACGTAGAAGTTTGTTTTCCCGCATAAAATCTGTGGCCCACTTGAGATCAAACCGCTCCGCATTTGGCCCCTGAACTATAACGAGTTTGACACCCCTTTCTTATCTCTTGGTTACTTTGTTAGGCTTCCTAATCAATAAAAAATATTGGTGTTACTATATTTGGTGTGGCTGTCTGAGCCTTTTTCCTGTCAGTATACTGTATATCTGAAACACATTTTAATAGTTGTTAACTACATACAGTATATGTGTGTGTGTAAGCCATAGAACTGTGTCATGGTTCCACAGGTTTATTTAATTACATTGTAATTGACAAGTTTTTAGAGCATTTCCATGACAATTATGATGTCAATTATCTGAATTCTCAAATATAAATGCAACAGCAACAGATTTTTTTACAATTAAAATTACAATTATAATTATGTCATGAGTGTAATTAATTATCCTAACCCTGCTTCTCACGCACAGGTCACGCACTAAAAACTCTTAAAAACCCTGTATATTTCATTATTTTGTGCGTGGACCTCAGAGTGTTGCTGGCCAACGCCAACGAGCTGATGGAGATGCAGACGAGGAACGACTCCACGGATCCACGGAGCAGCTCATCTTTCTACGAGAGATACCACAGCCTGGAGGACGTAGGTTCCGTAGCCTGGAGCATGAATTTGCGCCATTTATTTTCCCACAGCGTTGATTGTTTGTGTGCTGGGGTGTTTTTCACGTTTGTAGATTTATTATTGGATAAACAGGACCGCACACGACTTCCCCAACACAGTCAAAGTCATCCTCATTGGCTCCTCGTACGAGAAGCGACCCCTTTATGTTCTGAAGGTGAACCACGTGACTGAATAATGCAATGAAACCTTTGTATTGAGGCTGTTTTGATCAGTTTTGTTCTTTATTCCCCCCAGTTGTCCATGAATGATAATCCCAATAAGAAAGCAATGTGGCTTGACTGTGGTATTCATGCCAGAGAGTGGGTCTCACCTGCTTTCTGCCTTTGGTTTGTTCACTATGTGAGTAGACGGGATTTCGTATTTGTGATGTTATCCTGAGCTCATTGAAATTAAACATCTGCCCATCGTCTGTCAGTCTTTGTCTTTCCACCAACAAAATGTAGATATCACCAACATCCTGGACAACATGGACGTCTACATCCTGCCTGTGATGAACCCTGATGGATACAAATACACATGGACAACAGTAAGGGCTGTTGTGGATAACTCTAGCTGTGTTTCCATTACCCTCAGAAATGTGCAAAATCTAAATAGCGCAATAAAATCTGGTAAAGGAAACACCAATACCGCCAAAAAGTTTTTACGCTTTCATGAGGAGGGATTTCAGACGTTTTGATGTTGACGTATGTGGTCACATGACTACTCAAAGTCATGGGGCGGTATGTGTGGACAGAAGAGAAGACCTGGACATTTCTTAGCATTAGACTATAAAATATTACAGCCACATTAGACGTGAAACAACAAAGGAACGTGGAGTGTTAAAAGGAGGTTCGGGGCGTCCGTCTTCCTCCAGCGAAGTCTCGCAGGATGAGATTTTAAGGGAGTTACGAGGCGCCTGCCCAAAACAACCTTAAATAGAAACACGTTCAAAGCACAATTATAATTTGTCGACATCCAGAAATATCGCTTTTATTTTGCAAACGTCTGTAACATGAAACCCAGCTATTGATGTTTCACGTTTTGGTTTCTTGCAGAACAGGATGTGGAGGAAGAACCGCTCCATCAGCAAAAGCAGCGGCTGCTTCGGGGCCGACCTGAACCGAAACTTTGACGCCAACTGGTGCAGTAAGCCTTTTCCGACACATTAAAATTCCTTTGAAGAAATTTTCTTTGTCCTTGTTCGCAATTGCTTCCTGCTCTCCACAGCAGAAGGCGCTTCTTCAAACCCCTGCTCCGAGATCTACTGCGGCGCCTTCCCGGAGTCGGAGCCGGAGTCGCAGGCCGTGGCCAACTTCCTGCGCAGCCACAAGGACTCGATCCAGCTCTACTTAACCATCCACTCCTACTCTCAGATGCTGCTCTTCCCTTACTCCTACACCCTGGAGGAGTCAGACAACCACAATGACTTGGTGTGTGGTTGGTGGCTGTGATGTACCGACCTGTGCCTCACCCTCAAGCTGCTTGTGGACACAACTTCTTTCTCTTTATGTTTTCTTTCTTTAAGCTCGAGATGGCTCAAGAAGCAGCACAGAAAATCCGGAGGTATTACAGGAACATCTACAGATACGGTGCAGGGGCGAAGACGATATGTGAGTGAGGCGTCTAGTTTTTTTCCCGGTATTCCCTGTGACATTATCTCACTCCGCCAGGCATTCAATGTCGACCAGATTTGGATCTTTCAGTCCGTGAAAAAAGAAGAACACCAGAAATGTGGTGGATAAATCCGTGTATCATTCGTTCATTCGTTTTTCATTATGTAACAAAAACATGAAAAACACTCATTATTTGATATTTGTTTCCAAAACCAAAATGAAAAAAACGGAAAACGCCTTGTTTTTCAAATTCAAGCTCTTTTGCTTCGGTGCAGAAAACGAAAAACTGAAAACGGACACTTTTATTCGTTTTCTCCATTCCCGATTTGCCAAAGTACGTGACCCGGAAGTGTACTCTCGTCCAACGCTAACGGCTATGCTAACGACAATTCGGCATGACAAGATCACTGCTTCCAACTGTGCATCCGAAACGTGTCCTTTTCGCTTTAGCTGGTGTTGGGCACAGAACCTCCTCACGGACATTTTGGAGGATTTAGAGACTCCTAAGTGTTCCAAAGCTAAAGATATCTTGGAATGTGTAACGCTTCACTTCCGGGTCACGTACTTTGGCCAATCGGTAATGGAGAAAACTAATCAAGGTGTTCGTTTTTTGTTTTCTGTACCGAAGCAAAAGAGCTGGAATTTGAAAAACAAGGCGTTTTTCGTTTTTTCATTTTGGTTTTGGAAACAAATATCAAATAATGAGTGTTTTTTTTTGTTTTTCATGTTTTTGTTACATAATGAAAAACGAATGAACGAATGGATACACGGATTTATAGTCACTTTGGCAGAGTTTTTGGAGGCAAAGTTCAGAATGACGGAAAAACACTTCTATTTATCTGTCTGTGGGACTCCACATCCCACAATGCAATGCGCAGTGAAGCTCAAAGCAAACTTTCAAGCAGCGATTTCACTCTTTTACATGTGATCTATCGATCTATGAGGCCTACACTTTGTCTTTATCTGATGAAAACGATAGCTTTAAACTAGCGTAAGCGTCCTCTGAGATCTGACTATAGCGGTGTTGTCTTTAGATCTGGCTCCTGGTGGATCCGACGACTGGGCCTACAACCTCGGCATTAAATATTCCTTCACCTTTGAGCTGCAGGACCGCGGCCGCTATGGCTTCCTGTTGCCACCGTCTCAGATTTCCAGTGCCTGCAATGAAGCTCTGCTAGCCACAAAGGTCATAGCTCTGAAGGTCCTGGAGAAAACTCAGTCCCCCACAAGTGCTCCTCGAACCTTCTAAGCAGTTACGACAAAGATCAGTCAAGTACATGGTAGTGATTGTTGTAACAGTACGCACGTCTGTGTTTCATCCAGTGTTGATTATTATTATTGCATATGCTTAAATTAAAATAAATATTGGGAATTTCAGGCAAATATGTTTTGTATGCATGAAAACATTCAATAAACAAACATAAATTGATACAATAATGTTTGATTTTATTCAGCGCAATACTTTTAACAGGGTTAGGGTCAATTTTGGCATGATAAAAAATATTAATACAAAATATCAATATTTATACCAATATTTTCATTGATTAGGAAGCCTAACAAGGTGATGAATATTACTTTTTAGTGTAGTTTACAGCTGATTTAGGACCCGGAGTGGCTAACAGAAAGCTAGCGCAAGACAAAGGTTAACTTTTATATTAATTGTAAATGGAAAAAAAAATGCTGGCAACTGTAATTGTAATTTAATTGTAATTGAAAACGTAATTGCAACTGAGAAATGTAATTGACCCCAATCCTGAATTTGAATATGGACATGTATTTTTTCAGATATATTTTTTTATTTTAAAAAAATAGAATAAAATAAAAGTAGCACTAGTAGTAGTAGTAGTGGCACTATTTAAAATCCAGACATCCGTTGAGAAAAAAATTATTCTAATAATTAATAAATTAATTTTAAAAAGCAAAAGCATTCGGTCTAAAATTTAAATATTTCAAATTTAACATCGGTGAAACAGCGCCCCTCTGGGTTCCAAGGAAAACGCAATGTTATCCAACGGCAGCGGTCAGTAGGAGAACTGCAGCCTAACAAAACCCTCACCAGGTGCGAAGTGCGCTCTCCTGATTACAGGAGAACCACAGACAACACGCTACTGCTTCTCCTGCTTCTCCTGCTGCTACTGCTTCTCCTGCTTCTCCTGCTGCTACTGCTTCTCCTGCTGCTCCTGCTGCTCCTGCTTCTCCTGCTTCTCCTGCTGCTCCTGCTTCTCCTGCTGCTCCTGCTGCTCCTGCTTCTCCTGCTTCTCCTGCTTCTCCTGCTGCTCCTGCTTCTCCTGCTGTACTGGAAACTAACTTTTAAACATACTTTAACAGCAAGATAAACATCAAGAAATTAGGATTATTTCAAGAAAACAACAACAACAACAACAACAACTTTGAAAACACTGATACTGCATTGACTTTAGCAGTTTTAATTGCTGTGAATAACCAACAACTGGGCGACGAAAGCAATGAAGACAACTTTAGAATGGGAGACGTCATGAAATGTGAGTCAAATACACTTAATTTGCTCTGGCTGTGTTCATTATAGTTATTTGTGTTGCAGGATGTGAAGTTTGTAGATGTCAACATGCATTTGTAAACGAGCACACTTTGTGTTTTATGTTTGTTGGCCTTGTTGTGACCTTTTTGCATTTGTGTTAATTTCTTTAAATGCATTCACCTGACACTTCCCAGCCTCCGTAATAAACAGCCACATTTAGCAACAAACCACGTTTTAAAAAACGTATGTGAATTTAATTTTTTTTTCTTCTTCTTATGCATCAAATATAATGTCAATGTTAAATCTAAATGATAAATATTAAATCTTAATGTTACATATTAAATCTAAATGCTACATATAAATGTTACATTTTAATCTAAATGTTAAATGTAAAGCTTAAATCTAAATGTTAAATCTAAACCTATATGTTAAATCTCAATCTAAATGTTACATGTAAACGCAAATTTAGCAACAAAACCACGTTTTAAAAAAACGTATGTCAATTTTGTATTATTTTTTCCCCCCTCATGCATCAAATATAATGTCAATGTTAAATTTAAATGTTAAATATTAAATCTAAATGTTACATATTAAATCTAAATGCTACGTATGTTACATTTGAATATAAATTTGAAAATCTAAATGTTAAATGTAAAGCTGTACAATCTTCGCCCCATACTGGATGTGTGAGATTTATTCTACTTCTTTGAATATTCACATGCACGCACGCCAGGTTTTGGTATGGTCTACTATTATTGTTTATTTATTTTTACTTCCGACCCATTTTGGGCCCCAAACCTCTGTTTGAAAACAATCACCTCTATATAGAACACTGTTTTTTTGTTTTGATTGTGTTTTTCTGCAGCATTATGTCTGTTTTGTTGCCTATTCACTGGTCCGTTTGCGAGTTTAAATATTAAAAGAGATCAAAGGCATGTCAGCGTTAGATCAAAGGGAGTGATGACAGCTTTCAATACATACAGTAAACAGGTCCTATCTCCCTCCCAAAGCCCCCATGAAGAGGTTTTGTTTGCTCGTGTCTAAATATTTATTTGTGATGCTGGACAATGCCCCCCCCCCCCCCCCCCCCCCCCCCCCCCCAATATGACAGAGGCTGATGGTTTCCATGGTAGACCTCTGTTATCAATGCAATCAATAACTTCACATGGCTGCGTTGCCAACAGGTTTTGGCAGGACACCAATGAGAAGCATTATTCCCATAACAACAGAGAAGAAAGGAGTCTTTGTGGAGCTGTCCTTACGAAATTGACAAGCCTGTGATACAGGCACAATGGAAGGCGCATAAATGTGCAGATGTCGTCTGGAAAGCTCAAATGTCAGCGCAGCAGCACCTCGGCAGAGGGACAATTGATCGCTTCACCTTTTTTGTCCTGAGATAAATCTCTATCTTGAGTTTGACTTGATATTTATATATACAGTATATATAATATATACTATATATATATATATATTTATATTTATACTTCTGGTCCGCTGACTGGGCTCAGGTGATGAACACACAGGTTAAGGAAGGTAAACTATAACAAAACGATACAGAAATGCCATGAACATTCCTGTTCAGAATGTGCAGTATTAGTTTTTAAACATGATTTTTTTTTTGGTTTAAACAAGCTGATTAGATGGAACTTTCAAACTGAAAGTTCCATCTAATCAGCTTGTTTAAACCATGCTATATTTGACCCATTTCCATGTCATTGGTTTTCCCTAATCAGATCTCATCACTGGCCATTAAACCTCCCGAAATCATCCTAAACATTTTTAACACGGGTAATTAGGGCTGGGGGATTTTGCCTTAAAAAAAAAAAAAAAAAAAAAAAATCTCAGATTTTTTAAAGAAAGATTTGACGTTCGATTTTTTATTTTTATTTTTTAAATGCACTTAAAAATGACTGCAGACATCAGATATATTATCAAAAGTGTAACTGATTGTCCTCAAGAGTTAAAATGCATAGAACAGTCCCAAAATATAAGTAAATGAGACTCTGTCACTCAACAATTTCAAGCTTTAACCAGGTTTAAGAAAAAGTGCAACAGCAACTTCACAGTAACTTCAATTTTCTGATTAAGAAGTCAGATAATTACATATTCTATAACATATAACATTACAAATAAAAATATAATAAACTTTTCCCTGAGCATCACAGCATAGTGCGAATAAAAAAATTGAACATGCCTGTGGCACACATATCACATATAGCCTACTCAAAGGGTTAACACATGTAAACAAAGAGGGGGCGGGCGCACATCGGAACGTGAAAAATTCAGAAAAAATAAAAAAATATTTGAAAAATTTAAAAAAAAAAACATACTTTTTTTCAATTTGAAGTTAACTTGTCTAATTATTTCATATTTCTGTGCTTTAAAAGTGTGCTGAAGTCACACAAGATTACGTATCGCCAGATTTTGCATGAAACTCGCCATGACCGTTAGACATTAGGCCCGCTGTTTTACTGGGAAGTATATTGTAGAAATGTGTGATATTGGACCAAAACATGTAAGCGAGGCTATAGACCGTGTCATAAAACTATTTCCATTTCAGGAAGTGAACGCTGTCATATGACGAGGTTTATGTTGCAAGATTCATTAACAGGAAAGGTGCATGTGAATGTGTTGCGTTGTCCTAAGACATGCATGTGAGGTGACCTTTGTCATATTGCGTTTTTCACATAAAAGAACGTAATTCCGTATTTTTCGTACATTTTCTGTGATATTACAGCGGAGACGAGCTTTCGGCCTTACTCCATAGCGGAGTAACTATAGATACGATATATACTGTATATATATATATATATGTGTATTTATTAGATCACACAATGATACATTGCAATATCCGTCTCAAAGTTAGAAAACAGCTGCAACGCTGTCAACTGTGTTGCCAGCAGGGTGCGGGAGCAGCATCCTGAGCAGCAAGGCCCAGACTTCCCTCTCCCCGGCCACTTTAGATGCATTTAATAACACTTACTTCAGATGATGCATTAATTTTGAATCACAGGATAAAACGATCACGAGATGAACCGTTACACGTAGCGTGAGATTTTAATCAAGATTATGGGTGGAATTGGACATTTGTTCCACTTTTCCCAGTGAAAAATAGTGTTTAAATGTGTGATGTTGTCCCAAAACATGCATGTGAGGCTATTATGCATCATGATGGGCTCCAGGTCAGTTGGATATCTCAGCGCCATCTTTTTTTTTTACAGTGTATGGTGTGGAGGAGTAGAAGATGGAATTGGTGACTTTTCTGCTTGAAAGGTAATTACTGCTGCTTGATTTACATTATGTTTGATTTGTAATTGTTACACTAGAACTCTGTAGTGCATCTGTTGTTCATGTGCGCGCAGCCGCCTCCGAATTGGCTGCTGTAAGTGACACTGTGTTGTTGCTGCTGCTGAATGTGTGTGCACATTGAGAGACAGAAGCGTTGCAGTAATATGCTTCTAACAGAGCATGTTATATTACTGTAATGTTGCTGTCGGACCAACGTTAGCTTGTTAGCTCCTCTGAGGGAGGGACTTTGAAAAGTTTGGAGGCAGGGCAAGAGAGCAGCGGGGAGGGAGGGGGAGAGAGGGATCTGAGAGTTGCGGACTGCATCTTTAAAGTATCTCCTGTTTGCCCAATTAAAGTTTAGCTCAATCTTTCTCAGTGACAGTCACAATAATGCTTTCGAGATTTGGATCTTCGAGCTGGGTTTTTGTAAACAAATCATCATGCATACACTCCTGCTGATGACAGACAGCCCCTTTGTTGATTGGATGACAGCGTGTCACTGGGCTGTTATTGTTTCTCCAGCAGGTACCAGTTGAGTGCTGGTTGTCCTGTAGCTCCAGCTCTGCTCTGTCCTGCAGCCACGGATCATTTAGCTTTGACTCGTATTGTTGCTTTTGTGTTCAACCTCTGCAATTTTCCTCTCCAATGACAGAAGAGACTTAGAAAAAGGCTAAGAAATGACAACAAAGACAACACTGAGTCTTCTTCCCCCGGCCCTGTTATTGCATAAAATAGCGACGCAATAATTTCTGTCATTGATTTACCCCTAAAAGCCCATTTGACGTGGGCTCTGAAAAGAAAGCAATAAAGAAAGCTTTTCAGTGCAGTTGAATGAGCGAGAGGAGAAGGAGGAATGAATCCCTTTGGGACGCCGCGACCCAAGAGGCCTTTTTATTTTCTGTGCTCTGGTAATCAAATGGTGCTGAGATGAAAAAAAATTGAGTTTTCTATGAAAATAGAGGCCTTTGTTGGCTTTGGAAAGGCTGGTAATTCATAAACAATAAAGCCCCACTCCTTTTGTTTGGGTTATAATATATTCCTGCTGCTTTGAAAGAGCTCGCTGTGCACACACATCCACATGCACACATGGAAGCCAGGGTAAAAAGCCAAAGTGATGCAGCAGGGGAAGAGAGGAAGAGACAATATAAAAGGAGGCAGCGAGGCAGGCTTTGCATTCACCCTGCTGGCAGAGGGAGGACGGCGTGCTCACCTCCTCTGCTCTCTGTTAGCTTCACTTTTAGCGTCGCACTTCCTGATGGAAACCCAACAGGTGTTCATGCATCCTTGTGGATTTTCCTGCAGCCTCTTATTGGATTAACGTAAGGATGTAACGGACCAAAGTACCAGTGTGGAATTATGGACACCTCATGGAAAGTTCCACACACTTTACCTGCAGATGAAGGAGGTGTTTTGACCTCCAAATCTGAGGGATTGTTGCATTGCTTTACCGTGGATGTCTCTATTCTCACCTGAAAGAGTTTGAGATGACATCACGTCCTTCTGCAGCCCACGAATCAGCTACTTTTCTGTGTTCTTGTGCTAGAAGTTGGAGAAAAAAGTTGTTCTCTTTCTTGTGTTTGGTCGTTTGGTTTAACATTGAAAGAGCAAATTAATAATCCATTTTTTTTTTCTGCCGTCGTTGGATTTGATGTGTTGATGCTGGTAAAGTTATTCAGCTTGTTTGTTAGTTTGTTAGAGATGGGAAACTTTTATCACAGCGAGGGCCAAAAAAATATGTGATTTCCTACATTCATGTCAACATTTAGAATGATTTTTTGTCTGTTTTAGTTGTCATTATGTCTATTTTTCTCTCATTTTGTTTGTGTTTTGTTTATTTTTTTAATTTTAGTTTAATAGGTTTGAGTTGTCATTTATGTATATATTTTTCTCTCATTTTGTGTGAGTTTGTTGTTTGTTTTGTGTTTTTTGATTTATTTTGTATCTATTTCATGTCGTTTTGTGTGGTTTTGTATTTTTTATTTTTTGGTCTTTTTGTTGTCATAATGTGGGGTTTTTTTGTGTGTATTTTTGACTCTTTTTCTACCGTTATGGGTATTTTTGTTGTCATGTGTTTTTGGAGTAATTTAGTGTCTTTTAGTTGTCATTATGTATATATTTTTTTTCTCATTTTGTGTGAGCTTGTTGTTGTTTTGTGTATTGTTTTAATTCATTTTGTATCTATTGTATGTAATTATGTATTTTTGTTGTAATTTAGTATCATTTTTGTCATTTTGTTTTCATAATGTGCTTTTTTTGTGTACAATTTTGTTGATGTGTTTTTTTGTGAGCAATTTTTACATTTTTGTTGTTTTATTGTGTTTTTGGAGTCATTTCATCTTTGTTGTCCTTTTGTTTATTTTTCTAACACTGTGGGTATTTTTGTTGTCATGTGTTTTTGGGGTCATTTAGTGTATTTTAGTTGTCATGTATATTTTTGTCTCGTGTACACACACACAAACATACACACATATATATATATATATATAAATTTTTTTTTTAAAATTTTTTTAGTTATTTAGTGTATTTTAGTAGTTGTGTAAATTTTTCTCTCATTTTGTGTGAGCTTGTTGTTGTTTTGTGTTGTTTTTTTTCGTTCATTTTGTATCTATTTCATGTAATTGTGTGTTTTTGGAGTCATTTAGTGTTTTTTTTTTTGTTTTTTGTATATTTCTTTCTCATTTTGTGTGAGCTTGTTGTTGTTTTGTGTGTTTAAATTCATTTTGTATCTATTTTATGTAATTGTGTGTTTTTGGAGTCATTTTGTGTATTTTTGTTATAATTTTTGTCATTTTGTTTTCATTATATGTGCTTTTTTGTGTGTAATTTAGTTTTTTGTGAGTAATTTTTCGATTTTTGTTATTATATTGTGTAATTGTGTTATTTAGTGTATTTTAGTTGTCATTATGTATGTTTTTGTCTCGTGTATATGTATATATATATATATATATATATATATATATATATAGTTATTTAGTGTATTTTAGTAGTTGTGTAAATTTTTTTACTCAGCTTGTTGTTTTGTGTTGTTTTTTTAATTCATTTTGTATCTATTTCATGTAATTGGTAATTGTGTGTTTTTGGAGTAATTTTGTGTATTTGTGTTGTGGTTTTGTATAATTTGTCATTTTTGTTTTCATCATGTGTGGTTTTTGAGAGCATTTTTATGTATTTTTGTTGGGGTTTTGTGTTCTTTGCGAGTTATTTTTTGATACATATCATTATATTGTATTTTTTGAGTCATTTTTGGTTGTTTTTTGTTGTTTTGTATATTTTTCTATCACTTTGGGTATTTTTGTGTTATTTTGGTCTTAACTTGTGTTTTTGGAGTAAACTTTGGTGACGGTCTTTAATAACACTTTCTTCATGCTGTTTTAGTGATTAATTGTTGTTCATAAATATAGAAGTTTGCTTTTCATGTCAATGCTAAAACTTTTTTAGCCCTTAAAGGAGGAAATGTTTGTTGCAGCTGCATCAAAAAGTGAAATTTTAGACAACAAAAGAATCAGTTTTCTCCTGCTTACAGCTGAGGACTGCTCAGTGAAACGCACACAGTGACCTTTGACTGTATCCTGTACCAGATGTTGTTATTGTTACACTCAGCAAGTTTGTTGCTCTTGTAAAACCTGATCGTGCCACTAGATGGCAGCATAACCCAACCAAATATCACCAGTACAGTATCATGAGTTAGTCCGGCTGTAATTGTTCATAAAATGATGTTTTTTGTGTGTTTTTCCATCAGAAAGCAAAGTGATCCTCCACAGCTGACGGTGATGAAGTGTCGATGGAGTCCAGATGTTTGCTGGGGTGAAACCTTGACGGTAAGATTCAGGTTTTACTTAAACTACTTTTAAATAAGCGTAAATGTGGACTAGTAGAATTGTTTACACCGAGTAAACAATAAATCATGGTACATGACAGCTGGATGATGACACCCTCAATAATCCCAGACATCTAAAACATGCAGGACAGGCGCTCTCTAGGACCAGAATTGAGAATCAATGCCATAGAGTAGACACGTGAGTAGACATTTTGTGCGTCCCCCAATGTAAATGCACAAACTGACTCCCTAAATGCATAAAATGATATAATACACAAAATGTCAACAAAAATACACAAAAATAAACATGTAAAATGGCAGAAAAATGCAAAAAATGCTATCAGACATGTACAAAAACATGCAAGATGTCTACTAATAATGGAAAACTATTCCAAATAATAGACAAAAAGACTCATAACACTCAAAATGACACATTTCTTTATGCAGAATAACAAAAACAAAATAATAAAACAACAAAAGTACCCCAAAAGCACAGGACACGGCAACAGAAGCAGAGATAAGCCTGAGTGTTTCCTGTCTTAATGCTCAGATTGGTCATTATTGATTTTTTTTGGGGTCCTACTGAGATAGATGATAACAAATATGAAAGCCGAACACTAGAGGGAGCCTGACATCCACCATTGGATCCTCAACCAGAGACGTGAGAATATTAGTGTGAAGTTTGGTAGCCTCAGATTATAAATGAATTTATCTTTTAAAGGAACAATATTCATTATTAAACTCATTTCTGATTTCAGTGTCAGTGTTCACATAAAACACACGGCACATTAAATTCAACATTAAAGTACCATCAGAAGGATTCAGCTTTATATGTTTTATATAGGATTAAACCTCAATATTGTAATTTTGTTTCCTATCGCTATCTTTAACTTTTGATACTTTAGTAGATTTTGTTGTGTGGAGGTTTATTTTTTCAACTTTAAACATAAAAAAACATGTTTTTTACTCAATTTGACTCCAGATGTAGAATTGTGCTCTTTTTGGTTGACTTTAGTTAAAAGTAAGAAGGTATATGTTTGAAAGTGAACATGTTTATAAAGCTCTTTCCACACGTTCCATTATACAGTAATAACTCATCCCTAAACGTCTTTACATTAGCCTTCACTGCATGCATTTTATTATTTTTTTTGTCAGTGACCGATTCAAATATATGAATAGGCCTGTAGAGATGATCGCTACCTTCCACAAAGTGTGCATTATGCCGATTTCTTCAGCCATCATTTCCACTAACTGCACCATCATGGCTGAATGAGCTGGAGTGGAAAAAGGGCTGCCATTACTGGAGCTCTGAGTCTCCACCTGTTGATGCGCTCGTGGCGTTTCTCCTGCACTGTGTGACTGAGGTGAACCTGATCAGCTGCAGGAATGTGGGAGAAAAAGCCTGTGAAATCCTTTGCTGTCATTTTAAAAGTACTTCTTTGGATTTACTTGGTTTGAGATCTGAGTAAATGTAAATAAGGAAGTGAACAGAGGTGGGTACATCACGATACGCAGCTCACGATAACGATTACCTCACAATATGACGATACTGTGATTATCAATATACTATAAGCTATGACATAACAAAAAAAAATTGAAAAAGTGTCCTATGAACAGTGACACTATCTAGTGCAACATTTCTGTAAATAAGTGTCAACATACCAATGTAAACAAATAAGTGCTTTGTGTAAACATAAAATAGTGTCTTTCTTACCAGTGACACCATTATAGTGCAATATTCCATTAAACAATATCGATAATCGATCGTGCGAAAAAATATCGCGATATATCACCGTATCGAGAAGTGAATGTGTTCAAGTGCAGTCTGTCCTAACATGTTAAGATGCATGTACTTGAAGCCACATGTTTCAAACTCATGGCCCGGGTGCCAAATCCGGTCCTTTGGAGCATCCAGTTCGGCCCGCGGGAGAAAAACATGAATCATTGTGTAAATAAAACTCAACAATATTTGTAGGGGCTCACAGTTTTCCTGTTGCTTATGTTGCATGATGGCAGTCATTTTTAATGTTAAACTGTTGAAAAAACTCAAAATTCTTACAAAATCATTCAATTTTCCTCAAGTTATTACATAATATTTCCCTTTATTAAATATAAATTTGTCACACATTTAAAGTTAATACCCTGTTGGGACTGATATCTGTCACTTAACATATTTAGTAACTTATATATACAGTACGTAGAAGTGCAAACTAGGGCACAATAATGTTGAAATGACTGTTTCCTGCATTAAATTCTGTGGCCCACTGGAGATCAAACTGCTCCGTATTTGGCCCCTGAACTAAAATTTCATTTCATTCATTCTTTTATTTCATTTATTTGTATTTTTCTTTAGCTGGGACAAGAAAACAAAAGGAACAACAAATATGAGTTTGACACCCCTGATATAAGCACAAGAACAGAGTGGATCTGATTTAAGGGCCACATTATTATCAACATTCATGTCAGTCTTTAGACTAATGACCAATCTGAGCATTAACACAGGAAAGAACAACAAATATGTGTATTTTTGGAGTTGTTTTATGTACTTTTGTTGTTATATTTTCATTTATTTTGTCGTCCTGTATAAATATTTGTTTTGTTTTGTGTGTATTTGAGTTTTATGCGTTATTCTTTCATAATGTCCATTTCTTGTCTGTTTTGTGTATTATTTTGTTTTTTTGTTTGTTGGTTGTCGTTTTGTTTTTTGTCGTGTAGCTTTTTTCCATTATTGGATGTATTTTATGGTTGTTTTGTGTTTTGTGTGGTTTCCCTGTTGTGTGCATTTTTTTTATTATTGTGTTAATTTGTTATCATTTTGTGTGATTTTTGTTTTGTTGTCGTATGTATTTTTTTCCTTTCGCGTGCTTTTGGTATTATTTTGTGTATTTGTTGTTGTCATTTTGTGTATTTCTATTGTTTTTTTTTTTTAATGTATTTTCAGTCATTTTGTGTGTTTTTATGTTAGTAGTTTTACGTTAGTGTTGTGTTGTGTTTCATATTCCTATAGACGATGTCAGAAGTGAAAAAAATCAACAATAGTTAAAGCGTGCGTGCGTGCGTGCGTGATGTTTATCTGGTTAGAAGCAGTGTGCGGTGAATCCTTGTTGTTTTGGTAATCCAGATGTTTTAAATTGTTCCTTTTTATTGTGTATTCCAACAGCCTAAATGTCATCTTCTGCTGTTTCGCTGATGTTTGGCCTATTTTTTCTTGACTTTATTGTGTTTGTTGGAAGATAAAATAAAGATGTTCATTTCAGGTGTAGCCTGCAGGAGGTTGTAATTTATGAAACTCTTTCCCCAAAGGAAGACTTTAAGGCAGGAGCCAGAAAAGCCTCGACTGTAGAACTGACGACAGAAACAGATGGAAGCATTTTCTTTTGAAAAGGAGCCACAGGCTTAAGTGGCACCGAGCGCTCCCGAGCATTTACAGAAATAAAAGCAGAGAGCAGTGGGGTAGCATAGGCTTCCTGTGTACTTCAGTGCCTCAAAGTGCCAGGGTGCGATCAACCCGCGTTAATGTGACGGATACGTGGCGCTGGGCATTCATTTCACACGCACTAAACATGCAGACTGACAAACGGAGGCCTCAGCCCTGCCACGCTAATGCATGGCTAAGTATAGCCTGGACTCAAGTAGGTTTCATGTAAAACACATTGCCTCACTTTAGGATCTTTTTATTGTCATGTCTGTTTTTTTTTTTATTTATTATTTTGTATGTTCTATTAGTCATTTTGTGTACGGTATATTTGGAATATCCTTGTCTGCTTTTGTTGTTCTTACACTTCCGTTGACATTCATTATTCGAGTCATTTTCAGAATTTTTGCTGTTGATTTGTGCATTTTTGCAGCCATTTTCTGTATTTTTTGTCATCTTGTGTGATTTTATTGGCATTTTCTTGTCTTTTGAGTTATTTTGTACATGTTGTTTTACTCTGTGAATGTGTTCTTGTTGTCATTTTTATGTATTTCAGAGTCATTGTGTGTTTTATATCGTTGTGTGAGTTTTATTGTCATTTTGTCTTGAATTTTGTTGTGTTTCTGTGGTTTGTACACTTTTGTTGACAGTTTTGTAAATTCTGCTGTTATTTTGTGTGTTTTTAGAGTCATTGTGTGTGTCATTTAGTGTTTTCTTGTTGTCAACCTCATTATTTTTCTGTCATTTACTATATTTTTGTATCATTTTGTATGCTTGTTGTTTTGTGTGTGTTATTTTGTATATATGTTGTTGTTTTATGTTTTCTTTTCCTTTCTGTATTTTTTGTCATTTTGTGTGATTTTATTGGCATTTTCTTGTCTTTTGAGTTATTTTGTATATGTTGTTTTACTCTGTGAATGTGTTCTTGTTGTCATTTTTATGTATTTCAGAGTCATTGTGTGTTTTATATTGTTGTGTGTGTTTTATTGTCATTTTGTGTTTTCCAGAAGTCACTTTGTGTATATTTTGAATATCCTTGTTTGTTTTTGTTGGTTTTCCATTTCCGTTGACATTGTCATTTTGTGTTAATCGAGTCATTTTCAGCATTTTTGTTGTTGATTTGTGCATTTTTGGACCTAATTTCTGTCTTTTTGTTGTTGTTTTGTCATTTTGTGTAATTTTATTGTCATTTTGTGTCTCTTTGGAGTTATTTTGTATATGTTGCTTTACTCTGTGAGTGTGTTCTTGTTGTCATTTTGTGTATTTCGGGACTATTTTTGTGCGTTTCTGTTGTTTGTACACTGTTGTTGACGTTTCTGTGCATTCTGCTGTCATTTTGTGTGTTTTGTTGTCATTTTGTGTTTTTCTTGCTGTCAACCTCTGCATTTTTCCATCATTTTCTGAATTGTCTTCTTGTGTACTTTTTGTGTATTTTTGTTTTTTTTGTGTATTTTTAGTATATACTTGTGTGGTTTTGTTGTTTTTACACTTTTGTTGACATTTTTGTGCATCTTTCCGCCATTATTTTCAGACTTTTGGTTGTTTTTGTGCATTTTTGGAGCCAATTTGTGTAATTTTGTTTAATTTTGTTGGCATTTTGTGTGTCCTTGGACTCATTTTGTATGTGTGTTGCTTTGTGTGTTTCATGTGTCATTTTGCATATTTTTGTTTTTGTATTTTGTTGACATTTTGTACATTTTTATCTCGTTTTGTGTGTTTTTGGAGCTATGTCGTTGCTTTGTGTGTTTGCTGTGTTCTTGTCATTTTGTCTAGAATATTTTTTGTGTGTTTCTGTTGTTTGTACACTTTTGTTGGCCTTTTTGTGCATTTTGCTGTCATTTTGTGTGTTTTTAGTCATTGTGTCATTTAGTGATTTTTTGTTGTCAACCTGTGTATTTTTCTGTCATTTTCTGTAATTTTGTTGGCATTTTGTGTGTCTTTGGAGTCGTTTTGTGTGTTTTTGTACCGATTCGGGTCTTTTACGAGTCAGTTGGCATATTTTTCTTGTTTGTATATTTTCTTGACATTTTGTGCATTTTTGATGTGGTTTTGTGTGTTTTTGGAGTTTTTTATGTGTCGTTTGCTGTGTTCTTGTTGTCATTTTGTCTTGAATTTTGTTGTGTTTCTGTGGTTTGTACACTTTTGTTGACATTTTTGTACATTCTGCTGTTATTTTGTGTGTTTTTAGAGTCATTGTGTGTGTCTTTTAGTGTTTTCTTGTTGTCAACCTCATTATTTTTATGTCATTTACTATATTTTTGTTGTTTTGTGTCATTTTGTATGTTTGTTGTTTTGTGTGTGTTATTTTATATATATATGTTGTTGTTTTATGTGCCCTTTTCCTTTTGTCTGGAATATTTTTGTGTGTTTCTGTTACTTTCGTTGACATTTTTGTTCATTCTGCTGTCATTTTGCGTGTTATTTAGAGTCATTATGTGTGTTCTTGTTGTCTACCTGTGTATTTTTCTGTCATTTTCTGTGTTTTTGTCATTCTGCATATTTTCGTTTTGTTTTGTGTGTTTTGGAGTGTGTGTGTTGGAGTTTTTACATGTATTATTAGACTGAGGGCAGCCCGTTTCCCATGCCTGGTGTAAACCATCCTAACATCAAACCTAACATCCCGTCATTCAAACTAAGAATAAAACGTGCAAGGTTAGTTTGTATTTCATATTCGTGGTATATTCGACGCACACTGAGGAAGCTGCACTGCACAAGATGCTCAGCCGGACTAAATGCACGGGCCAATTACATTGATTTTAGAGGAGCTGTGTTGTTTGCGTTAGCGCTGGAAAATGGACGGGCATTTTCCCTGTCGTGGAGAATTGAGATCTCTTCAGTGTTCATAATGGAAACAATTCCAATCAGCAGGCTGATGTAACTCTACTCACTCCCTTTTTTCTGACCACCTATCACATCATGCACTTACACCATTAGACAGTCTTTTTAATGTATTTCTAATTACACCCGCAAATGTATTTTTAGCCCTGCCGTTGAGTGCTCCAGGCTGTAACGACGCAGCAATGACCCTGGGCTGGTTGTGCTGTTTGGATTTAACTGATTTTTAATAAAAAATCACTGAATTTATTATTTATTTCACCAATTAGTTCCAGTTGTGTGTGTTTGAAGGGGATCCAAACAGATGTGGGTGATCAGGTACAATCCTCGGTGCAGAAAAGTGTTCCACAATTACTTTGACGTGTTTCAGATTAAATGAGATATAAAACACTTTAAATTAAATTAATAAAATGTAAAATCCGGGACAAACTGGGAAAATCTGAGCAGCTGTCATGTTATGTACACTGAATTTAGGAGTCATTTTTTCCTCTCGCATCCTTGTTGTTCCCTCGACTTGTACTCATTGTATGTTTTTATTATCGCTGATGCTCTCTTACCTTTCCCATCATACGCCGTTAGGCTGTTGTGAGGTCTGCGTTTTGTTGCCGTCATAGATAAACGTCTCTACAATAGACGTGTAGGATGCTTTAAATCAATTTTTAAGAGGAAACAAAAGTTTTTATTCACGTTATTGTTATAATACAGCTTTAAAATGTACATTATTTTGATAAAAATATTATCTAAAACATGTTAGACTTAAGTACCTCCTTTTGTCCTACTACAACATTTTGCCCACAATATAAAAAAAATACAGCTATAAAGCATAATGATGGAATGAATGATAGCACACATTTTAAATAATCTCATTTTGTAAATAATGCATCAGTGCTTCCTGAATAGATTCATTTCTATATTTTGTTATCATTTGCCTTCATCTCCCGCCAGGAGATATTATGATTGCCATTTTTAACTAAAAATAAACAATGCAAAACCCCATATTTTTAATGCTTTAATTTGTAGTGCCATTGCGTACCCCCATTTGAGAAACCCTGATCTAAACTATGTTGTTATTTGTTACACGTGAAAAATCTGTAGATGAATATAAATCGATGCATAATCAATAAATTTATTGACAGTTGATTAAAGTGCATTATTTGGTTGAAATGTAATGAGAAAAACTTGACACTTTTCAAAAGCCTGTGTCAAAGTCAAAAAAAGTACAGAAAATGACTTGAGCAGATTTGTGTTGTGTTCAGGGCCTCTGTGTGAAGCTGCTGACGCACACACACACACACGCACACACACACACACACACACACACACACACACACACACTTTAAGAGCAATTTAGATTTTTTTCACTTCTGACATCGTCTATAGGAATATGAAACACAACACAACACTAACGTAATACTACTGACATAAAAACACACAAAATGACTGAAAATGCATTAAAAAAAACACCATTAGAAATACACAAAATGACAACAACAAATACACAAAATAATACCAAAAACACGCAAAAGGACAAAAATACATACAACAACCAAAAATCACACAAAATGACAACAAATAAACACAATAAAACAAGATTTCTAAAAAAAAATGCACACAACAGGAAAACCACACAAAATAACAAAGTTGCATTTAAAAACACACATAAAGACTTTAAAATACATCCAATAATCGAAAAAAGCTACACGACAAAAAAAACAAAATAATACACAAAACAGACAAGGAATGGACATTATGAAAGAGTAACGCATAAAACTCAAATACACACAAAACAAAACAAATATTTATACAGGACGACAAAATAAATGAAAATATAACAACAAAAGTACATAAAACAACTCCAAAAATACACAAAATCACAATATTTGTTGTTGTTTCCTGTGTTAATGCTCAGATTGGTCATTAGTCTAAAGACTGACATGAATGTTGATAATAATGTGGCCCTTAAATCAGATCCACTCTGTTCTTGTGCTTATATCAGGGGTGTCAAACTCATATTTGTTGTTCCTTTTGTTTTCTTGTCCCAGCTAAAGAAAAATACAAATAAATGAAATAAAAGAATGAATGAAATGAAATTTTAGTTCAGGGGCCAAATACGGAGCAGTTTGATCTCCAGTGGGCCACAGAATTTAATGCAGGAAACAGTCATTTCAACATTATTGTGCCCTAGTTTGCACTTCTACGTACTGTATATATAAGTTACAAAATATGTTAAGAAACCGACAATATCCAATAAGTGACAGATATCAGTCCCAACAGGGTATTAACTTTAAATGTGTGACAAATTTATATTTAATAAAGGGAAATATTATGTAATAACTTGAGGAAAATTGAATGATTTTGTAAGAATTTTGAGTTTTTTCAACAGTTTAACATTAAAAATGACTGCCATCATGCGACATAAGCAACAGGAAAACTGTGAGCCCCTACAAATATTGTTGAGTTTTATTTACACAATGATTCATGTTTTTCTCCCGCGGGCCGAACTGGATGCTCCAAAGGACCGGATTTGGCACCCGGGCCATGAGTTTGAAACATGTGGCTTCAGGTACATGCATCTTAACATGTTAGGACAGACTGCACTTGAACACATTCACTTCTCGATACGGTGATATATCGCGATATTTTTTCGCACGATCGATTATCGATATTGTTTAATGGAATATTTCACTATAATGGTGTCACTGGTAAGAAAGACACTATTTTATGTTTACACAAAGCACTTATTTGTTAACATTGGTATGTTGACACTTATTTACAGAAATGTTGCACTAGATAGTGTCACTGTTCATAGGACACTTTTTCAATTTTTTTTCTTATGTCATAGCTTATAGTATATTGATAATCACAGTATCGTCATATTGTGAGATAATCGTTATCGTGAGCTGCGTATCGTGACGTACCCACCTCTGTTCACTTCCTTATTTACATTTACTCAGATCTCAAACCAAGTAAATCCAAAGAAGTACTTTTAAAATGACAGCAAAGGATTTCACAGGCTTTTTCTCCCACATTCCTGCAGCTGATCAGGTTCACCTCAGTCACACAGTGCAGGAGAAACGCCACGAGCGCATCAACAGGTGGAGACTCAGAGCTCCAGTAATGGCAGCCCTTTTTCCACTCCAGCTCATTCAGCCATGATGGTGCAGTTAGTGGAAATGATGGCTGAAGAAATCGGCATAATGCACACTTTGTGGAAGGTAGCGATCATCTCTACAGGCCTATTCATATATTTGAATCGGTCACTGACAAAAAAAATAATAAAATGCATGCAGTGAAGGCTAATGTAAAGACGTTTAGGGACGAGTTATTACTGTATAATGGAACGTGTGGAAAGAGCTCAGACAGCTTTATAAACATGTTCACTTTCAAACATATACCTTCTTACTTTTAACTAAAGTCAACCAAAAAGAGCACAATTCTACATCTGGAGTCAAATTGAGTAAAAAACATGTTTTTTTATGTTTAAAGTTGAAAAAATAAACCTCCACACAATAAAATCTACTAAAATATCAAAAGTTAAAGATAGTGATAGGAAACAGAATTACAATATTGAGGTTTAATCCTATATAAAATATATAAAGCTGAATCCTTCTGATGGTACTTTAATGTTGAATTTAATGTGCCGTGTGTTTTATGTGGATACACTGATACACTGTTGTTGTTAATGCTTTTTATTTTTGTTGTTTGTATATTTGTTTGTGCATTTTTGATGCGGTTTTCTGTGTTTTTGGAGATTTTTTTGTTTATGTGTTTGCTGTGATCTTCTTGTCATTTTGTCTGGAATATTTTTGTGTGTTTCTGTTGTTTTTACACTTTTGTTGGCATTTTTGTGGATTTTTTGGCCATTTTGTGTGTTTCAGGAGTCGTTATGTGTGTTTTTGTTGACATTTTGTGTTTTTTTTCTTGTCAACCTCGGTAGTTTTCTGTCATTTTCTGTATTTTTGTAGTTTTTTTTTTATTATTTTGTGTGTTTTGAGTCATTTTACATGTGTTTTTTTTGTTTGTATTTTGTTGACGTTTTAAGTGTTGTTGTTGTTGTTGCTTTATATTTTTGTTGTTTGTATGTTTTGTTGTCTGATGCAGTTTTCTGAGTTATTTTAGTGTGTTTTGTGTTGTTGTTTTATGTGTTTGCTGTGTTATTGTTGTCATTTTGTCGGGAATATTTTTGTGTGTTTCAAGTGTTTGTACACTTGTGTTGGCATTTTTGTGCATTTTTTGGTCATTTCGTACGTTTCTGGAGTCGTTATGTGTGTTTTTGTCGACATTTTGTGTTTTCTTGTTGTCAACCTCGGTAGTTTTCTATAATTTTCTGTATTTTTGTTGTTTTTTTTTTCATTATTTTGTTACTATTTTGTGAGTCATTTTACATATAATTTGGATATTTTTGTGTTTTTTTTGTTTGTATTGTTCACGTTTTAAGTGAGGACGGAGAGTCGGCCGAGCGAGGTTAAAAGCTCTGGGTTAACTGCCGTGTCATGGCGCCTTTTGTCCTGGCCGTGCCACGATTGTGCACGTGTCTGTACGAATATGTAGCACAGGCTCCTCACTCTGTGATATGGATGTTTCCTTTTTTGTTGTTGTTGTTATTGCTTTACATGGAGTGAAGCTGTGTTTGTATAGGCCGTGTCACTCAGCGTGTACAAACCAACTTCTCGCCGTATATGCTGCGCCTTATACGGTCAAAAGGCGTGCATACAATAACCACGACAGCCTCTGTGGGCGCGTATCATAGCTGTCTCACCACGAGCCTTGCCTCAAAATAATTTCTTAATCCATTAATTGGCGTGGCGCTGCATTCGGGGCAAGGCTTTTTGTTCTGTGTGTTTCTCAGAGATGCATACTAATCATATAAAGTGATCCTTTGTGCTCAGGTTGACAGCAGCAGCAGTGAGGGCTTTTAGATGTGCACTCACGCACATTCACACACACACACACACACACACACACACACGCACGCGGCGAGTCAGGCATGTGTCTGGGAGCGCCGACGGCACAACGAGTGTATTTTCCCAGAAGAGTGTTATTTTCCTGTCAAGCCTTGATGGCAATGTGCCAATAGATGTGACAGGGAGCGATCATCCCTCGCTCATACAGTATAGAGAGAGAGAGAGATAGTGGCGATGAGGATGGAGAGACTTGGATAGACACTCGCCTGCTTTCCCATCCAGACGTTTTCAAGCTAATTGTGATGGATCAAATTTGAAAAGCGGCGAGGAAATGGCTAATTGTAGTGAAATGTGGCTGTGGAAAAAGTTGCCTGATGGTGTCGGGACGTTTAAAGCTCAGAGAGAGAGAGAGTGAAAGTAATTGGTCAGCGTGTGTGTAGCTTTTAGTGTTTTTCTCCCACTGTCACCAGTGTTTGTTGTTCCACTGCTCGGTCTGTCAGCGTGATGACTGTTTTTCTTACACCAACATTAAATTGGCTGCTGTTGTTGTTATTGTTGTTGTTGTTGTCGTCGTCGTCGTGTGTATTGGACAGGTTTCTTGTCGTGGGCAGACGAGGCTTTAGATTGACGCCTAAAAGCTCAGTTTAAAATATGACAGCTGCGCTAAGCTAACAGTTAAATCACAAGTAATGCATCATTTTTTTTTTTGCCTGAAACATGCCATCATGTGTCATTTACCTCCTTTTAACAGCGATGTTTATTAAATTATAGGGACAATCCTGACCTTTCCCATGACATGTGTTTGGACGACTGGAAGATTTGTTCTCATTGCTACGGATAAACTGGAAGAATAAAGAAAAACATCCATATGAGGAAAAGAGAAATACATTTAATGAATAAACAAGTCAAATTAAAGAAGAATACAAATACCACTTAGTTTCTCCCCATTGTTCAGCTTACTAGAGCTGGGACAGTATGTTAGATTTGATTTGATCACGATTATTGAGGTATTGGGATTCAGTGGTAACTATTATCATCATCATCATCTTTATTAGCAGACGTAGAAGTCCATAAAAAACATTAACAAATACGTATATCGTGATTTTCCTACCGATGTTGAGTTTGACGCCAAATTTCAACTTTTTCAGTTATAGTATATATTTAGTCGACTAAATCTGTTGCATCTATAGTTGATCAGCCTAATATGGGACAGTATTAATGTTTGAATGGATGTGACCAATGTGTAAGATCACCTGAATTCTGATTGGATTTCATCCAAAGTGACACAATTATGGTTTAGTTTTTATTAGTTGATGAAAATATCAATATACAGTATTACTTTTTGTTAACATTTGTTTTCTTAATTAGTCATAGTCTCGTCGTTGTCACCGATATGGTCGACAAAAACTATGCGGAACGTCTTTATTTAACAAACTGCTTCATACGTTGTTTTACGTACGTGTCTAACGTGCAACAGTGTTTATTATGTTTAATCTCGTCACAAAAGAAAGATCACGACATATTGTAAATCTATATACGGTATTTTGTTATGTTGTATATACGTCACAATATGGAGTCGATGCATCAACACATGTATATGAATAATTATTTGCCCTATTGCACATGTTAATACATCACACACCTACGTTTTTACACAATGACAATACATGATGTTCATAATATACCTGTTAAGATGTATCCTATACAATCACTGTCCTTTCAATACATAAATATAAATCATAATATACTACATTTCTCTCTATATCGCTGTCTCTCTAACTAGATATCTCTATCTTTATATGTGTTGATGATGAGTTTAGTTTAGTTTTCTTCTGTGAATCCATCTTTCTGCAGCCATGTCATTTCATATACTTATAGATCAGGATCAGCGTTTCAAACTTGAGGTCCAAGGCCCAAACACAGCCCGCCAACGCATCTAAATGTGGCCCGCAGGAGGACTTTGCTCCAAGTCCACACTTACAACTTGTTAAAAAAATGTATGCAGTCATTTAAACACAGATTTGTTTAAGGTAAGGCATGAAATTTTTGAAATTCCAGCTTTAAAAAATAAAATTAAATTAAAAAAATGCTTGGATGAATATTTTTCTGGTTTAGGCCACTAGGAGGGGGAGATCAGAACAGGTCTGTATGTGACTCCCAAACCAAAAGCGAGTGCTGCTATTCAGATGATAGTGTCTGTTATTGTCTGTAACTAAACTGATTTTATCCGTTATTATCTCCTCTTTTTTCTGTGTTCACGTATTTCCCCCTCTGTGCTCGCTCATCCTCTTCTTTCCTTGTTCACCGAAGTAAAAACAAAGCCGAGGAAAACAAAGACGAACATGTCATTAGTGGTTTTGTCTCCTCGTCGCCACAATAGCCTGACCGGCCTCGTCAAGCGATGGCGAGAGATTTAAAGCAATGCGTGCGAGTACGGAAGAGAGATAGTGCACCCATGTGACGAAAGGCGCTTTAATTTAGATAATTATCTCACAAATTAACCAGAAACTCCTCCGCTGTTAATTATCTGTCTTAGGGAGCGGTGCAGGAAAACAAAAAAACAGCAGCGTGGAGGTCTTTGTTCCCGTCTTCATGGGAGGGGCCATAAATTGGTTATGCCCCTGCTGAAAGGCCAGATAACCCTTTTGAAGGAACAACCACAAAGAGTTTGATAGGCTAATGGGGAATACTGTTAACATCCCAGTTTGTAATTGGATGTCATAAATCTGAGCCAGGTGATGGGGGGGACAAAGGATGGGCTTTGTGTGGGTGTCGAGGTCTCGGCGCGACCTGTAAATCCTTCCCCCGGCTGGATTGTGCTATCTGACAGTCCTCATGAGTTGACAACGCAAGATGCAGGGCCACTGGATGGCTGGCATTGTTTCTCTGAGTGTGTGTGTGTGTGCGAGTGCGTGTGTGTCCTTATCTCTGCGTCTGCTGCAGGATATGTGGTCAGCTACTATCAACCTCGCCTTTATAATCGCAGGTCATCTGATTAGCGTCCACGTTGGTGGAAGCCGTGACATTTTCATTCCTGACGACGTGACCGTCTCTAATAAAGACGTATTAGCGTTGCATTAAGGCTGTTGGGTTTTTTTAGAGGTAAAACCTGAAGAAAAGCACAGAATAGAATCCAGAAAATGGATAAAATTTGATATAGTTTGGTTTAAAAGTCTCTGCAGAGCGTTGTGATGAAAAGTACTCCTCCAGGTTCATGAAGCCCCCTCATACCTTACATACCAGCTCTTTACCCCCGCCCCTCATGACATTTTTCAGTTTCATAATTTTCTGTTATACTTTTTCATTTCCTTTCCGTTTTGTCATTTTTCCCTGTTTAGATGACTTTACTCGCTATTAAACTTCCTGAAATCATACTAAACATGATGAATAGGGTTAGTAGATTGAACCATATTTATTAATTGGCAGTGGATATCCGTACGGTTGCCGTATCAATATACCGACATTCTATCCGTACGCAGCGCCCCTCATTGGCCAGTTTAGATCACGTGACTAAGACTAAACCTAACCGTAACCCTAATTCTAACCCTAAAAATTGTTGCGATATAGGGTTATAACCTAAGACGCTACGTACGTGTACTTCGGTAAACGTACCAATAGCACCGGAGGTTGTCCGTATGGCAACCGTACGAATAGACACTTTCTTATTAATTTAACACATTTTATTTATATGCTTCAGATTATTCCCAAAAACGGGATGGTTACGCTGAAATCGCACGAGATTACATCGCAAAAGCAACGTTAGCCACACTGCTAACCCTCAGCCACCCATTTAACAGGAAAAAAACGCTATGGGAATTTGTACTATGGTCCCATAACATTCATTAAATAATATAATTATATTTATTTGTGAAACCTTTAATTATCGTGAACCGGGGATGCTGCATTTGTGACGTTCCACCAGGTAAACTGCTCACCAGTTCAGCCAATACACCATTAGCTACACTTGGCTTTGTACTAGAGGCTTTTCACATTTTTGAATGTACTCATAATAATCTGAACCGCTTATTAATGACAGCACTTTAAAAACACGCTTCAGATGAAACTGGGTATTCATTTTTAATCACATGACAGCAGGATTACAACTCGAACCATAACATGTAGCACGAGTTTTCGAGCAGGATTATGGTCGCAATTGGAGATATTTGTGCGATTGTAACTCTTTTTCAACGTTAAATGGCCTATTTTCCAAGTGAAAATTTACAGTGTGTAAATGTGTTTCTGTTTCATGTTGGGGCCCAATTTCAAAGAAAGAGCGAAAAGAAACAAAAATGTGTCTCCGTTTCAGAACGTAAACTTAATTTTTTTTTAACTCACTTTTATATTTTTTTTGTTTGGTGTATTTTTCTGTAATGTATGTTTTTTGGAGTCATTATGTGTATTTTTGTATCTTTATGTTGTGTTTTTGTGCATTTTTTGTATAATTATTGTTTTTTGTTGCTATAGTAGTGTGATTCTGGATCTTTTTTTTATGTAGTTTTGTGCATTTCATGTTATTTTTGTATAAATATTTAATTTTTGTGTATTTTTAGTCATTTTCATATTTTTGTTGTTGTTTGGTGTATTTTTCTATGTATGTTTTTTGGAGTGATTTTGTGTGTTTTTGGAGCCTTTTTGTATAAATATTGTTGACTCGCGATTTAAAAGAAGTTTGGGATCACAAGAGTAATTTTAAATAACCATGAAATATTAACTTAAATCACTTTTAGCGGTACAAAAACGTTTTTAATATTAATTTTTAATATTGCCTTCTTTTTAAACCCAAACAAACTGTGACACAGTGACGACATGAACCCGGAAGCGGAAGTAGCGCTCTAACCGAGAGTGTCGTAATGTTAAAATGAACGTTTTGAACGTTTTGCAACACCACATTACTCCTAAATAACGGATGCACACACTTGTGGTATTTGGAAGCCGTTGACTAAGTTTCAGGTCGAAATCATACCGTGTCAGGGAGATATTCTCTCCACACACGGACTTTTTTTGCTTTTATAGATAGATATTGTTTTTTAATAGTACAAAGGGGGTACTTGGATTGAAAAGAGAAAGAGGAAGGGGGTATCTGAGCCAATGAAGTTTGAGAACCACTGCCTTAGACTAAATAAATCACCAATAAGCAACTCAAAAACATGTAGTATTGGATTATGGTCTGAAAATATGTGAGATTCTATAGAATTTTGGGCAATTTTCATTCATTTGTTTCAGAAATGTTGATAAAATGAGGATGAACACACACACACACACACACACGCAGGCACACAAAACTGTGCATCTGTTGTCAACAACATGTCCCATTTTCCACACCAGGTGTGAGGGACATGAGTGCGCGCACACGCACACACACACACACTTAACACACCCTGTGAGGGGAAGGCCGAAGCTGCACCAATATTTGTGTTCTGCCATCGTCACGTATTTGCCCAGGTCCTCGTCGGCGCTCTCCACAGCTCCAGCTGCAGGTGTGAACAACTCTCGCACTGAGAGAGACGCACTCAGCTGTCACCCCGTCAGTGGGAGAGAGGGACACACACACACACACTGCACGCTCAGGCTGGGGGAGTCCGGGAGGGGGAGATCAATAGTAGTGAGTGTAGAGTTTGGATAATTACAGTTGTTAGCGGGGAGAGGAGAGCAGCTATAGTGGCCTCTTCACTCACAGTCTCTTATCACTGCGTGGCCTGTCATTACAGCTTTAAATGCTGCTGTGGCAAAGTGGCAACTGTGTTGGTGTGCATGTGTCTGCTTATACGTATACTCACTCCGTCTTTTTATGTCTTCCAAACCTCCTCCTTACACTTTTACATCCTCCTGTTCCACCTCACGTTTCCTCTTCTCCTTTCATTCAATCTATTTATTTATTTTTTTTTCCCGCTTTCTCTACTTCATCATGGCCGTGTTCCAAATGTCATACTAATGTACTACCAGAGCTGTAAAGACTACTGATACATCCTACTCATGTAGAAGTACTGGTACTTGATTGAAATTGTACTCGAGTACAAAAGGTGGAGAATAAATGGAGATATTTAGCTTCAGTGTGCTTCAGGTTTTTGTCGTTGTTGGTTCCAAATGCATCTTGGGAAACTTGGAGTATACCTACGTAAGTGGGAACGCTCATCATCAGTAATCATCCTAATCATACTTATAGTATATAGTAGTCAGTATATATTCATTGAACTTGTATTGTATAGTACGGAGTGTGACATTTCACACAAGTTTCTTCATTAGTTTTTCTCCACCTTTGAGTTAAAGAACTGTGCTGAAAACATAGAGAGAAATTACTTGTGATTTTGCTTTACAAATCATTTTTTAATAAATTAGATTTCCCATGCATGAGCTAAATTATAGATGGGCAAGTTTTATCGTAGCATGTGCCACAAAAAGTGTCCAATCTGAGCGATAATACTGTCAAGGAAATCGAAAAGATTTTAGTTACTATTGTTGTATTTTTGGAGACGTTTTCCCTGTGTTGAGTGTGGTAGAGCTTATTAAAGCTGTTCCCCAGGTCGATGCCCGTTTTGAACTCAGAGTGGAACTGTGTAGGATGTGGGCGTGCAAATGTGCGGAGTAGAAATGCTGCGTTCAAGGCACCTCGTTACTCTGGATTTTCCGACAAATCACACACACATTATTGTTTTTATTGACTCAGTCAGCCATGTTTGGGCGATAATTCAACACGATTATTCTGAACGGAATTCAGAATTTTTAACTTGGCTATGTATTGAATGCAGCCGACGTTATAAGCTATATGTGGAATGTCCCTTCCAGGAGGTGCAAACCTGGTTGAAATTCTATTCTAAATATGGATAATAGAGTCAACCATTGGTATTAATTTTACATTTATATACTACAGATGAATTACGGTGGAGATTACGTCACAAGAATGTCCTTTAGCTAGACACGCAGACGACTGTTTTATGGGAAAAATACCTGGAAATGTGTGATTTGGTCCCAACACATTTAGTCTGTGTCATGGAGATATTTCCATTTAATTTTGCACAAAATCCTGCACAGTGTGAGATTTCGAACAAGAATATGAGCGAAATTTGACATAAAGTACCCTTGGTAGACATTACGTCATCCGGGGAAAACTCGCATGTAATTGCATAATGATTTTGTCCCAAAACATGCATTTCTGTCATATTATTGTGGCCTGATTTTGAATATAGAAAAAAAAAAGGTTCAGATTGCTTTTTCCATGTGTTTTCCTCAATCAGGGAAAAGCTGAGTCCCTAAAACAGCAGATTTAATGTACTGTAGATGTTGAAAGGTCAAGAAATCTTTGTTATAAAGTAAGGAAGAGCTGCTCAACAGATGATCGTTTCAGATGTGACCTCCTGTTGTTTCTCTTTTATTCCCTCTCTCCTTGTTTTCAATACTTAACACCAGATTATTTCACCATGATTCTTTCTTTCTTCTCACACGCACATCTTCCTGTTTTTTTTTTCCTATTTTGGATCTCACTCGTCTTTTCGTCACCTCACCGAGGCTCCACCACTTCTTTTTCCCTCCATCTTCTCCATAATCCTCTTCATCCCAACTCTTCTTCCAGTTTCCCCCTCACTTCTCTCTCTCCGACCAGTAATCTCTCTTCATCTGCTCGGCTTCCCATCTCTTTCTCTCCGTTTCCTCACCAGCCGTGCCAGGAAGAGGAATTTCCATGTGGAAATCCACGCTCTAATTTCACAGAGACACAGAGTTTGGTTTCGACTGTCCAGCCAGGATTTTCTTAGTTGTTGAGACTTGACACCCGACGCTAAAGCAGGCCTGGAGAAAACGGAGTTAAATCTTCTTTGGATGGCTGTGGTTGTTTCACCATTCTTCGCGTTTTTGTTTGTTTCTCGCGGTTTCTGCTGATCTGCGCTGATGCCGAGGAGCCTTGTCAGACATAAGGAGATGAGAATGATGGAGAGAAGGATTAGACGGCTCCGAAACAACAGCGCTTTCTCCCCTCCGGGCTGTTTGCGCCCATTTAGATGAAGCAGGATTAGTTGAGGATGAGAGAGATCCATGTATGTAGAGGAAAAAGTGGGTTGGTGATACATTGACGCTTCAGGCAAAGCTGTCAGATATTCGATATTTGTGCTTTTTCTGTAGGTGGTGCATCGTCTGGCTCAGAGGACGTGCACACTGCTGCTGCTGCTGCAAAAAGTAAAGTTCTAAACATGGAGCTCGTGCAGTTTCTTAGTCAGAGTTTCACAGAATCAGCTGCTAAACAGTTACAGAGTAACTCTTTTACTGAATAAATGTGAACATTTCTCAGTTCAGGTTGTGTTCCAAGTTTGAAATGTAGAAACTGAACAATGCGAATGCAGTTGCAAGATACATTTTCTCTCTTGGATCAAAGATCAATTTCATAGCATTTAAAACGGTAATTATTATAGATTAAATTACATTAATAACTGGACTTGAATTCCAGTCTTTAGAGGAAAGCCAACACAGTCACCTGCTCTAATATTTCTGATTAACGGGTTTCCTGGTTTCTGTAGGATAAAAGTTTGTAATGGGGGACGAGCCGCTCGGTAAAACTGATTTTCCCAACTTGTAGGTCGGGACCCATTATTGGCTCAATGATCCATTTTTGGGGGTTTCCGTTTTAAAAGCTAATTAGAATAAATGTTGATTTTCCTTCATATTTGAACTTTTTGATGAAATTATTAGGATTTTTTTCTTTAGTTTGTTGAGTTTTTTTTTCCCATAAATTGATGAAAATGAATGTTCTGTTATAATAGTGAGACTGCTAGTAGTGTTTTCTGTAGCCCATGGCGAGATATTCTTGATTATTTCTGTTTAAACAGCTCCATATTAGCCTTTTATTAGTGTTGGAGGTTTTGTGTAGTTTGACAGTGGCTAGTTTAGTGACGTTTAGAATGACTGCATATCTACGTATCAGAAGAGGATTTGTGTAGCTGGAAAAAACAAGTGGCCACGAGTGGGAGGGGGGAAAAAAAATCTAAATTGTAGAACACATTTTACATTTTCTTTTGTCTGACCATTTAAAACAAAAAACAAAAAAAAAATCAGCTTTTTGAAGTCCTGATTTTTTTTTTTCATCTTGATTTTTTCTTCTTTATCCGTTTTCTTTTGGCGTTTGTTGTTTTGATTGTTTTAGTCTTGAGTTTTCCCCGCTTTTTTTGGTTAGTGTGTTTTTTTCCGGCCCTAATCCTCTTCCCTAAATCAGATGCTCAAAGTGAGAAGTTTGTGTTTAGTTAAAATGTGATGACAGTGAGAGGTTCTGTGGGTCCAAATATTATAGCCGTGTTTTTACGCAGCTTTTTTCAATATGTGAGATGTGGAATGATGGCGTTCTCAAATGATTTTGCTTCCGTTGAACCCACTCTCATACATTTTTTGACGTGAGTCTTAAACAAAAAGTCCAATCCTGTGTCTGAAATCCTGCCGATCTGAGCTGGGTTGAAGGACAAAAAACAGGAAATCACCACAAGAATAAGATAAACAACACACTGCCTAACGCACACACGAGCGTTTTTCCTCTTTAATCTGTGCCATTCAATGTTTCCTTCAATTAAAAAGCAACAGGGAGTCGAACCCAGCATCTTATTTATCATATTAATTAGAAACTCCCCAGACAACAAAGAGCAGCCTACAGCTGTGCTGCAGAGGAGAGGCCTGGGAAATGAAGGACGGTTTGATTTGTTGTCTTGCTAATGTGACACCTATTATACAGGTTAGGCCTCCAATGCAGAGACGCCACGCATGGTAATTACGGGTGTGCACGAGTGTGCACGTGTGTGCTAAATGCAACACAATCTGCTTTGGCTTCACGTTTCTACACACTAACAATCACTGATCAGCCTGGATCATACACTGCACCTGAGTGGCTTCCACACACAGCGAGGAAAGGTGAACTGAAGCACAACAGGATTTTCAAAATAAAAAAAATGTTCTAAACAGTTACATTTTTTAATAAAATGTAACCATTACCACCTGTTAACGTGATCTGAGCAAGAACATCTTGTATGGGAAAAATGACTCTACGATTCTTCGTTTGTTTTTATTGGATTAATTGAGGTTGTTTTTTATGGTCGAGGAGTTGATTTTTAACTCTGACAAGGAGATGATACTGTATGTTCACCGCTGTTTGTTTGTTTGTCTGTTAGCAGGAGTACGTCAAAACTGTGTAAATGATTTTGATAAACTTTTAACCAAAGACAAAGACCGTACCCCATGGAAGATTACATTTTGGAGGTGATCTAGATCGATATATTGATTCAGAAATGGGTTGAAAATGGTGAAATTTCAAAAATGTATATCTCGCTTCGTAATTACCTGATCCTTATCAAATTTGACTAAGTTATGTCAGGCTGGTTCCCCAATTACCTCACAGATTCATCTGGATTGGATCTGAATTGCGCATTTTTTGTGATTTAAAAATAAAAAAAATATAACTAAAGGGAACTGCCAATATCTCTTGTTTTCTCTGTTTTGCATCATTCATTGTCATTTTATTCTCATTTAGTATTTTTTTTAGTGCATACTTTTGTTGTTGTTTTTGCGTATTTTCGTAATCATCTTGTGTGTTTTCGTAGTAATTTGGAATATTATAGTTGTCTTTTGGGTGTTCTTGTTCTCAGTTTAGCTATTTTGCTGTGAGTTTTGTAGTTATTTAGTGCAATTTCTTTGCGAGCTGCACAAAATCAGGCAGATGGCCACCAGTTGCCCATGTAGATATTCAGTTTTATCAGTTTTCAGACCTGAGCTGGTTGTGGTCTCTTTTCCCAACATGCATCAGATACATCAGATACGTGGATACTCACAGCAGCAGCGCAGCGTGACCGTGGGGTTTTTGATCTTTCAGTCGAGTCAAGCTGCAGAGATGAGATGAGAGGTGAGGGTTGAGCAAAGGTGTGAAAGGAGCTCCGCAGGCTGATGGAGGCCAAGCACAGGGTCATTTGCTCTGTAATCATGTGTCTATTACTCTGTTCACTCTACAGCCCTAGGAGTGGGGTGCGTGCGTGCGTGTGTGCGTGTGTGTGTGTGTGTGTGTGTGTGTAACATTTCCTTTTCCGACTGAACAAACTGGGTTTTCATATTTGGAGCTACGACATGCTATTTTCTTTACATCTTTATGTTTAAAGATCAAGAATCTGCGAATGTAATCATCACGAGAGAATAGAAAACATTCAAATATTACAGAAGTTAGTTTTTTTTTTTTTTTTTTTTACAGCCTGTGATGGATGATTGTAAACATACAGTTTTGAGTTTTGATCTACTCAGTATTCAATAGCAGCATCTGTAACTGAAGCAGCAGAAAGCGGATGGCGCTGGCCTTGGTGCTGAAACAGACTCAGTGAAAGAGCTGCTGTGTTTTCTCCACCTGAAGCTCCTGAGTTTTTTTAACTACTTGTACTATTGCTACACAATCTGCCTCCTCCTTTTGACATGTGAACAATGCAGTCGTGTGTGTGTGTGTGTCTGTCCACAGCCATCTGGTCACCAGGGCATTGTGTACTTTGCCACAGCTCAATATTTACCCATCCATCTCTCATCTCACCGCAAACCGCGGGTGTGGACGAGGTCTTATTAAACTATGATGTGTGTGTGTTTTTTAAAACGCTCTCGCAAAGGCAGACTCTTAATAACGTAGCGTTGTAGAAGTTGTAGAATACCAGAATGTATCAAGACAATTGGGAGTCGAGATCTAAATTCTTGCCAAAAAATCGATGATTGTATGTATTTAAAAGCCACTTAAATACATGAATAATGAATATCTGAAAAGCAGGTGTTATTTGTCAGGTGAATGAGGCCTAAAGTAAGTGTTCAGACGAATTTCTGACTATTATTATTACTTAATGACGTTGAAGAATAGCAGATCAGTTCTGGTCTCAACTTCAAGACCTTCAAAAAGTATGACAATAGTATAATTATAATGTGTGTCTGCAAGTTTAGGTTTAAGGTTGTAAATCAAAACGTATTGATATAAAGGTTAATGTTAGAGAAGTAAGCAAAAGCAGCGTCTTATAAAACTGTTACAATGGCAAAAACTGCTTTAAAATAAAGCTATATTGTTATAAAACATATATTGATAAAAAAAAGTAGTTAAAATATATTCAAATAAGCACAAAAACCTTAACTTGAAATCAGTGCTCACCAAACTGAGTTGTTGATGCCTGTTTTGTATACAGAGTTATATGTGCAAAAAAAATGTTTCTGTTTCTTGTCAGATCCAAATTAAAGAGGCACAGCTTGTGTTTTCAAAACTTGCTTCTGCTTTTCTCAGGTTCTGACCATGAGGAGTGGAGAAAGGTAGCAGAAGCTTGGCTGTGTTGTTCTCCGTCATCTTTTCCTTCCATCAATGATGCAAAGAAATGAAGAAATCGCAGAACGTCGCGGCAAAGGTTGGTTTCACCATTTTCTGACGACTTTCTGCTGTGTACGGTTACACATGACGTAGCAACAACTATAGAAGAGAATTAGCTGATGACGTTTGATCTCATGGTCCCACGCCTCACTGGAACCGTGCACATATTAACCTGTATGTCTTATTACAAAGCTTTTAGTTCAATGCGAGAAAGAATCTGCTCCCCCACGTGCCTGTGGAAGCAGATTTGTGTGTGTGTGCGTGTCAGAAGCAAAGCCAGGGTGTCATTTTCCATTTGGCTTCAGGACAGAACACAAACATGTTGGCCAGACAATCTGCTTGTCGTGCTATGAAACGCGCACACGCAGGTGAGCCTAGCTATTACAGGGGCTTTCATGTGTTTGTGTTCCCCAAGCCCAAACTAAATGCACTACGTTTGCGTCCACCAGCAGTGGTGCACTTAACACAGGAGGAGAAAGACACGGTAGACGTGAATGTTATTGCGCCGCATCTCCATCTGCAGCCCCCATTTTCTCTGCACTCAATATCTCATCGCTCGTTCCCTTTCTCCGTCTGCCCTTCTCTGATCTTCTGCTGCCGTTTGAGCATCAAAGGTGTTGAAGAGGTTTGCCATACCACCTTGCTCCCTGCGGATGTCTTCATCTTCTTCAAACAGAGGAAAGTGCAATGGCTAACTGTGGCCTTCACGTGTTTCCTGCTCTGTTGAATAGTGTCATTCCCCTTCAGAGAGAGGTTGGCCTTATAGAAAGTCTTGAAGCTTCAGATGGAGACTTTGATGACCTTGATTATTTGCCGTATCGATTCTCAGTTGGCACGCCGAGAATCCTGCTTTAGAGTTTCCTGCTTTAGAAGAAGGAGGACTTTTCTTTTGAAACTTTAGAAGGACAGTGAGAACCTTCTGAAACGTTGCCGTCATGTCAGAAAGAAGGTAATGAATCGCTGTAATATTCAGCATCTTTGACACAAGAAACAGAGTAAAGAGCTCAAAGCTGACAAACCTTTGAGTGACACTAAATAGACCCATTAGTGCCTCAAAGAGTCCTTGTTAATTAATGTGTCCTTTCATGTGTGTGAAGGAGAAAAAGGTCCAAAGCATGAGCAAGTAAAGCCTATATAAGAGCTGATTAATGAGAGTGAAATTATTACTTGTCCTGGTTTTTCTGGCAGGAATTCTGATGTACGATGTTCTGATTTAAGTAAAACACATATTTTTCTTTCTCTTTATTTAAAATCAGGCCCCGACATGATATGGAAATGCCTGACATGCGTCTTTTGGAACAATATTGCACATTTACACACTGTTTTACTTGAGAATGAATGAGTGAATGTCTAGAAAGTGGGACAAACAGACCAATATGTCCAAATGTGCACATCATCCTGTTTAAACTTTTTTGGTTATTTGTAATGGATCGATTAGTGATCATGTTATCCTGTGGCTGAACATGACAACAAAGTGATTCTGATTATTATGATTTCATTCAAATCCAAAAAAGGCTCTGGTACAGATTTAGCTGTTGGTGTACGAGCTGAACTGGTGATCATTTTACCTGGTGACATGGCTGTGCACAGTTTAATGCAAAACGTGAGGGTGTTTCATCAGTTGGCGGTAATTAAAGGTTTGTAATGTAATGTTTTAGGACCACATGACCACATTTCCACTGTATTTTTCTTGTTAAAGATGTGACTGAGGGGCTAGCAGCGTGGCTAATGTAGCGTGTAAACCATCTGAAGCGTGTAAAATGTAAAATTACTAACAGTCGTTCATTCTGTTAGCGCTATTTAGCATGCTTGGTGCAATTTCAGGAAGTTTAATTGTCAGAAAAGTCATGTATACAGGGAAAGATGATGAAACGGAAACGATTAAACCCGGAAAATCTGAGTGTTGAACACTCTAATTATGAATTATGAATAGTTTATGATGACTGTTGAGATCCAGGAAATTTTTTTTATGTAAAGAAAGTTTGATAGCGTTCGTCATATTTAGTCTCCATCATTTTTCTGCTTTGACTTGAACCCATTGACACCTGAAGATGCTACAGACTATTAATCAGTATTAGACTATTTGAGATTATATTGGATTAGAAGCATTTATCCTCTTTTCTATATTTAATTCCTGTCGACATGGCAAAAAGACCCAAAGGCCTGAACCTAACCTTACATGCTGCAGCACACACACACACACACACACACACACACTCTCAAGGGTGTATTCATGCACAGTCGCACACACGCTCCAACCTTTAGCCTGAATTCGTTCCTCATCTCTGCAAAAACAAGAGGGAGAAAAGAGCGCTGCTAAAGGTTTTTTAATGGACTGCTTTGTGTGTGAGGAGACTCTGGGTGACCCTAGGGTCCCAGGGGAGACTGGGGGAGGGGGGTGAGAGAAAGAATTAAGATAAGGACACAAGAGTTGCTCATACGCTGATTCAGAGGTGGCGTTTGCTGCATTTGTTGCAAGTCATTCAGCAAGAGAAATCATGACGTTTTCCAGTCTGCTCTGCAGGTTTGCCGTTAGGTTTGCCCGATACGCTTCTAATGCTGGTAAATCTTGACCAACAGGCAATTTTAAATTTCATTAGACCTTTAATTAAGCAGGCAACACAGAATAAGAACAGATTATTTACAAGTAGCAAAAGGCAAAGCCTCTTAAAGACATAGTGTCAGCCTCAATAATCAATAAATCAAAGATAATTTAGCCGAAAAAAAGATGTGAAAGGTTGAAATTACTGCTTGAACGTTTGTTTTGATCTCCACTAAACACTCTATTAACGTTGTTTGAAAGGTTTGGTGCATTGCATTGTGGGATGTGGAGTCCCATAGACAAATGCATTGAAGTGTTTTTACTTAATTCTCGCTGTGATTTATTATGTTTGCCCCCAAAATCTCTGCCAAAGTGATTTTCCATCACAGTTCTGGTGTTTTCACTGAAAGTTGCAGCAAAACCAATTGTGGATGTTTATTCTGGAGCTTATACGTAAAGATCTGAATTCAATATCATGGGTAATAGTGGGAAAAATTCTAACAAGTGAATCACTGGTGAAGAAATACAAGAAATCACAGTAAGAATGAAGTAAAAACACTTCCATGCATACAGGACTCCATATCCCACAATCCAATGCATGAAATTGTTCTTTTGATGGGTTTTTGAGCAAACTATCTTTCATTTACTGATCTACGAGGCCTATATTTTCTCCAGCAGCTTTAAAGATGAGAGAAAAACAGTAAGCACAAACAAACGAAAACAGAAAATCAACATTTAAACAAAAATATTTAACAAAGAGACACAAAAAGCAGCAACTTTTTGCATCAGAAACGTTTATAAAGTTCTCAAAGCATCACTTTATCAGGTGTCATCTGTTTGTTAGCTATAGCCGTAGCTCTGGGTCACATGGAGGTAGCGTGTTCATCCTTGAGGAGACGATCCGTTTGCTGCGCCTGTGCGTCCCCGTCCCCTCTACGCCGCAGCGTGCCTGAATGAAGACATTTTTATTATAGCAGAGACACAGTAGGATTAGCAGAGGGCTTAAACCATTCTCATGGAAATACACAGAGCTGGGAGCGCACAGATAAACACAAACACTCACCTTATCAAAAACACCCAGACCTGAGAAACTACTCCTTAACATCACTGACGCACAGGCTGAGAGACGCTGACAGACGACAGGAGAAGAGAGACAAGCCATGCCAGAATTTAAAACCTCTTTCAGAAACTGCAAAATGAAACATCTTTATTATACCAGCATGCATAATAATAATAATATTAATGATAATTGGTGTTTTTCTCACATAGCGCAGCATAACCATATGAGTCAGGTGCTTCTAGGTTATAATAAAAGCATTTCCTGTAGTTTGAACGAAGCCTGAAATAATTCGTAGATTAACCCCGACTTTTAAAATGAGTCGATGCAACGTTTACGTTGTGTTAACCGGAGACCGGATTGTTTTTCTTAATGCATCACTGCCCTTACTTCCGCTATCAAAGTGTTGCCAGGGTTACCGAAAGCTGTGGCAAAACAAGAGGTAAAAATCAAAGTTTGTAGAAAACATCAAATACGGCGAGTGAAAGTGTGAGATCGTTACACGCGGAACTAAAGAAAGGCTAATAGCATTTCATCGCAGCATTTTTGTGCAGCAGCAGCAGCAGCAGCAGCTCGACTAGAGGATTTATTTGAAGTAGGAGACAACAGGCCAGGTTTACCATTTTCATTGGCAAAAGACTTTTTCCTTTAAGTTAATGCAGAGATGCGTGTAAATATGGTTGGTCAGTTTAATTGTAAACCGTAATTAGAATTTTTAACATATCAAAACAGACGTTTTATTTTGTAGATCTAAGAATAACAGTAGAAATGGGAACTCTTTTCCACTTTTTGTAGCTGGACAAGCCCGTAAAAAATATTGGTGTTTTCCAAGACATGTGGGTCTTGGAAAATTATTTGGTTAGAATATTCTGTTTATTCATTTTGAGCAACTTCATTCTGTAAGTTATGAAATCAAATAAAACAGCATAAAAACTGCGAAAGTTGCGAGTTCTCTTCAGGGATTAATCGATTCATCATTTAAAAAATAGATTATTTTGTAATTTTAGGCAGAGTAGACTACCTTGGACGATAGACCTGATAACGTTGTTACCTGATGTTGGTGGTTGGAAGTATAGATAGTTATGTAAATTAAGTTAAATTATATGAATAATCTTTGTATCATCAACCTGGACAGACAATTTAAATTGGACAAGATCGTTCCCTCTTTAGCCATCTTCAGCCAGTGCCGCTACATGCTAAGCTAACCAAAACATGTCAGATTCATCACAAGTGTGATATGGTTTACCCTGTAACTGAGCACCTCTGTAAATATCATAATTTCTCTCCTTTAAACCTTTTTTTTTAATTTTTAGTGTGAGTTTTACTTTCTGTAAACGAGCTGTTCCAAACTAAAATTTATTGTTTGATTGTTTCTACGTGCCGACAATGATATTATGTAGTTTTTTTTTGTCATTTGTCAGATAATTATCTTTTTCCTCACCTGAAATGACGGCATTTGGAAGAAATATGAAGCAGCCGCAGCACAGAAAGTGTTTTTTTTTTTTTATGTTAAGGACCGTCTTTCATTGCAGTTTTTATGCATGTCACATGTATAATAATAATCTTAACCCAAATTAAGAAAAGCTCTGTGCTATGGTTCAGTTTTTACTGATTCAAGGAAAAGTTCCATGCATTGCATTAATATAAAGTCTCTAGAATTGAAAATAGAGGTTAGATTTGTTACTGTAAGGACGTTTTTGTGTAGGATAATGTAACCCTGAAGCTTTTCTGTGTCCGTCAGTAGTCGTAGATGTTGTAAATTCCTCCTCTTCCTGCCTCTGAACTGTAAATTCAGCATCGCCGTGACAGAGACGTCGCTTCCAGATCTCTCTCCCCTGCCACCCCTGATTAAGGCTGGCGTGGGCGAGACACACCTGTACAGCTGATGGGAGACAATGCCGCCGCTCCTTCCCAGAGATTGATTTTCTCCATTAAATCGGGCCCTTTGTCTAAAAACCCTGCATGCCCTTTGTTATGCTAAAGAGAAGATGGAAGATTTCCAATTCAATTTGGGCTGAGCCGAGGGCCGGTCAGCTATATGGGCCTCCATTGTCCTGGCCCGGCCCGCTGGGACGGCACGCGCGTCTCCCAAACGCCAATTAAGCTGGACGGAGAGACGGACAGTGGGATAATTGACAGCCAGGAGAAAGGCATGTGCTCCTTCCTCTGTGTCTCATCATTGAACAGGAAAATCAAAGAGGGGACGGGCAATAGAAAGGGAGGAGAGGCACAGGAAGTTGTAATACGCCGCTCAGAGCAAATTCAGGTCGAATGATGTGTTTTGTTCACGTGTGACGAGACGAGAGCCGCGAAAAGGAGGAGCAGCCGAGAGCTTGTATGGTTTAAACTTCACTAGACAGAAGCTAGGTTTCCATTAGAGACAGATTTTGTAAATGTCAACAAAGTATAATTGAGCTTTGAACGTGTTTCCATTGGACGTTGTTTTGGGGAGGAGCCTTTTAACTCCCGTGAAATCTCATGCCGCGAGACTTCGCTCCAGAAAAACGGACGCTCAGAACTTCCTTATGACACTCACGCATTCCTTTATTGTTTCATGTCTAATGTGGCAGTAAAAATTTTAAATTACAAAGCTAAGAAATGTCCCGCTCTCCTCTTCTGTTAGTGTTTGCACGTACCGCGCCATGTTTTCTCAGAGAGAAGTGGTCATGTGACCAGGTACCTCACGTCATGTGACCATGTACTTCAGGCTCTGTGACGTGTATTTGCAGAAAAAAGGGTTTCCATTGTGTTTTTGCCACACATTTCAATATCGAAACGTCTGAAATTCCTCCTTTTGAAAGCGTAAAAACTTTTAATAGCGAAATTTGAGTGTTTTTTTCAAAATTCAGGTGTTTTCCATTACCAGTTTTTATTGAGCTATTTAGGGTAATGGAAACACAGTATGGACATTTTAAATCTTTCACATTCTTGCAGTAACAAAGTGCTCCAAAAGTGGATTTCTCTGCACCGTGCACCCATTTTCATGTCCAGCTGACATATGCAGGCCTATGTTATTCCCTTTTCCTTCCTTAAACCTGCTTTTTTCCCCTCTCCTCAGGCCTCTGCTTCTCCTTTTTCTCTAATTGTGGCTCTCCTTCGCTCCGTCTGCTTCACCCGTCCCACCCCTCCCTCTCACTGCTGGCTTGTGACAGACGGCCTAATAGGATTTAATAAGCCCCATTTACATGTCAGGCTTTTAGATTTTCTAGAAGAATGAAAGGTGATGGGAGGGACTGGGGTTGGATGTGGGAGGGATGGAGGCGATGAACTGGTTTAACGGCTCGTTACTATTAGACGAAGGCGGCAAAGTATTACATTATTGTGGCCAATGCTGGTTCCTATGAACCACAATGAAAGGTTTGGTGGTGAGGGGACGTTTGTCCGTTTTTTAGTGTGAGTTTGATGCTTGTTGTGTTTTATGTGGAGTAGCTTTTGTCCTTTAGTTGAGCTTTTGTTTGTCGTGGAGAGCAGATCTGAAGGACGGGTGGTCCACAACTTGTCATCGTGTCTGACCTTAAATTCTCCACACATGAAGCTTTTTTTTTTTAATGCTTTAGTGTAACCACTGTAGTGTTTACCTCTTTTTGAGGACTGTTGGCTCCAATAAGCACACGAGGAAGAGGAAGAGACTGCAGTGGTTTGCTGACCATGATTTTCTGCAAAGGAAAACCCTATTACCTATTCGTTACACGGATATGTCAGAAGAATTAGAATATGAAAACCTCAAAAAGGTCTTAAATGTATTCATAAAGTCTTTATTATAAGTTGTCAATATGGCCATAATGGCGTCTTTAGCAGCCACATGTTGAAACATCTTTTTTATACATATGTATTAATTATTGTCAAATGATTAATACAGTCACCTTGTTTCTTGGAGTAACGCCACCTTTGACTCCGCCCCAACACAACGGCTTCAGGACCACGATGTGGAACAGGAGGAAAAAGTTACCTAATAGAAATACATTTATTGTGCTGTTGCAAGTGCTGAAATAATGATGAAATACCGTAAATAAATAAGAAAGAAAATTAACAAACTTTCAGATACAAGACACCAGAACTTTGACACCAGAAGTCATCACGCACTCGTACTGAACAGTCTGATAGTTATTTGGTCAGAATCACTAAATGTACAAACTACCTCAGAGAGAAGAGTTGAACTTCTTTATTGTAATTAATTTTATGCAATGTGTACCTCGCATAGCAAGTGGTTTTTAGACAGTAATTCACCAAAATGTTAAGTTAAAAATGTAAAGTATTTATTAAATACAATTCCTAATTTCCCCTGTATCTAGATTTGGGTTGCAAAATTCAGCAAATTTTCAAAGTTGGACGCTTTCCATGGGAATAAATGGGAATTGTTGGGAATTAACGAGAAATTACAGAATTGAAGTTATACAGGAGAACAGAAAGAGGCTATAGTTTTAAACAGTTTGTTGTTTTTAGAGGAGGGTTGTGTCATTTTAATTAATTTTTAAAATAAGGGGTGAAATAATTGATCTTCAATCATTTATTTTAACTAAGAACATTTTTTGAATATAAATGAAGGTATTGAGTTGAAATTATTTGTATTTATTTATTGTTTATTTGATAGAGACAGTGCACAGAAATTAATGTTTATTTGAGCAACAATAGATGTTAAAAAAAAAATGCTAATTTGCACCTTAGCCCCTATAGTTGATCAAGTAAAAAAACAAATTTAGCAATAAGACAAAAATAATCATACCATAAATCACATTACAGATTAGTACAAGAAGAAGATGGAACAATAGATCACAATGAAAATTACAATATAGTATACTAGGGATGTAACGATTAATCGTAAGGCAGTTAAAAATCGATTCATAGGTATCACTGTTCAAATCGATACTGTGAAAATTGAATCGCAGTACTTTTTTTAAACACCAGAGGGCGCTATCCAGAAGTGTTGGCGGCGGGCGGAATCTGCTACTACTTTCTTTCTGGCCGCCTTCTACTCTTAAACATATTTATAAATGATTCCTAAGTCACTATTAGCTCTGTCTGATAGCATAGCATCTCTTCTTCACTGCAAGATATCTGCATGCCAACCGACCACTGGGTTACCAGCGCCCTCTGCTGGTCCAAACAAATATCTGACCTAAATACAGTGCAATGATTTTTTTTTTTTTTTTTTCAAGTCCAATTGTTAAAGCACAAAATACATTTTCAGTTGCACTTTTAAAAAGAAAAAGAACTATTATGCAGTTTTGCATTGTTTACTATAGAACCAGAATTTAAATTAATAGGCTTCTTCTTCATTTGTATTATTCCTTTATTTATTTCATTCAAGATTTATTTTTAGTTAAATTGTATTGTTTTTAACAATGAAAAATAAAAGGAAAACAGCACAGTTTTTTATAGTTTTGAACCCAAGAAAAATAAAGGAATATTTTTCAGTCATTATTTGTATAAAGTCCCATTTTGTAAAATAAATCGTGAGAGAATCGTATCGGGAGTTGAGTGTATTGTTATATCCCTATAGTATACAGGTTATGTTCTTGACGTTTTGGGTCGTATTAGTTTCTGCACGTCCTAAAAATCATGATGCTCCCAAGACGTGAAAAAAGTTCTACTTACAAGTAAATCTATTTAAATGTTACGCGATTTTTGATTGCAATAATTTGCATGGATACTAATATTTATGTTTGGATATGATACCGTGCTTTAAAATTACTCCAAATTTACCGTCAATTCCAATAAATATTTCCCATGAAAAGTTTCTAATTTCTCTGTTTGAATATTGCCAAAATTGAAATTTAACAGGAAATTCCACCCTTTTGCAACACTAATCTATATTCCCATGAAAATACAAAAACCGTATGTGGGTATTGTGGTAAATATATACAGATGTACTGTGCAATGTATGTGTTTGTGTGTGTGAAGATCATAGAAAGTCCAGCCATAAACCAGATCCACACACACACACGCACACGCACACGCACACGCACACGCACACACACACACACACGCCACAGTAATCCCCATGTTGGTAGCTGATGTTTATTGCCATGTAATAGGATCAGGACGAGGCACTGTCAATATCAGAGCAAACATCTCACACACACGCACACAAACACGGTGCACACACACACACACACACACACACACACACACACACAAACATTGTGTTCCAGCTGAGATGAGAGGGCTAATCCTTTTAGCCTTCCAAGAAGACTCTCCTCCTCTTCTCTTCTTTTCTTCCAGGCCCGCTCCTTCAGTCATTCTTTGACTCACTGCCGCTTTCTTTCTTCCTCTTTTCTTCTTCCTGACGACATTGTTTTCGACTTCGTCACCCAGCCTGCTAAGCTAAATATACATATTTTTAAGTGCTGCTTTAAAATCAAATCCAGCCCCTTCTGCCCAAGTAGATCATCATCGTTATTATTTTTTAAATTATAGTGCAGAATCACAATAGTTGGTTTGTACAGACTGCTTGTTTTCTGAAGTTTGACATAGTATAGAGCAGAGATTCTCAACTGGTGGGTTGCGGACAGCTGATGAAAAATAAATAAATACTTAATGTCTCCCAGGCATGCTGTGAAATGCATGTTATATAGATTTATGTTTAAAAAAAGATTTATGTGTGTTTTCAACAGTTCTAACAATGAACTTAAAGTCTGTTACACTGATAATTGATTAGATTTTTTTAGCTTGTGTTTCATTTTGAGTTTAAATCGACACTTGTCAGACTTTTAGGTTTGGAAACACATTAAATATCATGTTTACCATCATTTAGGCCACTGGAAACATTTATATATTATTTCCAAGTGTAAACATCCACCACATGAATCTTTCAGTCATCAATCAATAGAATAAGCGTTAATATGTACATATTAGTAGTCAAAGCTGAAATCCTGAACTTTCAAAAAACCTCAGGAATAAATCAGTGAAACGGTTAAATGGTAAATATATATTATATTTTATAGTGTTTTTATGACTACACTGAAGTAGTCCCAAAGCGCTTTACAATATCAACTCATTCACACACCAATGGGACCATCTCATTACTGTTGCTCCCACTTCTCTCCGTGAACTCCAATTCTCCTTATCGTTTTCGTCTTTTTCTGTCTATTCTGTACCGAAGCGCTCTGGTTTCTTTGGTTTTCTAACCAACGTGTTCTCCAAGGTTAAAGGTAATATTTCCACCTTCATTTATGTGAGGAAACGCATTCAGAAATTAAGACGTTGCGTGTCGTGTTAATGCAAATTTCTGCAAACGTGTGTGTGTGTGTGTGTGTATGCGTGCACGTGCAATTGTTTCTTCAAACAGCGCCGCGAGTGCTTAATGAATTTACTTAGCCCTGATTGAAAATTAATTAAAACAGCCTGAAACAGACGGCCGCCCACTGAGAGCCAGTGGCAACACGCTGACAGGCAGATTACTGCTCAGAGGAGCGAGAGAAGGAGGGACGACAGTTCACACCTCTATCTGATGCACTTCTTGTGCCCGTCACGCCATGGACTGCACAGTCTATTTTTTTCATTGGCCTAATTTTAAAAGCCATGTCACTTAAAGATAGAGAATGCAATGCTAAACAGAAACAATTGTTTTTTTTGGTTTCATCCTGAGAGGAGTCAAAAATTATATATTCAGAAAAAAGAAGAAACAGAATTCGACCTCTGTAACAGCTGGAATCCTGTAAAAACTCTGACCAATCCCTGTCGTTCGGCCCGAATGGTAAGAACCAATCAGATGCCTCCATTTTTCACCCAAAGCACAAATGAAAAGGAGTGAAATGTGATGCTCATTATTTGATTTGATATTTTTATATCAGACGTGCGTTCAAAGTTGTGGGGGCACGGCTTTGGACAGAGCGCTGATGGGAGTGGGGAGGAGTCATGTTGCTCCACTGACATGTGACGTAGTTATTATCATTTTCCTTGCAATGGTCACTGGCAATTTAAGGACATATATATTATTTCCAGAAAGTATTCCATTTGTTAGAAATCCCAACAATAAAATCTATTTCTTTCTTAATACCAACCAGAAATCCTTAATTTTTGCACCGTCCCACAAATAATATACGATCTTCCATCATAATAGTGACGTTGCTTCAATAATTGAAGCATTTTGAAGTTCCTCATCTTTATTTTCCATGGGAATTCCCTCCATAAAGAGAGTGTGTTTTTATTGCTACCTTTAGGGCTAATTTCCTTCCCAGTCGTCATCCTCTATTATTAATTTGGCTTCTAACTCTTAACTTTTCCTTGATGCAGTGTAGACGGTATCGCCCAATATGTTCCTTATGCTAATGAAGTTTAGTTGTCTCGTGTTATTTGAAAGTGTCTGAATAAATCTTTGAAATGTAGGATTTAAAGCAATCAAACCAATGTTGACAGTGTTTGGAATAATGCCATTTTTTTTTTTTCAGTAACGGGATAATCTAAGAAATTACTTTTTACGCCGTTACAACACTGTTATCGTTACTGAACGTTAACAGCGTTGTGTTACATGCATTGATTGAATAAACTTATCTGAAAGCAACCCTGGCTTCTTACTCAGCTGTAGTGAGGAGGTGGGTTAAAAACAAGGTGAGCGATTATGATTGGCTAAGGCGACGTCATGTTTCATGGTAGCCAATCAGAGCCAGTGTTTCTACACATGTGCCAGCACACACACACACACACACACACACACACACTGCAGATTGGATGAAGCAGCAGAGATGGCGAGCGTGGAGCAGTCCGATGAAAAGTTGGCATTTTTAAAGGTGGTGATACAAACACTACTTTAAATTAATTATGGTCAAAGAACGTGTATGTGAAGTGTTCATTATATCCAGGAGAGAAGACTTTATCCACATCTGTTGTAAGCAACTCAAATTTAATGAAGCACCTCACGACGACGCACGTATCTAAAAAATCTGAATTCTTTAACATTTATTTATTATTTATTTTTATTTATTCAGTTCATTTCCGACATGGTTGCAATCACAAAAATTCACTTTGACATTCAGAGCAAAAATCATATCATCGTTTTTTTTTTTTTTTTTTTTTTGTCTTTTTGCAGCCGGAAAGGGCGACGGAAAAAAGCAGTTTGCTTATCTTGATCCGTCCCTATAAAGCAACAATTTTTTTAACAGTAACGCAAATAGTTACTTTCCTTGATAATGAGTTACTTTTATTATAGAGTAATTAAGTTACTAACTCAGTTACTTTTTGGATCAAGTAGTGAGTAACTATAACTAATTACTTTTTTAAAGTAACGTTCCCAACACTGGATATTGATTGTTTGAAATGTGGGTTGCTTATAATTTGCACGGCTCTTTATATTGTTGTTGTCCCTCCTCTTTTCTTCACATTTACCCACACATTAGGATGTTTTGTATCCACTTATATTTTTTTCCCCAGTGTTTTTTTTCCCAGGAAAATTATTGAGCCAAGGGACTTTTGTTCAATTTGCTGAATGGCATTTTTTATTTTTGTATTTTGTCAAACCCTTGGAAGGAGGACTGTTTTGAGTCTAATTCTTGGTCGACGGAGCTTTTATTTAATGCCATAATCAAGGATTGTTGGCTTGTATGTGACAGACAAATGTGGACTAATAACTTGTTTTGGAGATTTAAAAATGTAAAAAATTTGTTGCTGCCTCCGACGTGCTCTGCTGCTGGTCCACAAAGTGTTAACTATAGTCCAGCCTCCCCATGCACACACTGTTAAAGACTAATTGATGCACTCTTTAAATGAGTCCTAATTAGAGCACGGCTGGTAATAATTGTGCAGGCGGTCTGAGCGCTACTTAGCATTAAAGTGTGTGTCTCTGCTGCTCTGTGGTTGAATGATCTCCACGGGGAGGCTGATGAAGCCCATACTTTCAGGAAGCAGAGAGAGAGAGAGAGGTAAATGGAGAGTGAGGTGGGGGGGGGGGGGTTGAGAAGCCTTCACCCCTCTTTGCTCTTTTGTGACGGCCCCCGCTCTGTGCTAGTGAAAGGGGGTTGAGGGCAGGTGTGCGAGCCGACGTTACTCATAACACAACTCATTGATCCGTTCACGTCTTCCCTCTCGTTTCTTTCTCCTCGCCGCGTCTAATTGTCGTCTAGAAAACAGACAGAGGAGGTTTCCCACCTGCTGCTGAGACACGTTTGTAACACACTCAAATGACGGGTTTGTCTTCCCGTCTGCTAGACTGCTCTGAAGGAGATCCAGGCCCACTGCAGCCTCGGGTCAAATCCAGAACTTTACAGACAATTGTTTGTTTTGATTTAGGAATAGTCTTTTGTCCAAAATGCAACTTAGTTTAATTCAATTTGATTAAAATTACAACAATAGTCGTCTCAAAGTGCTTATCAAAATATGAAAACCCAATAAATCCACATGAACATGCATCAGCTACAGTGGTGTCACGGTTTGAGTTTACCTCGTGCTGAGATCGATTATGAGCATATATGCGCATGCAACCCTGAGCTAATCCAATAAACTAATAAAACACATGTCCGCTCACTTTGAAAACAAATATAAACAAAACTGAATTATTGTTTGTTTTTTTTAAGCAAAAATTCATTTTCCGGTAGTGCGCGTGCGCATATATTCTCATAATCGATCTCAGTACGAGTTAAACTCAGATGGTGACACCAGGCTCAGAAGTGTCAGTTATCTGTTTTTACTGGTTGTTGTTACTAAATAGAAAGAGGAGAACAGAACAGAATGGAGAGATAGAACATCAGTGTTCCCGACTAGTTGAGCCGTGAACCACAGATCAAGGCTCAGCGTATGTTTTGGTCATTTCATTTTCCGCTCAGAAAAGAAAATCAAAAAACACAAAACGAGTGGTTATTTGATTTTCGTCTTCAAATTAAAAAAACTAAAGTTAAAATTAAAGTAATATTTCTTTATTAGGGACAATAAAGGATAAACAAAAATACACAAATACCAAAGGACAGAAACAAAAACAAAAAACGCTTGTTTTTCATTATGTTGAGTCATTATTTTCAAAATAAGAGCACATATATGAGGACGCTGCTGTTTTTCTCTATATTTTCACTGCAGTTTTAAATGTCTTTGGAACCGTACTCCGAAATCCTTTTTCAAATGGCAAAGTAAGGCTTCTTGTTTGCAGAAATTACTACAATTATATCACTAACTAAGTTAGTTTTTAGGCTATCAGATGACTAAATCTGTTACAGATATGGGTGAACGTTAGCAGTGTGGCTAACGTTGTTCTCACAGGGTGATTGTGCATGATTTCTGTGTGACTAACCCGTTGTCATTAGTCTTCTAAGGCATATCAAATGTAGACTTGATAGCAGTAGTTGACTCTTAACCATATTTGGCACGTTTAGTATTATTTTGAGATGTTCATTAGCCAGTAGAGTCATCTAAACATCTGTATCACCTTAACTGCTGGTCCGTCAGGTGATGATTAAAGTTGCGTTAGTTGTTGCCATCCTTTTAGAAAGTGACCACAGCAATGGACCAACCAGGCCTTTACGGCTGCTGATCTTGTGCACCACAGGATTCAGACCTCAGAGACACTTATGATTGTAAATCACTTATATACTAATTAATGGCCCATCTAAAATGAGCTGTCGGCATGGAGCGTGCCAGTTATACAGATATATAGCTGCAGGTCTCTAATTGGGAGTTAGTTAATTAAATATCCAGTGGATTAGAGGAATTAAGGCCAATTGTCCCGAACAAGGTCTTGATTAGTGTCCTTCGTTATGTCCTGGGTCCAAAATGATCCTTCAATTAGTGCTGCAGAGCTCGTGATCAGGCAGCGTGACGTGATGGACGGCGGGAGGGAGACGTTGAAGCCATAACGAGGAATCAAATAGAAAGTTTAAGAAAGGATGATGAGAATCTGTCAAATACTTGAGCTGCAAACTTTGGATGAATCTTTACGTATCTTTGGTTTTGGTCCATTAAAGATCTTCATAGGCATCACAACACAACGCACGAAGTAGCTTTAAAGCACACAAAACGTCATGAAAGTATGCAAATAGACGTCAAAAGTACAAGAAACAATATTAAAAACACAAAATTGCTACTTATTCACAAAACTACATAAAGACACACAAAAACAACATAATAATACACAAAACTACATAAAAATATCAAAAATGACAACAAAAATACACAAAAATATACAAAATAAGAGAAAAATACATAGTTACAACAAAACAGAATGCAAATTACTAACAAAAATCCACAAAATGACAACAGGAATACACAAAATTACAGAAAAAAACTGAAATGCTGAAAAATTTTACAAATCCCTTTTTCTTGTATTATTGTTCAGATTGGTCATTATTCTAAATGCTGACATTCATTATATTATTGTGGCCTTCTTGTTCATTTTAGAAAATTATTTAAAAATGATTGGTAAATGATACAGTCCAATACAAGGCTTTATTCAGAGTTTGTAGTTCATTTCTCCTGGTTTTAAATACTTTAACTTTGACGGGGTCACTGGTTTGCTTAAAAACAATGGTTTCAGACCAATTCTCAGAGAGATTACTATTGTAAGCGTTTTCAAAACCTCAAACAAAAACCAAACCAAATAAAGGTTTTATCCACGCACTATGTTGGTCTGGAGCCAGCCTGAATTATTAACATTAAGGCAGTGAACAAGAAGAAGAATTGATTAGTCAGATAAGTCTGTACGAGTCGTGTATGAAGTTAGATGGCAGCCCCAGTTTCAGTCTTGTGCGTTTGTGTGAGATCTTTGTTTGTAATGAAACTGACAGTGATGGGATCATTTCATGGCCTCTCTCTCTCTCTCTCTCTAACACACACGCACACACACACACACAGTTTTGAGATAGGACACTGGCTGACATTTGTGGTGCTGCGGGTGAGGACATGGCCTTTTCTGCGCATTTCTTGTGGCCAATCACCCAGACTGAAAGGGCTAAAGGAGACGAGGCCTTTTATTGCACCTGACAGGGTCCTACTGATACTGCCATGGGAGACCATTCAGAGTGTGGGTCTGTGTGCGAGTGTGGGATCTGTCCCACCCGTTCAAAGACAGGAAACCCCTCTGAGAAGCAATCATGGTAGAAGTGCATTTCACACGTGATCATGTGACATGCATAAGGATAGGACATCATTGACTCAATCATCATTTGGAGGCTCAGTTGTGTTCCTTTCAGCCCTGTAAGTCCATAGGTCTCACCTGTTATCTTGTCCTCAACATATCTGAGTCTCATCCAGCTGCACGGAGAGCCTGGTACCAAACAGTGATAGAGCAGAGATGTTCAAACAAAGCGCCTCAGATTTCCTCTGATTGTGGAAAACGGACAGAAATCACATAATTAAAATAGAAGTAGCTTCATGACACGGAATAATACCCTCACCTACGTGTTTCTGCAGAGTATCACATAGTTTTAACACATTTCCACGTTAAAAGGGTGGTCAAGTGTTTAGAGGAGATAAACACAATAATTTCAAGGATTTTTAAGTGTCATTCGTCATCATGTACAGAACGAAATGACATTTTTGGACATTTATTATGTCGGTAATTATATTGATTTGGGGAAAGCTCATAAAAGGGCAATAAAACAGAATTAGGTCAACCCTAAAAATAGAATTTGGGAAAATTCCTTGGAAAGAACCAAATTTTCACATTCTCATACTCAGTCTTACTCGCAACACGTACAACTTTCGCATAGCTTTGTGTATTTTTGTTGCCGTTTTTTAATTTTGAGTATTTTTCTTGTTGTTTTGCATATTTTTTTTTGCAATATTCTATGTTTTTTGTTCACATTTTGTGTATTTTTCTTGTTGTTTTTATGTGTTTCTGTGTCATTTGTGCGTACTTAGTCACTTTGTGTGTTTACTTTGGGGCCCGCACAATATTAGACCGAGTGTTGCATGTGGACCCCAGACCCGCCACTTGCCCATGCCCAGTAGTTTTTTTAATTTTTGTTGTCGTTTTGTATATTTTAAAGTTATTTTTGTTTACAACTGTAGTCATTTTATTTTTTTCGGAGTTGTTTTGTGTATTTTTGTCGTCCTTTTTCTGTATTCTTCTGTAATGCATGTTTTTTGGAGTCATTTTGAGTTATTTTTGTTGTTTTTTTGTGTATTATTGTAGTCATTTTATTTGTTTTTTGGCATTGTTTTGTGTATTTTTGTTGTCCTGTTTTGTATTCTTCTGTAATGTATATGTTTTTTGGAATCATTTTGAGTGTTTTTGTTGTTATTTTTGTGTATTATTGTAGACGTTTTATTTGTTTTTTGGGGTTTTGTGTATTTTTGTTTTCCTTTTTTGTATTCTTGTGTAATGTTTATGCTTTTTGGAATCATTTTGAGTGTTTTTGTTGTTATTTTTGTGTATTATTGTAGACGTTTTATTTGTTTTTTGGGGTTTTGTGTATTTTTGTTTTCCTTTTTTGTATTCTTGTGTAATGTTTATGCTTTTTGGAATAATTTTGAGTGTTTTTGTTGTTGTTTTCTGTAATATTTATATGTTTTTTTGACTCATTTTTGTGTCACAAAAAGTCACTAAAAAGTTCTGCCACAAACTTGTGTTGACTACAGGAGGGACACCGTGTAATCCTGGTGCCATCCCATAGCGTTCAAGTGCAGGATTTGACATTGTTAGAGATAAGTGGTGTTAAGATGGTGTCAGGGAACGCGATCATTTGGGTTGATAAGACGACAGCAGCCTGATGCAGGAGGATTGATCATTTCCTCAAATTGCCTGCTTCACTTTGAGGTCCTCCCTTCAACGGGACCAACATCTTTACGAAGATCCCGGTGTAATATATGAAACCATCTTCATAATGTGTCAAAATTGAAAGGCTGGAATGCCACTTGAGGCAGTGGTGCTGTAATTGGTGCTCCAAAAAATCTTAATGGCATCATATCTTGAGCTGGGCTTTTAAAAGGATCTATTGTGAAAATCTTGCTTTGATCTCTATGGCTCTACACCCCCAACACACACACACACGCACACACACGTGCACACACAGGGTAATGCATTTAAGCTTTCATCTGAAAATTCCCAAGAGTATTGGGACACCACATGCTGTAATGATCCTCTGTAAATGGCTTGGTTGGACTGCTAACTTGTATAAATAGTGCAGACAGGGACTAATGTAGTGTCTTGTAATAGGGGGAAATTGCCCACCTATTACAGCGGGACCCTTGAAGAGGGAAGGAGAGGAGGAGAAAGCCAAAAAAAAGACGCCAGGGATAGAAAACGTGACAGAAGATGATGTGACGAGGAAGACAAAAGGACATCTGATGGCGAATATAGACAGAAGAATTTCAAATCCACAGTTAAAGCGTATGACACTAGTTTTCAAGTTGATGCTAAAGAACACACCCTAAATCATGTGTCCAATAAATATTTTACATTATTATGTTCATCTTAAGGTTAAATATTGCAATTTAATGTGTGCAATAAATAGGACCCTATAAATTCCATTTGATATTTGTCCAAATTCCGCGTTTTCCACATAATTTTTTTTTAAATAAATATTTTTAAGAAATATTTATACAACATTTTTATTAGTTTTTAACTAACAAAATGTAATTTAAGCTACAATTAAAAGGTAGGTAAAATGAATTATTCTGACTGCTCCTTTTCAATTATTCATAATCATATAAAGATGTATGAGAGCAGCATTAATGTCACCCACTTTCCTCTCAAGGATCAATGGCTTCCTGAATCTGAGCAGGTTTTATTGATTACGTTTTGATCAACTTAATTGAAATTAAGCTCATTTAAATTATCCTGATGACATCTTTCCAGACCATAATGATTAGACAAAAACAAATGGACACAAGACTGCGTCAGTTAATTAACTAGAAAAAAAGTAGTAGGCTTAAAAAAAAAAAAAAAAAAAAAAAAGTAGAAGGCTAAAACTCGCTGCAAGTTGCCGCCGCGTGATACCTAGGTGGGTCGGGGGGCATGTCCCCCTGGTAAATTTAGCAAAAATGATGCGATATGGTGGTTTTTTGTGCTTTATATTAGGGTAATTGTGTCTATTTTGTTGCACTTTTCTTAGGGTGATGTATTTTCTCACCTAGTTTTTGTTTGCATGATGCATTTACAAGTTGAAGTCTGGTATCTATGGTAACGATGACAAAGAATTGAGCGTCATTATCAGTTCAGCTTATTCCAGTTGAAAATGTACCAACTTATAGTATACCAGTATAGTATGGGTGCTTGGTCTCTTAGTAGTCCTCTGTAGAATGCTGTCTGGCACTGTAACATATTTAGTTGTGTCAATGCACATTACACATTAATATTCATAATATATCTTACATATACCCTTATATTTGTGATTTTTGTAACCCAGCACCCTGGAGGCAGGACTTTTAATTCCATAGAGAAGAATTAAAAACCTCTTCAAAATCTACTTGGTTTGTGAATTATTCCTACCAGCAACTCTTGTCTTTGTTGAATCTTTCTTAAAGATAATGTTTATTGAATTTAGTTAAATTCAGTAATGTTGTGAATGTTAAGATTTAATATGTTATTGGGGAAATGTTGAGAGAGAATGATTGTTTTTCCTTCAGTTGCAGCCGCCAGATATTTGTTTCGACCAGCAGAGGACGCTGGTAACACAGTGTTTGGTTGGGATGCAGTTAGTTTGCGCAGTGAAGAAGAGATGCTGTGCGCTAGCAGACAGAGCTAATAGAAAAACGTGATTTTTTACAAATATTCACGTAATATTACAGATATTCCTTCGGTGCTAAAGGAATAAGGAATCATTTCTGAAATTATTTAAGAGCAGAAGGCGGCCAGAAAGAGAGTAGCTGGTGATCCCGCCCGCCGCCTACGCTTCTGAACATCCCTACATGAACCTGCGATGTTTAAGACTCTACAATCCCTGACGTTAGTGGTCTCGTCTACATCAACAGCCAATTTATTCCCACGGAATTCACATTATGTCAATTTCTGTGTTCAACAGTGGATTTTGTTTTCATTGGTCAGTTCAGTGATTTCGTCCGTGATTCCTTCAACATGGAAATCACAGAGCCCGACATGAATGTAACTGTAGGAAGACTTCTTGCAATTTAGTTTTCTTGGCAGACATCATTTTGTCTTGCCGCGGAATTCATCACAACACCTATTTAGGACAATAATCAAGACTGCTGTTGTGACAAACCCTGATTGAAATGTCATAATAAAATGTAATTGTACGAAATAACACGCACAAGGTAGTGTAAATACAAACATTCCGATTTGTGACGGTATCGCGTTTCCCCATCAGATCGTGTTGAGCATTTTTACTTCAATACACGGATATGTCGCTCTGGATCACAAGTCGAAATGAAATTAAACTTTATTCATCTCTATTAAGGATTTTTGGCCATTTATTATGTCAGTGATGACATTGAATTTAGGAAAGCCGATGAAACGACTAGAAAACAGAATTGTAACGAGTATTGAGGAAAATTTGTACATTTCCATACTCGTTTTTATTCGCAAGACAAATTTGGGAATAGCTTTGTGCATTTTTGTGGCTGTTGTGTGTCGCGTTGAACATTACATTATTCACTGGATGACGGTAGTGGGTGAAAAATCTACAGATGTTTTTTAAATAAAAAATGTAGCAACTTATAGTCCAGGTAATACGATGTTCAAAGTCCACTTGTGTGAGGCCTCAGTGGAGCCAAGAAAAGATGTGTTTAGGAAGGAGTGTAAGTAACCGCACAATGTCAGTTTGTTGATGAGACGCGTCACCGTTTTGGAGGTTGTTGTAATTTTCACTAAATTCTTTCAAGCCTTGAGTTTGATTGCAGACAGATCTCAGGGTTTCCAACAACAACGCTGCGTTTTGTTTGGCAAACGCCACAGCCTGCGATAATGCACGCTAATTTCCCTCGGCTATTGGTGGAGCATGAATTGGCAAACACGGAGCGTATTGTGCCTTCACGTGAATAGACAGTTTAGATCACTGTTTGTTCATATTTGTTTGCTTAGTTGCATTCATGAAGACGAATACACGTGTTTTTTTTTTTTTTTTTTTTTTTAATGCTGCTTCGTTTCTTGTTAGCTGTTTTCCATTATGATAACAAGGATCCATTTGATGTCAGCGGCCTTTTATCTTCAAATGAGCCATTTAAATGTCATTACTGTAGGACTGCAAGTGTGTGTTTGTGTGTGTGTGTGATCATTACATTTACAAGCTCCATTCTCGGTTTCTTTTCACTTTTTTAATTCCAACATTCAGTCTGTGCTGCAGACTGAATTTTTAACTTTTATTTAAAATAGCACAAAACATAATGACGCAGCAAATTAGTCAGTGATCACTCCTCTGAAAGGCTTTTTATTGTATATTTACTTAGACGTTGTGCAATATGTGTGGGATCAGCTACTGTCCATTCACACGAAATATTTAAAATTCTGCAGTTTAAGTCATTTATTCCCAGCGATGATCAGAATCGCTACAAAACATGTCATTTCTTTGTGCGGTGTTAGTTTAGGCTGACTGTGTTTGTCTATTGTTGTCACTTTTTTTTTATTGCTTTTGTTTTGAGCAGGGACAAGAAAGAAAAACAAAAAGAAACAAAAAAAATAATATGTACGATTCATGTACACTCATAATTGCAATAGAATGAAAAGGAGTGGGAAGAAGAAAGTTATTGAATCACGTCCATATTTTTCAACTACACAATACTATCATATTGCTTCCCAGTCTGTTTGGACTAACTTAAGATATACACTAATACAATGGTAATAAATTCACAGATAAAGACAATGTAGATGTAATGGGCCTTTTCGTTACATTAAATGATGATCAGAACCCAGTTTAAGACCAATTTATACAGAAATCCAACTTTTTCTTGCAACTGTAGTTTTCCTTTCATGCTTATTTTGCAATTAATTAATAGTATTCTCAGAACTTTCCTCGTGTTAGCCTGCAGGCTAGCTTTAGCTTTAGCTTTGAGGGGGGCGGGACATGTGCGTGCATTAAACAACTCAAAGTTAGTATTAATAATCATTTTTTCTCATGTGTGACGAGCTTTATTCTTTGTAGACATCCTAAATCGTGGAAATTTTGTTTTATTCAGCAAATGAAACATATGTATGAATATTATTATTTTCTAAATAATAGTTTTTTCTCGATTGTTATTTTTGTAATCGTTGAGTGCAATAATCAAAATCGGAGGCAAAATTTGATTAATTGCATAGTCTTAGGTTCTGCTATTTGGAGATGTTTCAGATTTGAGGACTGTGGTGGTGTGGGGGGAGGGGGGGGGGGGGGGGGGCGCATTCATCCGGCGCTGCCCTGAAACAAGCCACGCTACAGAACTCACTCACACGTGCTGTCTGAGGAAAAATCCAAAAAGTGTTAATAATGTGCATCTCCGGTTAATAAAAGTGCATGTTATTCCTACTCTCCAGAATCCTCATGTGACCTTCTGCTTCACCTACTAATGATTTATTGTACTTGTTCCGTAATCCTCCTGCGTCTTATTGAAAGAACGAGTGAATTTATAGCACATTTAGCTCTTTAGTCAGTCCCCCACTGCAGGCGCGTGCGTTGGCTAACTCAACGACGTGCTGTATCGGCTCCATGTCCCGCTGTGGCCTAACCCTCACTCTGACAACATTGTTTGCATCTGTACACTGGAGTGGCAGACGAGCTATAGGGCAGTCCTCCCAGTGCCACTACTGGTAATTTAGGAAATCCTCACTGGCAGGATGAAATGACAAGGCCACAGTCTTTGTGACAGTGCTCTGTAATTTGCTTGTTTTCCACTCTGCCATAGAGCTGACACACTGCAGGAGACGGCAAACCAAGGAGCATCTCTCTCTCTCACCCATTTTCCTCTTGTTTGCTTCCTCCATTGTTGTCATTGTGTTACTCAGCACAGCTACGTGGTCTCCGAGGTAAAAAGAAGTCTGCAAGCAGCTCGAAAACCAGGGTCTAACGTCTGGCAGCAATGAAATAGTCTCGATGAGTGGAAATAAACATGTGTACGGGCAGAAAATATAGTAAACACTCCGATCAACCTTTTCTTTTGATAATATTCTGAAAGGGAGCTTTGTATTAACTTAAAGCTAGAGCTGCAGCAATTCAATTCAATGCCTTCATTGTCATTATATAAAGTATAATGAGATTGGGAGTTTCTCCTATTTATAGTGCAGAACACGTTAAAAGAATAAAAACATTACAGTTAGTAAAAGAATATTTTGGTAATCGAATATTTGTTTTTCTTGATTAAATCTTAATTTTAAATACACGACAGAAAATAATGACTTAATAATATCAACTGAATTGTTTCCTATTTAAGAATTTTTTTAATTTTTTTTTAAATGTCCTACTTACTAATTATGCAAAGAAGAAAAGAAAAACATGCATATTTGTTCCAAAAAATTCCACTACACGCGATGTCAACCTAAGACGAAAAATGCAGAAATGGTAGAAAAAAAATGTGCAAATTTTTAAATTACAGTAAAAAGAAAAAAAAAAAATTAAATTTTAGTGTTCGAGAACCTATAGCAAACACTTCAGCATTTTAGGATGACACCGTATGTCAAAGAAGCTGCAAACACTCAAGATGTGCTTGAATTTGAAGAATTCCCAAAAGTTTTCACCAACCCAAAAATAAATCTTTCTGCTGCACACGTTTGGTTAACAAAGTAGTGGAATGTGTTGGATTGAAAGCTTATCCCCAAACTTCTATAAATGTGTCTTTCAAAGATTGCAAAAAATGCTTTTTGCTGAGAAAAATTTCGATAAGGTTGAAAAAAAGACGCAAAAAATGGAACCAATTATTTAAACAAAACCTAATTTTGCTGTGAACTGTCCTTAATCCATAACTGGAAACAGTTATTTTTAAAACGCATGTATGGTAGTCAGTTTAAATCCAAAAGTGAGAAACGTTTAGCTAAAAAAAGCTGAAAACTGCATCTAATTAGCTGTGCATAGTCGGCATTCTGCTGCGTTAATATACAGTATACCTTTCAAAATAAAAGAATTACCTATTTTTCTTTATTAGTGCTATGAATGAAAAGTTAAAAACCCCTGCTTTAAACCGCTATTTTTCAGCTTTCCAGGTCATCGTCTATGAAGTTTATAGAACATATGTTAGAAATAACTGTAAAAATAATTTTAACATACGTTCATTAAGGCTGTAGATGGTTGTCAATGGGACCAGATGAACCTTGAATTTGTCATGTTGTAGCTAGTGGAGCAGGGTGAAGATCCACATTCAACTGAGTCTAAAGCTGTGCTAAATAAGTCTTTATTTCATTCCTGTGGTTTGTTTTATGTCTGTTGAATCTAAGCAGGCTTGTGATGTGGTGAATGACTTGTATTGGATACGTACAGCACGTGTGTAACTTTGACAACCCCCCTCCCACTCACTGTGTCCCCCTGTTTACCATAGCGACGCCTGGCCCTGTGTTCACTTGTCTCTACGGTAACCAAGGGCCCCGCTATCTGCTATTGGCTCTGCCACTGAACTCGCCGCTCCAGACAAAGGAGAAGGACCTGGCACTGGTAATTTCTTATCACCAAATCCCATTAGGCTCAGGGTTTTTTCTGCTTTTCCTTCATTAAGCCACACAAAGTAAAGTGGAAACCACCGTACACAGTTAGCACAGCCCCCAACGCGAGTGTAACAGGGCTCAATAATAACCTGTACGGACTCACAAACGTACTAAAAGCATTTCATTCTATAATTACATAAACATTTAATACGGTAAATATTAAAAATCAATCCAGTGACGCCCTTTAGGCAGGTTTTTAGTTTGTTTCTTAGAGCTGATGGAGTCGTTTGTAAGCTCAGACTAGACGAGAGCTCCTTTATCGACGAATGTTTCTGTTTGCATGGAAACACGCATTTAATAGAAAAAACCGACTGTCCAAAGGGAACGTCTCTGAGATAGACTCGTAGATCTATTAATTTGGGCTCTCTATCAGTTTTTGTTTACATTTTGAGGCGAGGTTTATTTTACAATTCAGCGAAGGAACTTTATTCACATGTTGACATTGTGCAATTGTCTGTTCGCAAAAGTTTCTGTGTGGCTTTTTGCTCCAGTGAAAGACTCTTTCTGCTAAAACTCTATGAATAAATTTGTGTCAATTCAGCCTGGGCAATATATCGAGAATATTTTGTGTTTCAGCGATATTGAAAATAACAAAAATTGCCTATATTTTATAGTTTAGGTCGTTTTAGGTGTTGCTGCTTTTGCTACTTCTCAGAACAACATGAAAAGCACAGTTAGATGGAGTGCGTCCTAACCCAGACTTTCGCTTAAACCCTAAGCAAGTCATACTATAGAGCTCACTCACACGTGCTGTCCCATATAGAAGAAAAAGACTAAATTGGCACATATTGTGCAGCTGTTTATTAATAAATGTGCATGTGGGGTCATTTTGCATTTACAAATTGAACACATAATTGTCTTTTTGGTCAGACTTTGAGTTAAAAATATTTGAGATATGAGTTTTGATTTATAATCGCCCAACTTTAGTATCAATATTATTCTATGTTTATATCTCCCTGCTCTTGATGCATATGAAATGTAGAGTAAATGACATATGGACTAGATTTCTGCAAAAAATAATAATAAATAAATAAATGTTTTTGATTTGATCTTAGAAAAACCATTACAACGTCAAAAAGGGACTCTCACACTCTGCTACTGGGGGGTAATAGCCAGTACACTAGTGAACACGTTGCTTTCTTTGACGTTTGGGCCTGTCAAAGCCATCATTTGTACTCCCTCATCTTCAGCCAGCCTCCAGCCATCAGACGGAGTGCTGCTCCGACTCCACCAGGCCTGACACGTCTCAGCACACTGAAAGGCCTGATACGTCCACACGCCATAATCACCACAGCCGTGTACCTGCAGGTGGTGGTTACGCGTATCTGCTTGCATTCGTGTGATAACCGCCTCGATGGAGTCGGATTGACAGACAAAGGCCTAATCGCTTCTCAGCTCCTGCAGCCAAACGGCTCGGAGGAAGTATTGACCCGAAAGCACCATAATCCCCTTCACCTAACACGGGCAATTTCATGTAATACCTGTAATAACACACATTCAGCATCAAGTAGTCATCAAAAGAGCTCGGAGCACCTGAGTTTGCGAGGCGAGTTGTTTGAATGAAAGGGACCTGAAAAGTGTGTCAGGCTGTAACGATCCTGTAGCGTTTCCATCAGCGCTACTCCTCTCGTCTCTGTCTAAATATATTTTTACTGTGTTTTCATGTGTTTTTATTGAAACTTAAAGCTAAACACAAGCTGTCAGTGAGTGCAGCTACAGCTTGGAGACTTGATGTCGTTTTCCTTCACTTGTTAGCAGAAACGCTGTCGACTGAGCGCTCAGGTGTCTCATCGTTAAAGTGTAACATTTAGATCAGTAATGTCAACGGAGGAAACTGTTTTTTGTATTTTCTATTCTTTTCCTTTCATTTGTTTTTGAGGTTTTGTGTATTTTTGTACTCCTTTGTGTGTTTTGCAGTTTTTTTAGAGACTTTATGAGTATTTTTGTTGTCCTTTTGTCAGTTTCTAGAGTCAAAATGTGTATTTTTGTTTTTTTGTGTGTGTTTTTCTGTCAATTGTATGTACGTGGAGTTGTTTTGTGTGTTTACTTTATGGGTCGCACAAAATTCGACTGAGTACTGCATGTGGCCCCCAGACCCGCCACAATTATGCTTTTGTTTTGTGTGTTTTGAGTATTTTTGTTGTTGTTTTGTATGTTTTTAAGTTATTTTTGTTTATAATTATAGTTGTTTTATTTGATTTTTAGGTTTTGTGTATTTCTGCAGTCCTTTTTGTGTATTTTTCAGTTTTTTGTTTTTGGACTAAGATGAAACCAAACACTTTAGGAGAACTGTGTGGGTCTTAGCTGTAGCTGTGGGTTATTCATCAGAACATCAGCATGTAGATGTTTGTTCTGTGTGGCTGAGCTGGAATTGTGATGCACATGAGAACATGTGAGGAATTTTCTGTTTATCTTTGCCTACAATCACATGGACAGACGCAAAGATCCAGGGAAACTCACAAAAACAGTGCCAAGTAGTGCATTATGGGCACAATCGACCAAATTAGATCCACAGCAACTTTGGCAACATAATAAACACACAAAGAGCTAAAAATCATAATCCAGGTCCTAATGATGGTGATAGTAATAATAATTATTAGAATCATTACTCCCCAAGTCTGTATATATTGATAAAAATCCCAGAATAGAGGTGACAGTGGTCCTGATTGCTTTTTATCAGATAAAGACATAGCGTAGGCCTCATAGATCAATAAATCAAAAGTTACTGCGCAGAAAAAAAAAGATGTAAAAGGTTGAAATTTCTGCTCGAAAATGTGTTTTCAACTCCACTTCAAAGACTCGGTTTATTGACATGTTTTGCCCATTGAATTGTGGGACATGGAGTCCTGATGCATAGACGTGTTTTCCCTTCATTCTGACTGTGATTTATTTTGTTTGCCCCCAATAACTCTGCCAAAGTGACTTCCAAACACATTCCTGTTGCTTTCAGTGAATTTTGTGGCAAAATCCAGCCTAAATTCAATATCAAAATCACAGTAAGAATGAAGTAAAATGCACAGAACTTTTCCGAGTGTTTACAGTGGAGATGGAAACAAACTTTCAAGTGGCAAACTCAACCTTTTATATGTTTTTTTTCCCAGCAAATGATCTTGATTTATTGATCTTTGAGGTTTACATCTTTATCTTAATAAAAAAAATATCGTCTACAGCAGCTAGAGAAAAACTTTAAAAAAAAAAACCAACCTAAAATACGACTTCCTTTCTAATGTTCGGTGCTGTTTCCATGTGCAGGTGCTTTTGAGCAACGTAATCCAAGAGAATACAGGCTGCATTTTTACGTCACACACAGCCACCATCTTCCTCCTCCTCATCATCATCATTGTCACAACAGCCTCAATCATCGCTCGCTACACACACACACACACACACAGAGACAGACAGAGTTTTGAGGCTCTGATTTGGTATTCATGTCACAGAGATTAATCAACCTGTTCGTCCCATCTGCTGCTGCACACTGACACACACACACACACCACACTCCGTACCTGCTCTGAGGTTTATGTGTGTGTGTGTGTGTGTGTGTGACAGTGAGCGAGGCCTCGATCATCAATCTGCATATCTGCATATTAACACCGGACCGTCCCTTTAATTTCCTACAGCGGCTGATAGCCATCACATCCTCTCAGCCTGTGTGTGTGTGTGTGTCTGAAATATACCATCAGTGTCCCTATTCAGAGACACAGAGGAAGCCTGACAGAAAGGCATCGACATCCTATTGATTTACGTTTCTATTCAATAAGTGAATCCATCTGTGAGATATTAAAGGGGACGAGGTGAGGAGGAGGAGGAGGAATGAAAGCTTCAATGATTAAATCGATTTAAAACCAGCTCTGTTTGTCCTGGTTTAGGAGAGGAAAGCACGAAACGCACACACACACACACGCACGCATCATTTTATTTTAATATTTAATGACGGATAACATTGTAAAAACATACAAAAGTCATCCAAACCTGAGGAGAAAGTCTTTTTTACTAAGTAAAGACTGTGTAAAAGGTTTATTATTGTTGGAGATTTTAAGGTTTTAAGTTTTTGTTACTAATTCATTTTCACCAATGCTTATTTGTCTGTCTTTAGCATATTTAGGTCAAAAAGTACTGCACAGATTTTGACATTTTAACCAAAGATAGACCTTAGGACATGGAAGATCCCATTAAATTTTGGAAGAGATCCGGATCAATTCACTGATCTTGGATCAGTTTGAAAAATAAAAAAAATCCCTCTTTAGTGAAATTTTAGAACTTCACGTCTCGATTCGTAATTGTTGACTCGGTTATGTCGTGTTTGTTTCTCAATTACTCCGCAGAGTTTCATCTGCATCAGTTCTGGATTGTGCTTTTAATGGTGCTTTTAAAAATAATGGGGTTGCCCATACATTTGGACCTACTGTATGGTGTTATGATCAGGATCAATGATCCAGAGAACTGCAAATATCTGGAAAAGAGGAGATTTTGTGCTTGGCTGAAGTTTTCTGTGCGCTCTGACTGTTCTCTTAGTTATGGTTTAGTCTGTATTCCATTTAAAATAAAACACTTCCATCTTTTGTCAGTTTGCTCATGTTTCATGGTTTGTTTTAGGCAAAAAATACTTTGTGAAACCAGCCAGGGTCAGGGTGCATGAAATAGAGCAGCTCCATAAACTAATGTGTGTGTGTGTGTGTGTGTGTGTAAACCTGAGGGCTGCAGTGAGAATTATTGAGCGTGGTTCATATTGTCATTTACTAGAATTCTACTTCTACTTTCTAATTTGACTCCCGTCATTCAAAGATTTTGGTCTTTATCGCCCAGCCCTAGTGGAAAAGTGAAGAAGGAAGGAGTTGTGTGTGTGTGTGTGTGTGTGTGTGTGTTGTAGCGATGGCAGATTAGTGAGAAACTTCTAGAAATACAAGTTAAAGCATGTGCAGATAAGATGTGTAAGAAATGTCTTTACTTGGATTAAGAAATGCCCTTTTGTGGACGTGAGCTCAGCTTCTTGAAGAAGTCTTCACATTCAGTCAACCCTAATTTTTAGTTTCTAAATTTCCCATATTCCGTTTCAGCGTTTGCTAATTTTCATTTTCTTTCTTTAATCTGCTTTCCCTAATTAGACGTCATTACACTGACTATTAAACTCTCCAGAACCATGTCAAACATGCCTGATACGGTTAATTGAGTTCACTATTGTTATTAATTTCATATTTCTAAGCTACAGAAGTGCAGCGAAAGCACGTGCTGAAATTATGTAAGACTACATCACATGGGTTTTGTTTTTTGCTACACCTTTTACAGACAAAGATATTGTAGAAATGTGTGATATAGTCCCATAATATGTCGGTGAGGGGTTTAGTCTGTGTCATAGAGCTGTTTCAGTTTCAAGATTTGACATTTTTGCTCATCTGTTGGCGTGTAAATGCGTAGAATTATACAAAAACATGGTTCTGATGCTGTATTACGTGTAATTATTACAATTTCTGTTTCATTTTGTTAAGAAAAACTAAAAAATTATAATAATACAGTTTCAGGGAAATGAGATGGAAAATCAGAGTCTCTGGATCAGTGGTTCCCAACCTTTTTTGGACCTTGAATTACTTCTTGGTCATGTTTGTTATACTGTAAATTGGGTCATTTTATTGTTAATAAATAGATTTATATATGACAAAGTATGCAATACCGTTATTTAAGATTATGTGTTGCTTTAATTTGAAAACTTAAAAAGATTACAAAAATAGAAACTTTATTTCTAATTAGCATTTTTTAAAATTGATTATTAGGCATTTCAGGCGACCCCATTTAAACCCCAGCCTACCCCTACCCCAAGGTTGAAAAACACTACCCTAAATTAACAAAGCTCTATTTGTGTGTTCTCTAAATATAAATATTTAGTTTGAATAACTTGTTCTTCAATCTGAATGATTTAATTAAGCGACTCAGATCAGCGTCTGAATGTGATCATGTGTTTTTAATTAAGAGTAATAGTGACATGATGTGAGGTGGAGGTGGAGCACAGAGAGACAAAGGCTATAGAAACCATGCCCAGGGTGAGAGGAGTGAAGGTGTGACTGGGAGGAACTGACACTGCGTGCTGATTGGTGGAGCCTGATTGTCGAGATGATGGAAGGATGGAGGATTGTTTCTGGCTTTAGTTTGTGACCCAAGCGTTGTGAAATTTGTGCCGTGTCAGCGTCCAACCTCATCTTCCTGTCACGACGTGGCTGTTATCTCGTCGCCTGAAGCAACCTTCACGCTTCTATCTGCCTTTTTGTCAAGCTGATGAGGGTCAGTAGGTCAGCTGGGGGCCTTGTCATTAGCTGTGTGTGTGTGTGTGTGGAGTGTGTACAGGTGTACACAAGATAACAACCGCCTTATCGCTGTGCACCAATGGCAGCAGAAAGGACACGTTTATTATTAAAGCAGAAATAGGTAGAAATGTACTTATTAATGTTAAATAAGATGCATGTGCACAGAAATGCCTAAACATTTGGACAGAAGAAGAGCGTGTGCTGCAGAAGACGAGTTCCCCTCACACACAAAGTTAGAATATTACAGGCTTTTTCCTTTCTGCTGCTTTTCAGTCTGATCTCTCTCTCTCTCTCTCTCTCTTGCTCGCTCTTGGCGGAGCTTTATCTGTGTCAGTGGAACAGTGGAAGCCAGTTGGAAAGTGTTGATGTTGTCCTGCTGCTAGTAAACAAACTACATCTTATCCATCGCTGCATCTCACGTACGCCTGAACGTGCATGAATATCGTTGGAAAGTTCACAACACTGTGCATCAGGGTTGGGGTGAATTACATTCTTCAGTTACAATTGCATTTTCAATTACCCATGTTCATTTACAATTAGATTACAATTACAGTTACCAGCTTTTTTTCCTCAGAAAGTCAATCACATTCACCTTCTCAATTACTAAAGTTCAATTACAATTAATCACAATTACTGATCCTGAAATAAATAACCCAATAAAAGTTTAACTTCCTCTTGTGTTAGCTTTCTGTTAGCATCTCTTATGATAATGGCTCCTAAATCAGCTGTAAAATACATGAAAAACACTTATCTATCATCTAATTTATTTCCTATCTCTTGATTACCTTGTTAGGCTTCCTAATCAATGAAAATATACGTTTTAATATTTTTGGCTATGGGCGTCTGAGCCTTTTTTGTGTCACTATCAGTGTTGCCCCAACATCACTTTTGACAGTAACTAGTACTGTAACGCAATATTTTTCTAAAGAAATAACGCCGTTACCGTTACAATATGGTGCGTTTGTCCGTTACTTTGCTAGCTGCAGTGTACTTCCTGTTTACAGTGGCGCTACATGTTTTTTGCGGGATGCCGTGCCAAACACAGTAAAACAGAAGAAAAATAAGCATTGTCAGCGTGTTTCTGTTTACATCACGTGCAGCATTCATGGCGAGTCAATGCAAGAACAGGACGAGCTTCTCAGAGTGGAAATAAGCACATTATTTTTGTCTCCAGCTGCGGCTGGATTTTAAAGGACTGTCACTGTTATCCAGGGACAGGTCAGCCAAACTATTGCACGGTATGTTGTTGTACATATGCAGTCTGTCGCTGCTACGGAGTCACTGCTAACAGCAGCTCATTAGCCTGATATGTTAGCCTGATTGTGTAGCTGAGAAAAATGCTGTGAATTAGTTTTTCCACTATTATTTTATAAGCATTTTCAACAGCAGAATGTGCACCTGGAATATGCACAGCTTGCTTTACATTACTGTGCTAAGGCTGAAAATATACTGTTTTAATTTTGGAGCAGCTGTTTTGTGCTTTATATGCACATCATTTATGGTTGTTTTATAGCAGTTGATCAACAGTGGATTATTATCTTATTACAGCACTGATATGAAGCTGTATTAACACAAATGACCCAAAATAAATAAATCATTCTTTAATTCTTAGTAACTCAAAAGTTACTTTTTCCAGTAACGCATTCCTTTTTGGTGTAAGTAATCAAAATAGTAACTGAGTTACTTTGTGAATGAAGTAACTAGTAACGGTAACTAGTTACTTTTTTTCAGTAACTAGCACCGACACTGGTCACTATACCCCTCGATTAGATTTTTTTACTTGGTAAAATGTGGGAAAGCTTGATATG